>NW_027176927.1:13864860-14434860 GCF_023349555.1 Cebidichthys violaceus | reverse complement strand
GTCTATAGGGTCTCTCAGAGTTAAAAGATTTACCAATCACAACACAACAGAGTGGCACTATATAAATATAAAGCTTCCATATTTAATCCTTTAAGTCCTCTAAAAGAAATTGTACTTCCAAAAGTAGGCTACATGTAAGAGTTGCCTGCTATACCCAAAGTTTAGCGCTTGCCGAGGCTTTTCTTGACAGCGCAAAGCTGTCATGGCGCTGCACAAGCCCTTGGAAATAATGTGTTTATTTGAACAGAGCATGGTTATAATAAGATTTGTGGTTTTCGGGTCGGGCCACAGATATCAGTGACCTACAGTGTACAGAGTATGGTGGATATAGTTGTGTAAAGCCTTGAAAGTTATTAGAAAGAGGTTGAATTAAATCCTAAATTTGATAGAATGCAAGTGTTATAAAGCCAACGCTGGGCTAATATGGGAATGCTGGGGAGTCCTGCAACAGAGTTTTTAAATAATTATAATTATAAAAATCTGTTTTTTTTCTTCAGAAAATCAAAAGTAAGAGCAAAAAAAAGGACTAAAATACACAACCATTGTCCCTACATTAGCAACGCACTAGCTTCAGTCAAGATAATAGGTAGCTTGTTTAGCAATTTGTTGACTATAGAAAAACTAAATTCTGCTAAATCCCAAAGGAATAAATGTAAAGACAAAGAGTATCTACACCACAGATAATGCTGCAATAAAGCCATTGAAGGAGTAATGCTAGATGAAAGAGGCCTATCAACATGACAATATGGTGGATGTCAGTGGTTGCTTCTTGGAAATGAATGCCCAACTGAAAAAGACAAAGGAATGGAAGATTTGTTCTAGCGGGTGGAGACGTATGCATTGTTTCTGGAAATAACATTGAGACATTGCAAAGAACAAGTTACTTAGCATGTATTACATGGGGAACGTTCAACTGGGAATCAAAAGTAACACTTCGGTCTCTTGTGGGATGTTATGAACGTTTCATCCTCTACAGGCCACTAACAAACAACGTTATGTATTTTTTGTTTTGTTTTGTCAGGTTATATACGTATTTTAACAAAAAAGAAATCCAACGGTTCTTATGGATCATGGTATTCAGTGCCATCTAGTAATTGGTGAGTATATTTTTAGTTTTATGCTAGTGTAATGATTTTTTCTTTCTATGTCTAACATCGTAAATCAACTTTCTTCATTTCCAATTATCTCAAATAATAAATAATTTATTTTCCATCCTCTTTCACCTGGGTTTTTCATTCTCTTGTCCTCAGGGTGACTGCCCTTGTAGTGAAAGTGCTATCGCTGGTGGCGCAGCGTCAGACAGCGTCTTTTGGAGAGCAGGGCAGGAAGGCTAGGTTTGTACCAGAAGAACAGATCAGAGACTCAGTCAGTTACTTGCTCTCAGTACAGAAGACTGATGGTTCATTCGGTGACCCACATCCAGTGCTATACAGAGGAGTTCTGGTAACCGCTTCTGCATTCATGTTAGAACATAGAACAATATTAGATGTGTCAACACACTTAATAGTGGTGATTTGAATGCAGTTTTGTCTCTGTTTGTTCAACGCAGAAAGACCAAGATGCAGCTATGACGGCGTTCATAAGTCTTGCACTGCACCGATCGCTTCAATTCCTGCAGACCGAATTGAGAAATAATGCGGTGAGACAATAAAATGACGCAATGCCCTTGGTGACTTCTTTTAGCCACGCTTGTATGTTTTTTTGTCTTTTGGGATGGCAGTCCACCACATTGGTCCAGACTAAATTACATACAGTAAATATCAATATCCAATAGGTTATCATGCAAATTTGTAAAGACTTTATTTTACCTAGAGGATGCATCCTCATGAATTTGGTGATCCCTTTTTTCCTCTAGCGCAAATCTACAGACATTAATGGGTCGCATATGCATCCTAACAATTTTGGATACCTGGCTTTTCCTTTAGCGCCACCATGAAGTTAACATTTGTGGTTGTGAATGGAATTATCATGAAAATCTTTCTGTGGATTTTGACATAAACTTGGGAACAGACATTCATGTAACCCTCTCAGGATGAATTGTAATAATGTTGGTGATCCCATGACTTTTTGTCTAGCGCCATAATCAGTTCAAAATCTAGAATTAAATTTCATTCAATACTTTGATTTATGACCAAATATATGAGAGCAAATCAAAGTCAATATTCGCGAGCACAAATTAGATCCACGCACGCGTATGTGTAGAGGTCCAGCGCGCGCAGCTCAAACTTTTGCGAGCGCTTTCACATCATTCTGCTCAGAATATCTCTGCTCACCCAAACAAAATTGCAGCCTGCGATGAAAAAACATGCTTTGAGCGTAAGTAGCGCCCCCTTGCGCGTGACTTCTGTCACTCCTCTTCCTTTCGCAAAACTCTCACCTGCTCGCTTGCAGGTTGTTTTTCTTTTTGACACTAAGTGGGCGGACATACTATGGACCCAGTTGCCATTCTGTCACTGGATTTAATTGGTTACAATCCTCGTCTTGGATTGGCCAGATATCACTTCCAACACAGTAGCTAGGTGGCGGTATAAAGGTGGTTTGTAATCCGCCTCTAAACACTACTCCACTCCATCTCAAATGTAAATATTGTACTTTTCACTCCACTAAATCCCAGAGGCAAATATGACACATTTTACTCTACTACATCTCAGAAATAGATGTTCTACTTATTACTCCACTGCATTTGTCTGACAGCTCTAGTTGCTTTTCAGATGAAAGTTAATGTACATACAGTGGTTCCTAACCTTGTAAAACTACATTTTTCTCTGTTGATTTCTTTTAACACAACAGTATGATCAAATATGATCACATCATATTTTAAACAATTACGATCAAAGAGTTTCTGATGTTTGTCCCAAGACGTTTGATTATCAAACACACATTGTATGTAATGGAATGATGAAGTGAATTTCAATCTGCGCAACTTGACTCCACTGTATTCACAAAAGAAACACAATGTGGGGCAATATTTGTATTTCAAAACAATATTAACATGCTTTGTATTTCATCAGCCTGTACAGTCTGACAAGTTTACTCAAGCTAATTTACCTCTGAGATGTATTGGAATAAAATGTACAATATTTACATCTGAGATGTAGTGAAGTAATGTTTAGTGGAGCTATTATGGGGAGTGACGTCCGGCCAATCCAAAGACGAGGATTGTAACCAATAAAATCTAGTGGTAGAATGGTGACTGGGTCATCCCACTTATTGTCAAATAGAAAAAACACTTGCAAGCGAGCAGGTGAAAGTTTTGCGTGAGGAAGAGCAGGGGGGGACAGGCCAGGGGATCCTCCTCATGCTCAAAGCATGTTTTTCTCCTCGCACGCTGCAATTTTGCTCGTGCAAGCATGAAATATTCTGCAGAGTGTTGTGAAAGTGCTTGCAAATGTAATATACATGTGCGGCGGTTTGAGTTCACGTGCGGGAACTTTACACATGCGTGCGTGGATCTAATTTGTTCTCGCGGATATTGACATTGATTTGCCCTCATACAAATACCTGCAAAACTAATGGCATTCTCAGCAGCCTCAGTTGTATGTGCAAATCAGCAAATGTTATCATGCTAACAAGCTAAAATAAGATGGTAAAAATGCACTGTGAGCATGTTGTGCATTACAGCCTCACAGATTTGCTAGTGTGGTTGCCAACTGTTGCACCTTGTTATAATTAATCTAATTTGATAGACTGTAGTCAATGCCTAATTTGCAAAGAAGATCAGATGCAAAATAACATTGACTGCCCTCATGCTACTTTCTACCAGGAAGCAAGCCTTGTCAGATCAACAAGCTATCTCCTGGCACACTTTGAGGAGCTTCAGCATCCCTATGCTGTTGCCATTACAGTCTACTGCCTCGCAGTTTGCCTGCCACAGGAAAGAGATCATTCAGCTGCCTGGACAAAACTTCAAACACTGGCTACCAAAGGCATGTCCAATCAAAGCAAATAGGCGTGGGCGATATGGATAAAATATAAAATTTCTTGTTGCCTATTGAGTATAATGAATTGAGATATTTAGTAAATCCAGTAAATTAACTGCCTGACAAAGCAAAGTATTTCTTTATATTGAAGCAAAAATCATGTAGAAATTAAATGTTGCCATAAAGCTGGCCTTCTAATTGATTTACAGCAATGCCTAATAAACCCAGAAATATTCAAGTGATTTTGTCTTGTTAACAGTATGTGGCAGAGCGATTGTCAGTTGATCAATTTATATTTTCTCATATTTACATATCGCCCAACCCTAAGAGACAACCAAAATTTGTATCACAAACTGCTATTGTTTGAAATTGTTGTATTTTTTTATTTTACTTATTGTCTATTTCTAATTAACAGGAACAAACGGCTGTTATCTGTGGACAGCGAATGCAAACCCACAGAATCAAGTACATGCAGATGCCATCACAATAGAGACTACAGCCTATGCCCTCCTAGCGGCAGTGGAACTTGGGCATACCAAGTGGGCAGACCAAACAGCCTGCTGGTTAACCACCCAAGAAAACTATTTTGGAGGCTTCAGATCAACACAGGTGATTGGGATGCTGCATCGAGAATTGTTTGAACCCTAGGAATCTCTTTCTTTGGACATAGACCCTGTATCTCTGTGGTCCCATATCATACAGTTTAGCCCAAATTAACTGTCAGAGTGCAGATGTTAAACATGTTATTAATGTTTTATTACCATGCCAAGGATACCATCATGGCTTTGGAAGCCCTCGCGGAGTATGAGATAAAGAGGTCCGTCAGGCCTGAAGTAAATCTAATAGCAGAGTTCACAGCCCAAGGAAAGCAAGGCATTGTAAAACTTGTATTGGAAAATAAGAAGGAAAAGGTGGAAACAGACCTTAAGGTATCAAAGAGCATCATCAACATTGCACTAAATACACACAAATACTTAACATCTTTCTTAGATTACGTTTCTTGTGTCTTTTGTTCCAGAAATTTTACGGGAACAACATTATGGTGCAAATGACAGGAACAGGCCAAACCAAGCTTAAAGTAAGTTTGATTAATGTCTGTATACGCTGAAAGGGATCCATAATTTACAACAAATCACCAATCTCTTTGGCAGATTGTAAAGGCTTACCATCTGCTGGACCCCAAGGACGATTGTGACAAAGTGTCAATCAGTGTCGCAGTGGAGGGGAAAGTGAAGTACACCGGTAAGCTTTTGACACTGAAGTCACAACCACATGTATTTCTAATAAAAGCTACACAGTTACATTAACCTCTGTCTCCCTAGCTAAGATCATAGAAAACTATGAATACTACGATGACTTCGAAAACAATGAGGAAATGGAGGTGCGTGTGCCACGATCAGCAATTGAGTGGTTTGATGCTCGAACCCGAAACAGGAGAGACCTTGATAACTTAAATTCAGACGAGGCTGTCACCTATACAATCTGTGTCAGGTTAGTTGAACGGGACTCACATCACATTCACTCTTTATAAGTACTCATGAGACATGAGCTTTGTGGGAAAAAGTCATAAATCTGTGTCTTTCTCAGCCTGTACTTTTTATTGTTTTCCTGTGTGTAGTCATAGCCTGAACACCAATCTCACAGGAATGGCTATTGCTGACATCACACTTCTGAGTGGGTTTGAGGTTGTAACTGAGGACCTGGACAAGGTTAGTAGCGCTCTCTACCTCCTCTTCATCTATGGGTCTTTTTCATTTCCCAATTTTGTGTCACCTCGATTCCTCGCTCCTTCGGTTTGTGACCTCAAAATCGATCGCAGCGCTCCATCTTGAAGGACTTTCCAATTCCTAAATTGCATCTTGAGGAGCGAGGAGGCTTGCCGGATGGTGTATCCTATACGGAAGTGTTTTCGGCACATGTAAACAAATAAAAGAGGCTCGATCAGGCGGCAACTTCCGGTTCTGCCGAGTGAAGCCAATGCCAAAGTGTCTTAAAACTTGCATTCTCTCTACTGACCAGCGACTCCTCCAGTTGCAAAAAGATTGTATGAAAGTCTATGGGAAAATGTCTCTACTTCTCACTTGATTTATTACCTCAGTAAACATTTTAAACACGAGTTTATGATCTCAATTGCTATTTTCAAGTCTTTTTCAATACACC
This sequence comes from Cebidichthys violaceus, assembly GCF_023349555.1. Classification (NCBI taxonomy): domain Eukaryota; kingdom Metazoa; phylum Chordata; class Actinopteri; order Perciformes; family Stichaeidae; genus Cebidichthys; species Cebidichthys violaceus. The sequence goes on along the minus strand of NW_027176927.1, from coordinate 14,428,780 downwards.
ATGATGTTCATTTAGTAAATTATTGTCCCTTTTAGAGTAAAATAGATCATATGGCGGAGTATGCTTTAGGGCGGGCTTACTGTGATTGACAGGTTCACTGCCACTACCTGAGCCATATGCGGCTTCTCTACGTCACTCCACTGCAGTCCAGGTATGGTAACTTCTGTTCACTGGTTGCAGAAAAACAGCTAGGCCGAACTCAAGGCTTCGTAACTGCAGTCCACACATCAATGGGTGACGTCATGATGACTACGTCCACCTCTTATATACAGTCTATGAGCGTGACACACAGCTGTAATGATCTCAAATTACGGCTGGACTCTACAAATGTAACAGTTCCATTTTGTATTCATAAATTGTATTTATTTAAGCTGATCGGATCAAACTTTCTTCCATTCACAATTTAATTAGCTCCTCGTAAGGCTCTTTTCTAACCACATTTCTTAATGACATTCACCTGATACTTGTGTTTTTATACTGAATGGCTACATCCAAACAATCTAGGAGGCACAAAATCGGGAAATGAGAAAGAAGACCCATTGTTATCCTCAGCGCAAGTTGGGAGAAGCTATCTGGGGCTTGTCAATAGACAAGCTCAAATCAATGCAAAAGATTAGCAATTGATCAGAAAATATTTGGTTCTTGGATACAAAGTCGAAAGTGTGTACATACAATGTGAAAAGTTAATTATGACTTGTTACTTGACAATCAGCAGACACTCCTGAAAGTCACACGACCTGACCAAGAAACAGTCCATAACTTCCTGTAAATCATTGGTCTGCTGTTTTTTTGTTCGGATTACAAGATACATGTTGACAGTTAGTCATCTTTCTGTTTACAGTATTTACTCTAAGCTTAGTGAGCCTTCATTCATACAAACATGAAAGTGTATGATTTAAGAGTAGACATCATAAAAAGAAACATTTTAAATCTTAAAATCTTGTCTCTTTGTAGCTAAGAGAGTCACCTGAGCTATACATTTCCCATTATGAGGTCTCCAATGGAAGAGTGCTCCTCTACTTCAATGAGGTAAGGCTGAAATCTATTTACGTACACACAGATTTTAAATGTTCAGTACTAAAAGATTTCTTTTCTCATTCTAGCTCTTTGAAAGAGAGGAATGTATTAGTTTTGATGCTATACAGAAAGTACCAATTGGTCTTCTACAGCCTGCTCCAGCTGTGTTCTATGATTATTACGAACCAAGTAAGCTTTTTATTTGATATTTTTTGCATTTTTTGTCAGGATAGAGGGGACATCTTTGTTTAATTCACCAGGGGTTTATGAACTATTTGTGCCTCTTTTCAGACAGAAGGTGTACTGTGTTCTACTCCGCCCCCCAAAGAAGCAAGATGGTCTCCAAACTGTGCTCAGAGGATGTGTGCCAATGTGCAGAAAGTAGGCCATTCCACGAAGACCAATATTGATAAACACCCATGAATACATGCGTTACCCTTCAGGTTTGTATAAATAATTAAAATTGCATAATGTTTTTCTTTTCTTTAGGACCCTGTCATAAAATACAAAATACATTCCAATCAGAAAGTGGTCTGAGAATCACAAAGGATGTCCGTTTAGAACATGCTTGCTTCTTCCCTACAGTAGATTACGGTCAGTACTGCACAAAGGACATCATGGTGTAAAGTATCTACTATTACCATGACCATATAGTGACACTTTGTTTTATTTCAGCATACATGGTTGAAGTCCTCAATGTTTCAATGAAGAGTAACTTTGAGCTGTACAAAATGAATGTAAACGAGGTACTCAGATCACGTAAGTAAACTGTAACCACAAGGCTTAGAAGATGCTGTAACGTTGACCTTTAAATGTTTATGCTTGGAAGACCTATCATAAATATAATGGTGATAATCATCTACCAGATGGAGATATCCGCGTGAATGAGAATTCTATTCGAGTGTTTGCTAAGAGGCGTCAGTGCAAAGGACAGTTAGACGTGGGAAAACAGTATCTCATCATGGGCAAAGATGGCTCCACAACGGACTCAAATGGAAAGTAAGTGTAGTCGACAATATTAAAAGAAGTATCATTTTACAATGATTGATTCTCATTCTCTTAACGCTGTCCCTTTTTTTTATAGGATTCAGTATCTGTTGGAGTCAAACACCTGGGTTGAATTAAAGCCTTCGGCTGAAGACTGTAAAAAATCTGCACATAAAAGTGCCTGCAGACAGTTTAATGTGTTTACAGAGGAGTACAAGATAGATGGCTGCAGACAGTGAAACGGACAATTCATTTTAATGAACTTTTATTTTAGTAGTTTCCCATGAGATGCACAGTCAGCATGGATGTTTAGAGCTCTTTTTAACCATTTATAATCATGAAAGCATAGTATAAGAACATATATACATACTGAGACATCATTGCTTGCTGGACAGTAAGTGAATGACTGACTCCACTATAGTATCATTTTAAAGTTTACTACACTTACAATGTGACCATTAATCATGTCTTTATGTCCAATACAGCTACCAGTGTTTAAATAAAAATGAATACCGCTTAATGTTTGCAAATACCTTTGTATGTGTTATATGTTGAGATAATTATTTGAAAATGGAACTAACTTTTATATTCTTCCAAATAGTGTGATTCATTTGGGTGCACTGGTTTTGATTTTGCTTTTCTGCTGAATATATTTATTTTTTATGTTTTTTTTTCTTTTACTGGCAGTAACAGCTCTGAGAGGGGTCTCTGTACTCAATGCAACCCCCCTCAAAGTTACCCCCCTCCTAATTTAACATCTGCAAGGTAAGGAAGAAGGGAGAGGGGGAGTGGTTTGGGGTTAGCAAACACAGTGACTACACATAAAATGGCATAACAGTCTGTACATAAGACTGGCTCCCTTGCTCCCAGTGGAGTTACACAGTGAGAGAATTTGGATCAATCATCGCCTTATAGAGAGAATAGCTCTTCATTTGCTCTCGAGAGCTAACAGTTCTCTTCTCAAATTTGCTCCACTTAGAAACCTGCTGCAGAAGAGTGCAATTATAAAATGCATGTTGTGTGATATAGAGAGAGGTTATGGGAGAAAACGAGAGGTAGTGGGAGGGAGCAGTGCAGTAGGAGAGAGGCATGGGGGGAGAGGCGAGGAACAAGCAAGGGCTTATATGCTTATATTATTCTAATCTCTGAGGTCGGGTCCAAAGTAAGCAAAACGGGAGTACTGACCATCACTTCAATCACAGCCAGATCAATGCCTGTACTGTTTTAGCCTTTCCCATTAGACATTTCATTAAATTTGCATCAATAAAGGGTAAATAAATATGTAGACTTCAGCATCACACATTTTCATCTTGGGGTTACTTTAGTGCCCCGTCAGTAGCCAACAGCAACAGCACATTAAAGTGTAAAAAGTGGTCTTCTTTTTGGCTTGACATGACAAAAGCAGTGTAGATTTGTGCTTTTGATTTGTCACAATCAATCAACAGTAGTTGCAGTTATTGTTCAGGTTGTTTGTGCAGCACAACGAGATACACATATTCTCTCAACAAAGACATATTGACAGAGGTGAGTGAACGACCTATATTTAGTTTTATACTTTTGATTTGTGGATTTACCGTAAAATACACATATTCCACGAGGACACACTCACCTACTCTGAGACACGAAATATGCTTCAGCATCAACTGTGAAACTGCCTAGGGAATTGTGATGTGTGTTTTTACAACCAGGGGATATTTTGTTCGCTGTGCAGTAGCCTTAGTTGTTGAAGGTGTATTTCGAGCCCTTTTTCCAAAGGCCATCACAGGGTCAGTGGTTTGAGGGTGGTCTAAGGTGCAGAAAGGAGTTGAGTGAGGGCGGAGCTGTTTCTGGAGGCTGCCTGCAGATGGAGGCACTGATGGAGTAGGACCACCCACTCAGGAGTCCACACTACAGTAACAATTACCGTTTGATGTCAATATCAAGGTGACTTGGTCTTATGTGGATAGGCCTTTTTCACTGAAGACATCTTACATGTCGCAGTAGGAAAAGCACAGATGTAAATACTACAGTGAATGATGGCTGAATTACATTTAGCTGCTTCAGTTTCAGGGTCTTGGTATTGTGCATGCTGGCTCACTGTGACTCTGTCATGAATTACTGGGACACTTGGAAATGACAATTCAAAATATCCTCTTGATAAGAGGTGTAGCAGGTGTTTGCATACAAAGCAGTTAGTGGTGATTCGTTCATCTTCAGCAGTTTCCTTGGTATGGCCAGATGTGCCTCACTTTATGCTTCCAGTATGTCACTCTTTGTCACCTTCCTCTTCTAATGACATCCACAAGCTGATGAATCCACCACCGATCAAGCTTTGCCATAAATCCAGGTGTAAATCAGACTTTATACACAACTTTCACACACAACATACACAACCCTTCCTTACCATTCACTGTTATAGCAACAACCAGGCCCTTTGCTATACGTTCTCATAGTGCTGACTTGTAACTGGTATAGGAATAACCATAATAACTACGTTATTCGCCACTTTATTGTCTACTAAATTGTGATGCTGCAGTAATGTACTGTAGGTTAGTTGTCTTTCAGTATCAGAACATGGTGTACATGCCAAGAAAAACTCAACACATTTGCAACAAAAATATCTACAGGTAAATATGTTTTTACTGTGAGGGTTCTTACATACACACACACACACACACACACACACACACACACACACACACACTGTAACATATATAGAGCGAGTACATGTACATAGTAATAGACTATGAGAGAGCGGTTTCTTCAGCATATGCCACAGTCTTACAGCTGTTATGCAAAATGGTTTTGCATGCTCACTGTCTTAGTGACTAAATAATTTGATGGTTTAATTCCATGTACCATATTAATTTTCTATCAAAATAATGACATAAACACTTCTAAACAGTTTAACGTTGACATTACAGTAATTTATTGATCTGCTGTTGTGTTTAATTTATTAGAAATATGCTCAAGCTATATTGTAGCACTTTCTTTATTAATTATGGCTTGCATTTGGTGAATACAATGACTGCAGTCTGGTGCAGAATGACTTCACAGGCGCAGCACATACAAACAAATTAAAAATTAATAAAAAAAATAAATTTACAAATACTTGTTCATAAAATAAGCGAATCTTAATCAATGTCTTACAGTTTACCTTACAATAAAAAGCCCCAATGATTCGCTCCTGTAAAATGGAAAAGGAAAATGTCACTTATGCCCTGTTTGATCTGGACCTTGATTTACCTGTCTTCATGTGGTTTACAAAAGATGGGATGGTGGGTGGCCATTTGGTCAGAGATTTAGAGCCTTCATAGAGCATTCCTTAAATCTGGTGGATACTTGGTCACTTACATAACTCCCACGTAGTTACATCTCATTACTTCCAACAAACAGCCTATTCATATAGCGAGAGGTTCCTGTCCCCCAGAGTCCGCAGTGAATACCTGCAGTGTTATGCTATGTATTCCAGCTGAATCATGATTCTCAGACCAGGGCTTTATTCAATCAAAGCTGTGTCTAGGTGTTAATGTCCGGTATAAGTCAAGTGACATACAGCAGACACTGGAATTACTGTCATCAGCTATGCAAAAGCTACAAAATGCGGGCTATTTTTGTGTAACACTAAGTAACAAAGAAAAATGTCCTGGCATGTGCTGAATACAGTTTCAGAGCAAAACTGCAATTTCAGTATGTTGACTCACACACAAGTTGCAGTCAAAAGTGATTCATTATTCATATGTTAACCAAAAAAATCAATGAATCACTGAGGCTAAATTCTTAAATCTACCAGTAAAATGTATAGAGACATTACAAAACATCACAAAAAAGAGAAAATAAGATATTGATCATAATTGATGCTCAAATCTGTAAAAATGCCACACTTTTTGGTCCAATACAAATATTTTCCATGGTGTTTGAAAGAGTGGGACCATTAGGCGTGGAGGAAGGGGGAGGGGGGAGGGGGTGTCCTTAAGTAGGAGCAGACTTTATCACTCTCCTTCTTTCTAGTGGTGGTCCTTTCTCTCACCTCTTTCCTCCCTGATCATATCCAGCTATTTGTGTGAGCTTTCCAGCCAGATGGAGGGAGCAACACAAAGAAAGAGATAAAGCCAAGAACTAAGTCATTACTCTGGTGAGTTATTTTTTTCACTATGGTATCAGAGTGGTAACTCTTTGAATTAATGGACCCATGTCTTGCATCCTGCATTTTGGTGTCTGTTGATATTCTTTCACATCTTAATATATTGCATGGCTGATTTTTTTCTCAGGGTTTTGAATAAGTACAATTGTGATAAAAAGTAATGTTGTTGTATAATAATGTGTTTTAGTTGCTAAAAAGACCAAAACAGTTACACTGGTTGCAGTGATTGGTGAACATGATATGAAATTTTCCATGTGCACATATAATGTGTCATGGTTATACCTACTATCATTTACCTTATCAATTTGATTTAGTTTTAATTCTTTTTTATTCTGTCAAAATAAATACTGCACTAGTATGACAATTTATATTCTATAAGTAACAAGTGGCTATTAATTCTGTTAATACTGCAGCTAATTATGCAGTTAATCCATGAACTCCAATGCAACATTTGGAAATTGCCTTGCTGTGTAGCAAAGCATCCTCATTTTTTTACATGCTGCATGATTTATTGGATTTCATGCTGTTTTAAACCAAAGACTGGACATATTCAGTGGTTTTATGAGTTGTGGATGCAGAGGATTATGTAACCTTCTGGATGGTGAAAGACGTACAATGTCCCACAGTTTTATACAGTGACGCTCTGTTGCCTTTCTACATAGCCCCTCCAGCAGACTCTCTACACTCCCCGCTCAAGTCACCTTATTCCTTCCTGTTCAGAATCAACTAATTTAGATTTTTACTTGGTTTGGCAAGCCATTGAATTAACTAGTATGGCTGATTTGAACACTGCTGCAATTTTTCCACCTATAATTGTTTTTTCTTCACTTTTAAAAGTGTCCCAGTAAACACAGTTTTAAAGAAAAAGGTAATAAAATACTTTTCATGAAATTGTGTTCAGTTTGCTATTTCTGCTCAGTAATAATGTTTTTTTCATGATGCTTACTCTAATTGTTTCCAATGTCTTACACTGGTGTAAACATTTTGATTTTTGGATTAAGACAATTCAATATACAGGGTCACATAAAATAAACAGGTATATGTAGTCCGATGCAAAACCGCATCTTAGAAATATTTTGATATGCTTTTATGCATCAGTCCACGAATGCACAGTAAAATAAGTTTCTCAAACTGAATAAAAAAAGTAAGTAATGCTGTCCTTTGCTTTAGCAATTGCTGTCAGGTCACTTTTGAGCAAGGCACAAAGCTTGAAATTGCTCTAGGTGTAGCATCTTAATAGCCAGGAGTTTGTAAAAGGCAGCATCAAAGTGTGAATAGGAGCACTATACGTGAAACTGGTTGAAAAAGAGCATGTATGCTCAGCAAAGCCTTTCTTCGGGGTAAAAAAAAAGCTCTAAAATGATTTGGAATTAAATGTCAAGCATCAAACTTGGTTACAACTCAGCTCTTTCATGTTTTTTTTTTAATTTCTAGGAGAAACCTGGCATAACGTGGTCATAGAAATATAGAGGAAGGAGTTCAGAATTTTACAGTAACATACAGATCCACCAAAGGCAATACCATCTCTGGCTACAGCTGCTGGCTCAAAATGCTGTTTACTCTGGGACTTCTCCTCCTTCTCACCCCATTTCCCTCCTTTCAATCCACAACCAATGAGAGGAGAAACGCCACAGGAAGTGACGCGTCCAAACCCAATGCCGTTTTCACCCAGTCAAAACCAAAAACCACTTCTGCTCTTGCCAAACAGACCATTCGCCTAACCCCAAAGCTAAACACAGTCAATCAGACAATTTTATCCACTCTGGCCACAGCAGCAGTAAAGGCTTCTACAGTCAGTGAAGTGAAGGCTACCAAAGACAAGCCTGCCCCCACTGGAGTTCTAAATGTTCAGTCAACATCCCCAAAGTCTGCTCCCACCAGTGGCGTTAAAACCGCTAAAAACAAGCCCACTGCCTCCTTCAATCAGACTGTTGTAGCTAAATCTCCCTCCACCAAAGACAAGCCTGCCCCTACAGTAGTTCAAACTGCTCCGTCAACTCCAGCAAAGGTGGCTACATGTGGTGGTTCTGCAGCCGACAAAGATAAGGTCACATCCTCTGCCAATCAGAGCGCTGTAATCAAGGCTCCCATCGCCACCAGCACCAAAGAAAAGCCTGCCCCTGCACAACCAATTATGGTGGTCATCAGTGATGGCTGCGACTCCAGCAACACCAAGGAGCACGAGCTGAAGCTGAAGCCTGGCACTCCTCTGGTGATGACGCATAAGATCAGCTTGTTGCCTGGTGGATGCAATGGGGGATGTGAGGCCGAGATGTCTGCGCTGAAAGGACGTGTGGCACGACTGGAAAGAGAGATGTCCTCTTTGAAAGATAAATGTATAATTTTGTCATATTCACCAGATTATTATATTTGACACAACTCATTAGAGATGTGGATTTAGTCATTTTGTTTATTTTTCTTGCGGCCCAGGTCCATGTTCTGCAAATTGTCCAAATGACTGTAGTGGCAATGGGGGATGTGAAAAGGGGAAATGTATCTGCCAACAGGGATTCATGGGTCTAGACTGCAGTAAGTGTGCACAAGGAGCCGAGTGTAATAAAAGTAAGTGAAAGTCTACACAGTTATTTGGATGTGATAGCATTAGAAACACATATCTTTAATGGAAAGGAAGGTATCCTTAAGTTGTACTTTGATTGTAACCTCTACTCTACAATTTCAGAAACCGCCAAAGGAAGGGTCAAAGTAACCGTGGAAACAGTGACCCTGCAGGTGAACAAAGACAAGGAAAGCATGCAGGAGAAAACCAAAGTAGAGCACACACTCTTCCAGAAGAGAGAGCAGAAGAAAGGGTCTGACACCAAAGAAACTGACACCAAACCCAAAGTGTCTACTAATGCTAAAGCAGGTCTTGTTAAGACACAAGCAAAACAAGAAGCCTATGTTAAGAAAGTTACTACAAAAGACTCTTCAAGTGCCACAAAGACCAGTCGCCCAACTGTTGGTCAAGTTCTGTTGAAACATGAGGGAAGAAAGCAGGAGGAGGCTCGCAAAGGCAAAACAACAGTCCTGACCTCTAAAAAGGTCCTCCAAAAAACTGACCTTAAGCTTGTTAAAGAAGGAACTGGTAGTAAAACACATCCTAGATCTGACCAACTAAAAGATGAACCTCAAACCAATGTAACCCAGAGTAATGTGAAGAAATCTAATGGCACGGCTAAAATTGAGACCATTCTGACCAAGGTTGAGGGAACAAACAAAACCAGAACAGGGAAGGAGACCTTGGAGCAGTCCACACTGGCTGAAAAAAATGTTACTCAATCATCTGGAAATAAACGCAACAAGAAGGTAAAGGCAGACACTACAAATGTGCAATCTGTTGACAACAGAAACACTGAAACTGGCAAAATTGGAAAAGAGAAGTTGACACAGAGGAGTCAGTATCTGGTTAATTCAACCATTGCAGCAACGTCAGTTGAGACTCGAGTTCTGCAGGATAAAACAACCATTCATGGATCTGGGAACGTGAGGAGGATGGGAGGATCTGGATTAGGTTCTGTAAAGGTTGTGAACATCTCCTCCTACAGCTTCACTGTCACGTGGACAGCACCACAAGGGATGTTCAAGTACTTCACGGTGATCAGAAGAGAGCCACGGACAGGGGGTGACGAAGATGACCAAGAGGAGTTTGAAGAAGAAGCTCTTGAAGGAGGCAAGGGCTCCACAGTTAAGAACACAACTGAAACCCAGGTACAGAGTGAGAGCACCAACACAACCGGTAAAGCTGTTGGATCTAAAGGCAAAGCTGAAACAAAGAGGATCTCTATGGTGGTCCCTGGTAGCGTACGCTCTGTGGAGTTCAGTAACCTTAGGGCAAACACAGGCTATGTCCTACATCTGTATGGCACTGCAGCTGAGAGAAGATCAAAGATTCATAGAGCAACTGCAATTACAGGTAACTCAAGTTGTACTACATTTTTCAGTAATGCATATTTCCTCCACATTTACCAGGAACACAATCAGTAATGGGAGTAGTAAAATGTGAATAGAAAATCTCTTTGATTTCTCTAAACAGGTCCTGAGCCAGCCACAGATATGGTTTTCAGCAATGTAACAGAGTCTTCCATCACTGTTTCCTGGTCCAAACCAAAGACGACATTCTCTAGCTTCAGGGTCATGTTCACCAACATCGTCACAGGTTTGTTTAAGGCCTGCCTTTATACTGCAACTCTAGTCAAAATCCCCTTGCTTGTCAGTATGATATATGTGATGTATTATCCTGCTAGGGGAGAGCCGCTTTGTGACAGTGGAGTCGCAGCAATCTTATGTGGTTCTGTCCAAGCTGTCTGCTGGATCCTCCTACATTATCACTATAACTACCACACAAGGCAGAGCCCAGAGTGACGCTCTCACATCACTTATCACCACAGGTACATAGTTAGATAAGCTTACTACTATCTACAGATGCTTGTTTTGTCTTAATGTGTGAAATCTGCAAGAAACACACAATGGATTTTGTCTTGACTGCAGTGCCCGCTCCTCCAACACATCTGCAAGTTGTCAATGTGACAGATACCAGAGCTGTGCTGCAATGGACACCCAGTCTGGGTAAAGTAGACCGGTTCATCATCAGCTATGAGTCCTCCAAGAGTGAGTGTGGCAATATCACCCTAATAACTAATGGCAACGCATTATTGACTGTGCTACGCTACGTTATTAATTCTCCTTCTTGCCACAGCTCTTAATGTGACAGTGACTGTGATGCTGTCTGGAAACTCAGTGGAGCACCAGCTGAGAGGCCTGCAGAGAGGCACCCTGTACACAGTCAAAGTCCTGAGCCAGAAGGACAGTCTGCAGAGCATGGCCATCTCAACTACATTTACAACAGCTAATGGTGAGTAAAGATAGCAATAAAATATAGAGCTTGTGCGTAAAGTGTGTGAACTCAATACATTTTTGTGTCCCTTAGTGGTTAAAGCCAGTGAGGTGGGTGCCCGCTCTGCTGTGATAGCATGGAGAACTTCCACTGTTGTTTATTACAGCTACAGGCTGATCTACCAGGTGGCAGGAGAGGAGACAAAGGTGATTCATATTCCCTCATCACTATCACATACAGTACAAAGAGAGTCCCGACATTTACAGAAGAGCCTAAATTTGTGTGCTTTCTGTGTATACATTAGGAGGTGATCCTGGACCAGTCCATCACAGAGTATAAGTTGACAGGGCTATTGCCAATGTCACGATATATTGTTCTGGTACAAGGCGAGAGAGATGGACAATACACATCTGTTGTCACCACAGAATTCCTTACAGGTCTTGTATATCATGTAACGCAGTACTTGCTCATTAAGCTGTCCTACCAATACTGTCCTACCAATATAACACAAATATATATATATATTTTTTTTTTTATCCCTTAGGCAAACTGCGATTCCTTTTCCCCACTGAGTGTTCTCAGGAGCTGCTGAATGGAGCTCTGCAGTCAGGAGAGGTGGATATCTACCCGCTAGGAAAAGAGGGACAAGCAGTCAGAGTCTACTGTGACATGGAGACTGATGGAGGTGGCTGGACGGTGAGACAAACTGCTGTTATTTATCAAATTTGCAAGAGAAAATGGCAGTATTATTTTGGATAATGGACAACAATCTGATGTGTGTTTTTAGGTGTTCCAGAGGAGGATGAACGGGAAGACAGATTTCTACAGAACATGGAGTGAATACAGTGACGGCTTTGGAAACCTCAGTGAAGATTTCTGGCTCGGTACGGTTGAAGCAAGTTCTTATTACCATCACATCTGCATAAAATATATATTTTCAATAAATTGGCCTCATCTGTGCACTTTAAATTTCTATCACTATTAGGAAACGAGCTCCTTCACAACCTGACCAGTGTCGGCCCTGTGAGCCTGAGAGTGGATATGCGATCTGGAAATGACACCGTATACGGTCACTACTCAAACTTCTCCGTTGATTCAGTGGAGAGGCACTACAGTCTTGCAGTGTCTGGCTACACTGGAACTGCAGGTGAAAACTTTACTGGAAATAGTACAGTTTATACTATATTACGGCAACGTCTGGCAATTCATACATCGATGTCTCTATTTCTCTGTCAGGTGACTCTATGAGGTACCATAATGGACGCCCATTCTCAGCCCGGGACAAGGACCCTGATCCTCTGGGGATCCACTGTGCCAGGGCCTACATGGGAGGCTGGTGGTACAAGAACTGCTACAAGGCCAACCTCAATGGCCTTTATGGCATCAACAGTAATAATCAGGTACAATTCACCTCTCTGGGACATAGAATAATGAACCTTTAACGCTTGTATCTTCTATGATACAGCACACTAACCAAATAGCATCACTTTTTCTGTCTCTGTTTTGAATCAGGGAGTAGTCTGGATAGACTGGAAAGGTAAAGACTCCTCCATTCCCTTCGTTGAGATGAAGTTCAGACCGTCCAGGTTCTCTCCTGCAACTCATGGCTAAGATTACATCAGTCGTCATTCATTCATAACAGATAATTAAAGCTCCAGAAATCCAGAAGACAGTGAATGTCGCAATTGATGCATGTCACTTTCCAACTGAAATTGCATTTTACAGCAGTTTCAATAGCTATAACAACAGCTATCAGCACATTTTGATTCAATGAGCAACATTTTTTTTTCTAATCTGTATTTTTCTGGAAATATACCAAAGGAGTGGAGAAATGTTTTTTGCAACTTTTTGTATCTTGTTCTACTATTCTGCCAGACCCGTCCATTTCAACACAGTTTTGTATTGACTCCAGTACCTTTTTGTGCACCACCATGGTATGCCACCCCACTACTACTGTAATTGAATATGCACTGTCTCACTCCATTGGAATAAATGTGGCTGATGTGGGTCTGAAGTGTCGATTTTTTGGTTTTGTTACAGTGAATGAATTAAATCCTTTGATGAAAAACAGTTTCTTCATTCCCTGTACTATAAAGAAATGCCATGACTGACTGTCCTGTCAACTGTGAAATGTTATCATGCCCTTCAGCATGTCCTGGCCATGTGTATGTGTTGCATTTATCTTATTATCAGATATGTTGACCGACAAAATGTTTATACATCCTTGATTTTAGTGAAAACAACATTGTATCAAGCCGACAAGCTCAGAGACAGATGAGGAGACTATAAAAGGGTCAAGCAGTGTGCTTACCACCTTTCTGAAGGGGGACACCAGCGAGAAGACACAAAATGCCAATAGAAATAACATTTACCACTGTGGGAGCTGCGCTCCTAGTTGTGGTGCTCTTGATGGTACTGATTTGTATTTCTGGTCCGAGAGACAAATCTGTACAGAAAGACCACAAGGGAAGTAAGTCTACAGGTAATTATCTATTTATTGTCTGTATATTTATACATGCTGATTGTACAATCAAGTGTTTTGATTTCATGAAAATACAATGATTGGGACATTTTCTTAACACATGGGAAACTAGTACACCACTGAACTTGATTACTTGATCTAATGGATTTGTTTGATGTGTTCATTATCTCTCTGTTTTACCTTTGTGTTTCTTAACTCTTTCATCCAGTAGTTGAATCTGGACTGCTGCAGTATCTCTGTCAGTTCCTGCCCCGCTCCTCGTCTCCTTGCCTCCCGGGTCCTCCCAGCCTCTTCCTTATAGGCAATATGATGGAGCTGACGCATGAGCATCTGCCAATCCACCTGACCAATCTGGCACAGCGGTACGGAAACATCTACCGCCTGAAATGTGGAAACACAAGTAATCATCCCATTTCAGATTTATGGACTTCATTAAATCAAACAATGACTTAAAAACTCAGCTTTAAAAAAAAAAAAAAACTTTTTTTGTAGACCGTACAAAACCGTGTTGTGTTTTTTTCAGCCATGGTGGTACTTAATAGTGGTGAAGTCATTAGAGAAGCACTGGTGAAAAAATGGTCAGATTTTGCTGGGAGACCTGTTTCATACACAGGTAAACAACTTAAACTTCTTTTGCAGCAATAGTATGCATAGTTTGTATGTCCCTATTACCTGTACTGACTTGCATCAGGTGATATTGTGTCTGGGGGAGGGCACACCATCTCTTTAGGAGACTATAATGAGGAGTGGAGGGCACATCGTCGTCTCGTCCACAGTGCTTTGCAGCGTTGCTGTCAGCAATCACTGCATGATGTGATCGAGAGACAGGCACTGCATCTGAGAGAGGTACAGAACACAGGAGGATTAAAATGAACGCCAGTGAGTTATATCGTGCTTTATCTTTTCTTTTCTTTTTTAAAAAGGTCATTAATGTGCTAGCAGAGATTCAAACCAAATGTTGGAGAATTTCCACAGTGGTCACATAAAAAGATAAAGCATGGTTTGTTCACTGTTTAGGTTTTGATGGACTATCAAGGCAGTGCTGTAGACCTCTCGGAGGATTTCACAGTGGCAGCCAGTAATGTCATAACCACTTTGGCTTTTGGAAAAGAAGTGAGTATCTCTCAGTGTCAAAGATGGATTGCAAAAAAAAGCTTCTCATTAATCGACAGCTGTGCCTGTTGCTGTTTATCTTGGGGACGGGGCAAGGTCGCTGTTCGTGTTGCTCTTCTTAGAAGCTTGCGTTACGTTCGTGCAATCATAATGTATTATTCTGTTACTGGACAGTGCATTTCATTGATATGATATGTTAAAATATAAATCTCTGTTTTCTAGTATGAGAAGAGTTCTTCGGAGCTGCAGCAACTGCACAGCTGTCTGAATGAGATTGTTGCTCTGTGGGGCTCGTCCTGGATTTCTGCTCTGGACTCCTTCCCACTGCTCAGAGTCAGCTAATATTCACTGTCTTGACTATAGATCACAGCAAAGACTAGCAAACATCTTTTGAATGAGATTTTACACATTGTCATTTGTTTTCTCAAAGAAATTACCCAATCCAGTATTTGCCCGTCTCCTGAAAGAGGTGGCCAAGAGAGATGAAATTATAAGACAACATCTCAACAATTACAAGGTTGGTGAAAACAAATGCCAAAGAATAAAGAGATTTAATTCTGCTAAATTGCTCTGTTCACAGATTACAAAAAGCATGTCTCGGTGGGGCTTAGTACAAATAAGACATCAGGATCATAAAATGAGTAATGTTATCTACTGAAGCCTATATATATATATATATATATATATATATATATATATATATATATATATATATATATATATATATATAATTTTATTTTTGTCTGCTTGGATATGTTACTATAGAGTGAAAGAGTAAGGAATTAATTTCACATCATGGATGCCTTAAAAATCCAAAGTTAAATCGTCTTTGTGTATGTATCCATCCAGAAAAGTGGATGGTATTTCCTGTTATGCTGATTTTACTCAGCTGTTGCTTTGTTGTCTGTGCAGTCACAAGACAAGAAAAATGATGACGCAATTACAGGATCCCTCCTCCAGGGCCTTGACAAACTTCACAACACAGATCCCAGAGTGGTAATTATATAGAACAGAGAATACCAGAGGAGATCAATTTTTAAATGTATTGGGAGTAAATCTAATGTCATTCAAGACTAATACTGGAATTGTACATTCAGTATACTGTAAGTACCACTTCTGTACTAAATTATGTGTATTCATGTTTCCAGCGCTTGACAGATGTTCATGTTCATATGGCCACTGTGGACCTTCTCATCGGGGGAACAGAGACCACTGCAGCCTGGCTGAACTGGACCGTGGCCTTCCTCCTCCACAGACCAGAGGCAGGGCACGTCATTTACCATAGAACAACATATTTACAAACCCTGAAGTTTATCTCAGTGTCTCTCTCCTCTTTTACTTTAATCTTCAGCTGCAGGCCAAAGTGTATGACGAGTTGTGCACAGTACTAGAGGGACGATACCCTAAGTACACAGACAGACACAGACTCCCTGTCCTGTGCTCTCTGATCAACGAGGTGCTCAGACTCAGGCCGGTTGCCCCGTTGGCGGTGCCACACAGAGCCATCCGAGACAGCAGGTCAGCTGAATGGCAATATGAAGTTACAATGAAAGAATCAGAAGATTATTGTCTAACTACCACTTAAGTAGTTAATAGGTAAAGATAAGGTTAATCATGCATTGGTACTGGTGGGTACAATACAGACCAGTTCACAAATCTTGTAACACAGACCTACGTTCCTCCAATATTTCACTCATCATGTTTAGTCCTTAGTCCAACTCCAAGACTGGTGAACATGGCTGTACAGAAAGAATTGCTTTAAAGAAATTAAAAACGCCTGCATAAAATATATTATGCCAAAAAGCAATTATGTCAACACTGGGAAAGAAAATAAGTAAACAGCAACTGAACTGTTGCTCCGCATAATGAACCTCTGCTTTAAAAAATGCTTGCTTCCTGCAAACCAACAACATCATGAATACATAAATAAACTAGACAGCACCAAATGGGTCTAAATTGTTGTATAATGTTTATGTCTATAAAGTATGCTATTGTGATATATTCCTGTTGGTATCAGGTCTGTCAGTCAGCAGGTACACACAAACTTTGCATTATGGAAAATGTATAACCATTCAATGTTTAGTATTGCAGGTTACTTCATCCCTAAGAACACAGTCATCATTCCTAATCTTTTTGGGGCACACCATGATCCTGCAGTTTGGTCTGACCCATACAGCTTCAAACCAGGTGCTGCTCTAACTGTGAGGTGAAGTGCATTCCTTTCCACTTGCTCAGCAGATCTCAAATAAAGTAACTCCTCTCTGGCTTTCAGAGCGCTTTCTGGAAGGAGGAGGAAACTCCGCCCGAGCCCTGATCCCTTTTGGAGGGGGTGCTCGGCTCTGCCTGGGAGAGTCTGTCGCCAAAATGGAGCTCTTTCTGTTCACTGCCTACTTGCTGAGAGATTTCCACTTCATCCCTCCTGAGAGCGAGGCCTCTCTGCCCGACCTGAGAGGAGTTGCTAGTGTTGTACTCAAGGTCAAGTCCTACACAGTTACAGCACGTCCGAGGCCTCTGACCAATACCTGAACTATAGTGTACTGCTTACTTGTTGCTTAAACGCTGTGCATTTGTGTGCAAATAAATGATTTTTCTGTCTTACTTTTACATGTAAAAATAATTACAGATCATCCATGTGTATGTTTCTCATCAATAATTTCCATTTGCCTGAAATATTGGATATCCAGATAAAATAGTCTGTTAGTTGGATTTTAAAGCTTAATACAATGAGTTAGTCTTCTCTAAATAACATGTAACCCAGGCCAGATATATATCGTTTTTTGTTTAACCACTTGAATAAAGTCACAGCAAATTGCATTAAAGTTAGATGAAAATAATGAGCCTCAACATCACCTGTAGAGGGTGGAAAATGACCAGGATGGACTGAACACTGTTCAGGTGGAGCTGCATGCCAATCAAAACTTGGGGTTTGGGGTTGGTTAGTGTACACTGAAACTGGTCAATTACACTAGTAATTCTACAGGACAAATATCTGTCATATAGTCTGAGAGCACCACCCAGTGGATAAACACTGAACATGCAACAGAAAGTCAAAAGTATTTAGAACTGAGGAAAACCGTCAGACCTACAGGTTATCACTTCTCATTGCTGGTTTAGAAGCACTACTTGTAAAAGTGTTTGCATTTACAACAACAATAGCCATCTGATGATAGACAATAACAGGTGTTACTAGAGGGTATTATCATTTCTACATGTGACAGATGAAAAACGGACGGTTCACACGAAGACTTAATTTGCATACTGGCCACACGTTTGTATTAAGTTAATTAAAAACGAGGCCTATTTGCAGGCCTCAGCTCGAATAAAGATAAGAAATACCTAATTAATTGTATAAAAAAAAATAAAAAAAATAAAAAAATGTTTTTATATATTTTTGAGATGAGAAAAATCATGGAACTATCAGAATACATGTTACTGGTTCACATAAGATAAGGATGGAACACAGCAGAACTTGGAAAACTCAAAAGCTCGATCTTGAAAAACAGCACTTTTAGGGTATTGTTTTTTGGAAAGTATGGGTATCCAAGACTTTTAATATGCTGGGCTCTTAGAACAACTGATATAGGCTCTATATACACAGCTATACATAGATACAGTGAAACATTTATGAAATATAGAGCATTTCAAATTAGAAAACTGATCAAATACTCCAATATTTGAATAAAAAAGTATTTTTAAAATTCAAAAACACTCTATATCACTTATATGTATCACTCATGATGTTCATTGAATCAATAGACCGAAGATTGGACCTTTTTTGAGTGTTTTAAGCTCTTTCTATGCCCTTTTTAGTTATTTAGTTTAAGGTCAAATCCTGCTTCGACTCTCTGTTCAGGGCTGTATCTCAGCCCCCCCTTCTCCGATTTTCACCATTGAGACATCCTTCGAACCGTAGGAGCCAATAGAATTGCCTGGAATTGAAAGCTAGATGATTGACAGCACTATTAGCCAATAAAGCTCAAAAAGGTCCAGCTCTGAAATCTGATTTGCTGAGCTTCCAACCCTCCCAAGAATCCGAGGAGTGTCGGAGAGACACGAATCGAACGGATTCACACGGAGCACCAGCAGCTGGACAAACATGAAGTGGAAGTATGGAGATATTCCATTTTTTCGCTGAGATTCGACCAAAAGTAAGTACAATATTCGATGAAAGCTGTGTGACTTTTTGTGTTCGAAGCTGAATATCTCTGCGATGGTTTACCGGAGAGAGAAATGGAAACTATGTCCGTAATCTCCGTCAGGCGCTCGTGCTTTTTCATGCTGCATGTTCGTAGGTAGCACGTTGCTAACGGAGTGTAGCAGCCTTTTTCTCCGGTCTGTCCCAGTCATATCGAGTATGATTTATGATATTTTGTTATTTGTTTGCTTGGCTGATGGGAGATGTGTTTGTCTCATGTAGAAGTGACCTAGTTCATGTTGTTCCCAGGACGCTGAGGTTTCTGCAGAACTATAACATCACTATATTCGTTCTTCGTGGGTTCTCTGCCAGTTACTTTTAACACAAAACTCTCTAAGTTTTGATGTACTCTGCGTCCAAATGGGGGACCCTCGGGTGTATCTGGTTTAAAGGGTTAATGTGAAAAAATGAACATGGGCCTCTCCTGGGCTGGTCTTAAACTACAAATTCATTTGTCGTTATGTAATTTCCTGAACATGTGATTTTAGAAAATCTTTGCTATCAGAGGATTTAGCAATAAGCAAGAAATCTGCGAGAAGACATCTGAGAAAAGAATGGTTTCCTCTTTATTGTTTCCACTCTGTCTTATTTTTCTCACACAAGCAGCAGCTGGACTTCAGTTATTTGGTAATTATAAAAAAAAGTTTGTTTATCTGTTGTATTTTGGGATATTTTGACTAAGATCATTGACTTTATTTCCAAAATGTTGAGGTAGGCCTAGATGTAAAAGATTTAAGTTTCCAACATCAAAATTAATCAAACGAAATGTTTACAATAATGAATAAAACAAAAACAAAATAATTCAAGATAAACTTGAACTCAAATTTGAAAAAAATGCATGAATGTCCGATGTGGTTGTGAACGGGGTTGGAAAGAATACTAATAGTATACTCAAGTAAGAGTATTATTACTTTGAATATGTTTGACCTAAGTTTAATTAAAATTACTTTGGTAAAAATGTACTTAAAGTTAGATAAAAGTAAAAAGTAGGTCTGTTAAAATGCAGGCCTACTCTGTAAACATTACTGTGCTACACTTTAAAAAGGGAAAGAGGGGGAGCTATGCACGATAGACACGCGCACACAATGTTACTTTGCCAAGCAACGTTGGAGCTCTCCTCTGTAGAGTTGATTTTATCAATAGTATCTTTTTGTTTTTCTTTTCAATTGACATATTGTCTTTGTTACACTCATGACAACAAAGCATATTGAACTGAATAGATTTGAATTACAACAGTCAATGTGTTTGTTTTTGTACTCACCTGTCTGAAAGCAAGTCTTATGCACCACAAAGTCCTCCTAAATCTGCTCCAGCCAGGGACAACTACTCAGCTTGTTCATCCTCAGAGCATAAATATAACCAGTCCACCCCGTCCAGCTTCTTTGTCCAACTATAACCAGTCCACTTGGTCTCTCTGGTCCCACCGAAGGAAGAAGGTCATTAGTGAACGCAGAGTTCAAGTCACTGCATGACTGAGTATCCACCGTGAAAATGTTAGCATATTTACATGTTAGCCACACCGAGCATGCAGTGTGTTTGATTTGGGACAGGTGCTCGCAGGATGGTGCATTAAGGTAGCTGCAACCTATTTTCCTTTTCTTTTTTTCTTTTACTCAAAAAAGTACAAGTGTATACAGATACTTTGTTACAGTAACACGAGTAAATGTAACTTGTTATTTTCACTCTTAGTTATGAACATGTTCAGTTCATGATCGAGGGTCACCAACTTCTAATTTGACCGAACTAGCTCATGACTTGGAAAATGAAATGTCTAAGATTAAATTCTCTTCTCCAACAGATCATTTGGTGATGTTTGCCTTACTAGGAGAGGATATTACTTTGCCATGTGGCATACCCTCTATTGAATCCTGCTCCTCTGTTAACTGGAACATGGCTGAAGAGTTTCAGTCGATCGCTGAGGTGGTGAAGGCTGGAAAGGTGACAGCTCCGAGTCTGAACGCCCTCAGGCTTGGCCTGCTGAAGGACTGCTCTCTGAAGATTAATCACCTGGAGCTCAACGATGCACGACTTTACTCTTGTGACAGTGGCACGCTCACTTCAAGTGTTTCACTTCAGATTCTTGAAGGTAAATGACTCAAACCATCCTTGAAAAATTTAAAGTCAATATCACAGTGTCACATGACATTTCTTCTTCTCATTCAACAGTTACAGAGCGCTCCACTCCTGCGGTAGGCACAATAGAGCTTCACTGTTTCCTCAACATATATAAAGGACTTGCCCCTTGTAACAACAAAGGGATACATATCAAGTGGAGGACAGGAGACAATACACCTTTAAATGGGAAAAGATTTAAATTTGAAAATCCCTCTGAATGCTTCTCTAAACTAATCATCACTAAAAAGCTGACAGACCATCACAGAAAATGGAAATGCCAGCTGACTCAGAATGACACAGTGAAAGCTACCATCAGTTACACAACAACAATAAAAGGTACTAAACTCCACTTCAGCATACTCCAAATGAACAATGTGATTTAACATGTACAAACTGTAACCAGTGCTCTCTTTCCCTCAGATGGCTTAGAGGAAGTGTTTGCAGCAGTGGGTGAGTCAGTGTCACTCTCTTGTAGCGACACTTCCTCTCTTGGTGTGAGTGTCAGAGGGAAGTGGGCTGTGGGTGAAAGGACACTGACAGATGAAATGTCACCTCACAAAGGCCAAACAGAGGCATTTCATGTCAATGAAGATTCATCGCTGGTCATTAGCAAAGTGAGTGCTCTGCATGCTGGGGACTACCAATGTTCAGACTCCACTGATCAGCAAAAGGTGTTTAACAAAATCAGGCTGCACACCCTCGATGGTGAGAGTTAACACTTTAAATGCCAGAGTGGAGCATTAATTGTACTATATATACTTTGCGTCACTGCTATTAAAACATTTCCTCTCACGTTTGTCTTTACAGTTACTTCAGAGCGTGGGCCAGGTGGAGATAATCTCACTTTGACTTGTGTGCTTACCTGCACTAAAGAATGTGGAAAAGACATCAATTTGACTTGGTCTGGAGGTAGCCAAAATAGCTGGCAGAGCCGCTTAATGAATGTCAATAACTCTCTGATAAACAGGCTGTTTCTCCCAGTTTTGTCAATGACATCAGATGAATTAATTTGCTTTGTGCATAGAGAGAGTGATGTGATGGCATCAAAGAAGTGGCACACTGTTCACCGTAAGTATGCATAATGCTATTGTTACCTTTTCTCCAAAATGAAACCAAAATGTTTAATGTTTCTGAGAAAACAGAGAGGAAATGATTAATGTTTAATGTCAACAGCTCTGCAAACACCAGCGTGGGTAGCTCTTCCTCTAGCTCTCCTGATATGTATAACCGCTGGAGGACCCTACGTGTACACCAAGAGGAAGCAGCACAAGGATGCAGGTAGTGCATGTGGTTAAGGAGTCATACAACCTACCGTACAACTATGAGAATGTTCTGGGAGCCTCAATGAGAATGAAATAATACACGAACGGCTGATGTTTTCTTTTCTCTCTGTTTGCAGGAAATGAACAGTCAAGTATTGAAATGGTAAGAGACAAAACATAATTGTGCTGAAAATAATTTTTCATAGCTTTTGTTGAGCATATATTTCTCAATGTAATAACTCCGGTATTCCTCTTCACAGACTCATGTTTACGAGGTCATTCAGGATGCAAATCAAGAGGAATTACAAGAGCAAAGACAAACCAAAAGAGCAGCTGTCGCCACCACTGACAGTTTCTATGATTTATTACAGGCTGTGAACTAAATAAAAGTGTCTTTTAACTTTGATTTCAACCATCTATACACTAAAAATACCTTTTTCAAAGTCAGTTTCAAAGGGCATATCTTCTTGTAACAGACAAAACAGAAGATCAGTGTTTATGGCTCCTTCCTCATGATCATTCATCATCCTATAGATATTTACATTACATTACAGTCATTTAGCAGACGCTTTTATCCAAAGCGACTTACAATAAGTGCATTCAACATTGGTAATCAAAAGAACTACTAGTCACCAGAAGTCATAAGTACATTTCCTTTTCCAAACAAGCATCTAAGAGCATGAAGCAGAGTATAACTCAGAGCCAAAGTACAGGGCAGAAACAAGAAAAACAGTTAGTGCTATAAGTTATACGAATACAATAAGTGCAACAAGCTAGTATGAAAACAATAAGTATTAAGTGGAAGGCTCAGGGTAGCACTTCCTGAAGACGTTATTCACATTGGATGTAAGACTTCATAGAAAGATTACACTGTAAACACGTCTCCATTTCTTTTAAAATAATACTGTTGATTAGATGTTGATGAAGACAAACGTGGTAATAAGGAAGACTCTTTTCAGCAGTCTCAGTAAAAACAGGTTAGCATTTTCTATGTTGGTCCATATAAATCTCAGTTACTTTTTTAAGATAAACACATTACAGGCGAGTTAATGTTACGTGTTTTACAAGATTAGACAGTGAGGACTTTGATTTTACGAGGGAAATCTTCGTCTTCAGTCTTCAGCAGACTGAATGTTACTAATACCGGACTGAAATAAAGGAGAGGAATTTGTTATTTGGTATTTTGATATGATATAAATTAAAGTATGACATGATAATAGTAGTTGTGATTTTATAATAGTAGAACTACTTACAGGAACACAGGCCTTCATCCAGGGATTGTCGGTAGAGACAGTTGACTTGGACCTGTGGATCTGTGAGATGAAGTTGAAAAGTTATCAGTGAAGTGATACACAAAGGTCACAGGAGCTGGACTAAAACAGGTAGTGAGAGAGTAACATGGTGCTCACCCTCTGAAGGTGTAAAATCCACAATCTCATAAACATCCATAAGAGTACCTTAACAACAAGAGCACACAAAGTTATTCTAATATGCCACTACACTGCATTGCTCATCAAGATTAATGAAGATCAAACCTGGTCTGTGCCTCTGGGTTAGCTGTGTAACTCTCCGGGTGTTATGGCTGTGGTAAATGAATAGTCCTATCAGTGCAGCCATTATGGCAATCCCAACAATGACTGAAGCCACAAGAACAGCAATATATGCTCCACTGCTCCCCTCCATCTTAGTTTCCAGAATAATCTCACTGGTTGTCAGTCCTGGGCAAGAGAGGAAGCAAATCTAAGCATTTCCAACATCACATTTAACAGGAGAATACTGACGCAATTGAATTAAGATGTATAATATTATAGTTTTTGCTGCAATACCTGGAACTGTGGCCACAGTGACCTCTTCCACTTTACAAAGGAAACAGAAAAGGTACATTATTAGGAGTTATGCATATTGTCTTTTGTTGTCAGTGATGCTACAAGATAGTTTAAAATCTTACCTTGGACACGTAGTAGGTTAATGTCAAAGCAGCGCTGAGTTTGTTCAAACACATACTTACATCTATACCAACCACTGACATTCACAGACTGGATAGCTAATGACATTCCATTCATTTCAACACTTTCATAGTCAAGAGATTTAGCGGTGCCTCCTATCAGCATTTCCCAGGAGATATTTTGGGGTGCTTGTTGTTCTGATGTTATGTTCACTGGGCAGTTCAGGTTAACGGGTGCGCTGGGAGCTGCTTTCACTGCTTGAAGGGTTTTGCAGTCTGAAAAAGGTGAGATTTTTGTCATACAGGAGTGGGATTTATTTGAAAAAAAGAGTGAAAATTAGGAGAATATAATGTGTAATCTTACCTCTCACTTTTATAGAAATGTTTTTGACATGAAAACAGTCCCAGCCTTCCCAGATTTCACATCCATAGAGTCCCTCATCAGATAGTTGTGTTTTTGTCAGAAAAAGAGACTTTCCATCAGCATCCCATTTCACACGTTTAGCATCCTGGATTTTGGATGTTTTAGGCCTGGCAAGGACAACCTTCATCTGACTGCCATCTGTGGCATACTTAATCAACCTGACTCTGTAGCAGCCCTTTGTTCCATAGTTCTCAAAGCAGGGGAGAACTACATCTTCTTCTTTAGAAGCAAGCACAGTCACTGGTGAGATGTCTTTAAAATGATAAGAGATAAAGATTAGAATCCCTTTAAGAATAACACCCAGAGCATATTGTTTATAGGGTTTTAGATTGCATAGCTATAAGGCAGATGATTCAAGATTTTAAAATAAATAGCAGATTATTAAAATATATTACATCCATTATTAAATAAGTATGTCACCTTTTAAGTTCAATAACAGTCACAGTTGGTATATAGCAAATACTTCTTTGGTAAACTGACTATAAACAAAAAAATACATTCCGAATGTGGCAGTAATAATTCAGTGACCTACTCACCTCTGCATTCTGATATGACTATTAACAGAACTAATACTAGGAGACCTTGTAGATAACAATGTGCCATTTTCTAAGTAAAGTAACTGGAGTGACAAAATATTATTCTCTTCAAGTCTTGTTTTTTTTAGTCTCCACCTATTCTCAGTTCTCTAAGTCACACATGACACTACCTGCACAGCCAAATACTTTTTGTTCCGTTGTACCTAAATGTGTGGTCAATAGAGCCCCCATGTGGCAAGAACAAGACACTACATCAAATTGACAAACCGAACATAAGAGCACATGTTGTCAAGTAATATATTGAGATCACATTTAAATTTGAGTTGGACGTGTTAAAGACAGTGGAGCTGCTCAGTGGCTGTGGCTGCACTGGGCAGCCTCCATATGTGTAACATAGGTGTGAATGAAGCATTGCCGGAAAAAGAAGGCATTACTTTTTATTCAAACATGCCTCATAAGCAGAATATTTCTGCAGAGAAATGTGCACTGTTCACAACACATTTCTCCTTGCTGGGTCACTCTTCCATCCTTAATTGTAAAGTCAACTTATTTTCTAAACTGGTGGAGATGCAACACTTTTCCACATAGACTGTATTAGAGCTTATAAATTACACAGCAGGTATCCTGCATGAAAACTACTCTTATTGTGCTGGTCAAATTGAGGCTGTGTGTGAGTGTTATACTGTGCATTCTGACCTCTGTTTTGCTGCAGCCTTAAATACTACAGAGGAACCTCACTAATGCAAACCAAAACTTTGTAACTTCACTTCCTCTTGTCGCTCAATTTAGAGAAACGCCATCATAGCCCTCCGCACTTTCCGTGTTCACAGGCTCTCAGCACTGTCGACAGAATGGACAACAAAGCTCAAGGTTAGTTTTCCTTTCCTTCTGCTAACTCTGTTTTTCATTTTACATTCTTTATATTGTCTTGTATATCATTTCACAGGAGGTAAAGCATACGGTCTTCTCAAGTCTCAACAGGAAGAAAAGCTGGACTCTATCAATGAGGTGAGTTGTTGTCTTTAGAAAAAGTCATTGTGTTCCATTAGAGATAACTGGCTTTTGGATTTATTTTACTACAGACAGGGGCTAGACACAAAAACATGTGACCTGTATGATAGCAATAATAATATGTCTGATTGATTTGTATTATTTGGTATCACTCCCCTAGGCTTTTCTCTCAGACCCCACGTATGCAGAAGAGGAAGACCTAAGTTCAAAGCTTGACATGTTTAAAAGTGAGTATCAAAGGGCTACCAATCGCTACTCAGTTAATAGTTTTATTTAGTGTCATACATTTTGGAATGAGATTACATTTACTTGTATTACAGAGAAATACATGGAGTTTGATCTCAACGACAAAGGAGAAATAGGTATAATTGCACTTCAAATATTTTTTGCTACAATTTGCAACTGTTGCTTTCAGTAGTGATTCACATCATATTCACAGATTTTATATAGATAAGCACTTTTTTTTTGTTATTTTCTGTCTTTGAACTATCAACTTTATAGATTTAATGGGGTTAAAAAGAATGCTGGAAAAACTCGGATTGGCCAAGACTCACCTAGAGCTGAAAAAGATGATGGCAGAGGTCGCTGGAGGGCCATCAAAAGACACTATCAGCTACAGTGACTTCCTGAATATGATGCTGGGAAAAAGAAATGGAATTTTAAAACTGTAAGTAAATACATTCAGAGAATGGACGGAGACCCAAAGATGGGTCACATGAGGATTAGATTTAACAAAGATTAAGTCTCCAAATTATAAAAAAAAAAATGTATGAAGCCACTATTGATATACACTAGTGAGTACAGCCGAAAACAATTTTATTTTTATTTAAAAAAATAATCAAGTTGTTTCTCAATCTCAATTAAAACCTGAAAAACTATTACAGTTAATAATATTGGCTAACTTTTTTTTATAAAGACCTGAAAGTAGATGATTGTTTAATGCAACAATAGTACTCTCTATACTGTCTGAAGTTTACAAGTTTAATGTCCTGTATAGCAGCTGACATGTACTTTTCTTCATTTAAGGATCTTGATGTTTGAGGGCATGGGGAAGGAGCAGGAGGACAAAGATGTTGCACCACCTCGTCGCAAAACCTTTTCTGATCTGCCTTGAAAGAGCCCTTCATCCAAGCAGGGATCACTTTTTTCAGATTTAAATACAACCCAAATCTTTACAATTCATGTCAATAGAAAAAACAAAACACCAAGCATACTGTATAATGTGCATTAGGAAGAAATTGAATATACATTAAATGCTTTGTATATGGGCTACCAAAGCCTTAATCCATATGATGTTGCTTTAGCTACTTAAATATAATTAAATAGAACACAGGACCGATTCATATCTGGACACATGGTTGTGGTCATTATCATGTCAGACAAAATACCAGAGTATAGGAATAGCACTGTGTTTTATATAAGGTGAAAGCCATCATTCAAAGCATAAATTCAAGGGTACCATAGTTTTGTTGGAAATTCATTAAAGTGAATGAAAAGAAAATTGTATTTTGTTCATGTTTTTAACAAAATCGGCCACATTTTTGTCACATTTTATTTCTCTGCAGTATTGTATGCGTCATGCGGAACATTATTTTGAAAACTTTGGCAAACCGGAAGACGTATTTGTTATCCAGGGAGCTAAACGAGGATAAACTAGCTAAGCTTGCAAGTTGATGTGTTAACTACTATAGAAATAAAGGTGAGTAAAAGTGACCCTCTGTAAACAGTTATACACATGCAGGAAACAGTACCTCTAACGTTGAATACATATTGCTGTTACAAGAATAAATTCCACTCTATGTAACGTTACTATACGTGTTAAAGTCAACGGACGTTAGCAAGCAAGCTAACGTTAGCAGCAGGTTTGAGACGCAAACTCAAGGTTTTCTTTAAATTATACAATACAATCACATTTTTCGTCAAAGTCCGCGAGATAACAGATCAGGTTCGTTGCAACTTAGCTGGAACATGTTTAATGTGTGTTCGTAAACTTTACATCTCATATGAATGTGTTAAGCTGTTAGCCACAGAGTTAATATCGGTCCATTGACTGTGGTTTGGTTCGTCAGGAGGATGAGCAGCTCGGAGGAGGTGTCCTGGATCTCCTGGTTCTGTGGACTCAGAGGGAATGAGTTCTTCTGTGAGGTTGGTCCACACATTATTTTTTAAACTGGAATTTTTTGGGCCACATTTCGTGAGAACACCCATTGTTGTCACGACAGGTCAGCTGCCGTAAATAGGTTTTAATGAATTTAATGGAGTCACGTGAGCCACCAGTTCTCCTTATACATCCTTAGAGCAGTCACGTTGTACTTTTTTATTTGTCATTCATTTGATTTAATAATGATTTCGCTTGTTTTGAAACAAAAATGGAACAAAATACACCCTTTACGAAGTATTACTTTTACAGTCATTTACAACAATCGGCTATAATAATGAAAATGAATCCGTTTTATAATTATTTTAAAAGTATATATCAAAACGGTTTAAAATAAAAGTCTGAAAAAAGTCACTTTTATTTGTGACGAAGCAACAGCAGACATAGTGGAGTGTTTGTGCCTAAATGTTAAAATATTAAATCCAAAAGTGTGTTATGTATGTATGTATGTATGTGTATATGTGTATATATATATATATATATATATATATATATATATATATATATATATATATATATATATATATAGTAATGCTGTCTTAAATACATAAGACATTTAAGTGTGACGTCAGTTTCATATCTGGCTGGAAAAATGTACAAGCCACATGGACTAAAAATATACAAGTACTTTTATTTCTAAAGTTGTTGCTTTTGCTTTGTGATGAGGGATGTGATTTTATATTTGTTCAACACTTCCTTATTACAGCCACTTCCCTGCCGTTTGGTACTAATCTGTTCCACTGAATTCACATCAGACTTTCTCCCTCAAATATGACAGCTAAAACGAGAGACAGCGAGATCCTCTTTGTGGCACTGGCACCTCAGCGGCACTTCAACTGAAAGCGTCAGTCAGGTGACTGTGGCAAGCGAGCGGCACTCGTTCAGCACCCGTCAATAAGCTGCCGAGTGAGCCACATTTCCTGAGAACACCCATTGTTGTTACGATAGGATTTTGATTCAACTATATTATTACGAACTGTATTGCATCAAACAATCCACAGATTAATCAAAAAGTTGATTATTGCTGTGTACATGGATACATTAATATTAAATCGCATGTAGTCAACTATTGTTGCTAACACACTCCCATCGGCCCGCGTTTATTTATTTATATTTATTTATGTTTATTTATGTTTCTTCTAATGTTACCCTGGTGTGTGCTTGCACCATAGACTAACAGTTGTCTTGCATACGGTCATTCTATTGCCTTGACTTTTGTTTTGACATTTTTTTTACTTCCGGACTACCTGTCTTACTTTGCGTCGCTCTTCAAAAGAAAAAAACTTATTAGTTATTGATTATTGCAGCTAATAATCTTTGACTATTAAGGCCTAATAATTAGTAAAGATTGTATTTTTGTTTCAAAACGGTCTAAATCATGACGTTGATTGTGGAAGTATTTCAATAAAGTAAAAGTTGAACCTGGTTGCTCACAGACATACCGTTATAAACCAGCTACATATGTTGACTTATTCGGACCGTTACTGAGTTACATTTCCCATCCGATTTCAATGGGTGCTGTTTATATTCAGGCGTCTACGATCTACGTGTTAGAAAACAATTTTTTTCTCCAGTTAATTAGAATCTACTATGAGGCAGCTGACCTATCGTAACAACAATGGGTGTTCTCAGGAAATGTGGCTCAGCTCGGCAGCTTATTGACGGGTGCTGAATGAGTGTCGCTCGCTTGCCACAGTTGTGGCACCTGACTGACGCTTTCAGCTGAAGTGCCACAGACTAGCCACTGCGGTGCCAGTGCCACAAGGAGGATCTCGGCCTTGCACGATAAAGCACTTACGGTAAAAAGTACTAGGAATTGTTTGGTAAATGTAGGCATCAATGCGTAACACGCCGGTACGTCTAATTAGGTTAGCACTCCAATTCTAATTTTAACTCCTTGCTTTCTTCATTGGCAGCATCTAAATAATCCCGTTAAGCTCTTGCATAATGCTTCCTTATCAATGTGCTGTGGCAATGGGATGTTGTTTGCATCAGTTAATAACGCCATTAATAGCTATTCATCGTCTCCAATGGTGTGTTACAGGTGGATGAAGACTACATACAGGACAAGTTCAACCTGACCGGTTTGAATGAGCAGGTGCCTCACTATCGGCAGGCTTTGGACATGATTCTTGACCTGGAGCCAGGTGAGAATATCGAGGAAGTAGCGGTTCCCACGTGATGTGGAAATAAAGTAGAGTCACCTTTTTAAACTGCCTTTAATAACTTTAATCTGACAGATGAGGAACTTGAAGATAACCCCAATCAGAGCGACTTGATAGAGCAGGCAGCAGAGATGCTCTACGGCCTCATACATGCACGTTACATCCTCACAAACAGAGGCATTGCACAGATGGTAGGCTATCTACTTCATGATTTCACATTATGACATGCTTCATGACATGAATCAACGGGGATTTCTAAAGTTGTTGTTCTCCATAGTTGGAAAAGTATCAACAAGGGGATTTTGGCTATTGCCCCAGAGTCTATTGCGAGAATCAACCAATGCTTCCTATCGGTAAGTCTGTAACAAATTCTCCGTTACACAAAACCTATGCTGGACCTTTGTACCTTTCTCAGTGGCTATGAAGACATACTCAACCATCCCTTGTCTGATGTAGGTCTGTCAGACATCCCCGGAGAAGCAATGGTGAAGCTTTATTGCCCAAAGTGCATGGATGTTTACACCCCCAAATCCTCCAGACACCACCACACAGACGGAGCCTATTTTGGGACCGGATTCCCCCACATGCTGTTCATGGTGCACCCAGAGTATCGTCCAAAGCGACCAGCCAACCAGTTTGTGCCACGGTGTGTTTGATATATTATTTATTTTTAGCAGTGCCGTGCTTTTCTTAGTATGTTTTTAAAAAGGAGCAATGTGTAGGGTTGTGGAGCTTTGTTGGCAAAAATGGAATATAATAGTCCTTACTGTGTTTTCATCACACTGCTCCTTTAAGTGGTTGGTGTACAGAAGACACTGTGTTGTGTTGGACCTTAGTAGGGCTCAATATTGAACAAGTACTAAAGGCTGACATTGATTACCTGGTCACATGTGTCCTGTTTCTGTCATCATTTAAAGCATTGATCTGTTTAGGTATCTGTACTGAAACACAGTCCTGGTATATCAGTTATCACAAGATTTCATACAAAACTCAGCCTTTGTAAAAAGACATTTCATTTTGTCCAGAAAGTGATTGTTTTCTTTCTTTTTTTTTTCAGGCTATATGGTTTCAAAATTCACCCGATGGCTTATCAACTCCAACTTCAGGCTGCTTCAAGTTTCAAGAGCCCAGTCAAGACAATTCGCTAGAACGCCGCTTTGACCAACACAGTGGACTGAAAGACTTTGCTGTCTACTACTTGTTTGAAGAAATGGATCATATATTCCCAATGAATGCCTGTACAGTTTCCCAAACTCACCTCGACACTTTCAGATTCAGACATTTCCTCTCATTTAATGAAACGGCGTACAGTTGAGCAGGTGATTTTGTTCTGTATTTAACATGTAACTGATTCCAAAGGGTCAATCTCCTGGTGGTGTTTAACTTTAATTGATGTCTATCCATCTTTGCACATTTTAGGGTTGTTTCCTCCGAAACGTGGCTTTAACTCCGTGATAACGGAGGCTACAGTGTGCTTCGTGGCTTAATTGCCACCAGCCCGACAGGTTTGCCTTATCAGTGATATGGTCAATCCATACTTTTGAAAGTTACATTAAATCACATCAAATCATATTCATGTAACATTTTATGCTGTAAAGATTAAGGATTCTATTTGAAAACAGCAATGAGTGTAAATGTGATCAGGTGCTATTTCCAAGGAACAATGAATACTAAATTATAGGAAGAGAATAAGATAAATGGAACTATGCTTGATTTCAATTTTATTATTAAGCTGTTCAGTTTCCTTAAAATTTAGAGACAAGTTTGTACTTGATTGTTTAGGCAAATGTAACATGACTATAGTATATTGACATCTTTTCATCTCCAGAGTTTGGTGTTGATTGGACATGCAGCAACATCAACTGTGAATGGCAATAAATATTTATTTCTTACCAAGATCTCTTTCATACGTTCAAAGTTGTATGCTTTACACAGACTGCCAAATAAAATGCAGAATAATGCACATTTTATTTTTTCATAAAAAGACAGGGATAAGTCACAAAGCAACAATATTTTCCATCGTCTAAAAACTATTTTCTTTTTGTGAAATTCTACATTTTCTTCCAGGCGAGGTTTCTGTTGTTCATGTAGCTACAATACCAATGGCTTCTTTATGGGTAAAAAAAAAGAAGTTTGCTAACAAACATGCTTTCTAAAAGGAATTCATATATTTTAAGCATTTTCTCTTCTATGGAAAAGCACAAAAAACAGCAAGTGAGAGAGCAATCTACTCAGACTATGTGGTAAAAAGGCTTTACAAACTCGGTTGATAATTAATGCAATACTTAACCTTGTGACATCTCTAGTGGAAGCCTGGGAACCAGCGTGTGTCGAAACATCACAGTACATCAAATCACACAAGACACTTCCTACTTTACAAATAAATTACTGTATAGTAGAACATGTAAAAAAAGACAACTTGTGCTCCTATGAGAGAAAAGCCACACATACTGGGACAGCTGCCTTCACTGTGTGTGGTTACTGTGACAGACAAGCGTTGTATTTATTGACCTCACTTGGCTGAACATGAATGTACATTTAAAGTAGGGATGGATATACATATATGGACATTCCTCGTACAATCATAAGGAGGTCTGTAGTCTTACAAAGAATATCAAAACCTGAGTTAAACAGACCAGAGCTTGCAGAACTTTTCTTGTCAACCAAATATATTCAAAGCAGTATTCTATGCTACTGAACAAAACATAGGACTGTAATGTGGACTTTGTGAAAGGTTTGATAAACTTGGTGGACTACAAGAGGAAACGAATAAGAATGATTCAGAGCCTCAAGCAGAGACCTCACAATTCAGTAAACAGCACAGTGGTAACCTACAATTTCATGAGCAGATGGATGAATAACTTAAAAACCTCAAATTTGTACAAATACTATAAAAGCATTAATTCTATAAAATAGAGAATTATTTCAAAATAGATCCATTTTTTTAATTTAAACTTTACAATAATGTGTAGACTGCTGGTTTAGGAAATAAAATATGTTTAGGTTGTTGTACCTGAGCAGTGAACTAAGCAAAGCAACTGTCCAAATCTTTGTCCACTTTTTTTATGCAAGGTATGTAATGCCATTACAAAAAAAAATGCCTTTCCTGAATTAAATAGACAAGTAAACAACAACAAAAAAAGAATTCCCTTGAATGTAGTCTTAACGTTCCCCTAGTAGCACCAAGGGAATAAATGCTGATGGCGTCTAAACTAGAATGAAAACAGTGCATTTTTTATAAAATTAATGTAAAAACTACGAGGGAAGTAAAAGCATTTAAAAGCAAACATAACTGAAACCACTCAACTGAAAATGCTGTTTTTTTACCAATCATTTTTCACTAAGCTTTGTTAACACCTGGATGAGATAAGCATTTGATCAAACTCGAGCACTGTGGAGCCCTCCTCTACCTACAACTGAAAAAAAAAACAACAAAGAGGATCTATTAAGATGCATCTACTGAATTATCCATAATATTAGGTGCAGATTCAGGGGATGTTTATTTTTGGGATATGTGTGCGCAGACAGAGCTGGTCAATGTGTGCCGGAGGTGGAGAGTCAAAGGAATAAATGCAGGTGGTGATTCAGTTACAATGCTGATGCTCCGCCGTCTTTCTCCTGCAAGACAGACATTAAGCGCACTGTATTAGTCATAATATGAATTAGTAAAGTCAGAATTGTCCTCATTTTCATTAGATGATACTTAATGGCAACGTTTGACCCAACCAGGCAAGCCATTTCTCCCAGCTTCCAGACTTTAAGCTAAGCTAAGCTAATTGTCTCCGTTTCGCTGGACAGATATGAAAGTATTGATCTTCTCATCTAACTCAGAGAGAAAGCAAATAAGGGTATTTCCTGAAATGTCAAACTAGTCCTTTAGTATTCTTTTGTGTTTTGTGTCAAGGGCAGAGTGTTTCCTACCTTATCTTGGTCGATGTCAGAGTCGGCGGTTATGACGATTCTCTTCTCCACGCGGGTCTCCGAAGATCCGCTTTTCACCACCTGGTGGTGGGAAGAAAAAATATGATTGCGAGGCAAAATAAATTAAAATAAAAATCAGCACAAAGCAGGATTCTAATGCTAACCTTTGAGATGCGAGTGGTAGTGACTGTGGTGCCACTGGTGCTCTCTGAGGTTATGGTCTTGGAGCTGGACACGGTTGTGTCGTCTTTGTCCTCGTCTGTTCCATCAACTGCCACCTAAGAATAAAAAACGGGGAAACTGAGTAATAATTTATAGATAATGTGACCGTGAGCTTCAGCCAGGGAAGGTGCAGTGCTGCTTTATTCTCATTCTGGAGGCGCCGGCCTGGTTCCTCCCAAGACTCCTCCGTGCAAACAGACCGTCTATAGCTGAGACACATCTGGGCTGAGCAGCTGCTGGAGCCCCTACCTTTGAAGACTCATAGATGAAGGTCTTGGTCGGGACGATAGGGACCTCTGTGGTGGAGATGCCACTGGGTAAGGAGGCGGAGACAGCTGTGATGGTGACTGTCTGGGTCTGCACCAGAGGGGGCTGTGGATGGGAGCATAGCCCCATGAGTGGCTGTTTAACCAGACACCTCACAACTTGTTTTACACCATTGCATTCTTTCTAAAGCCATCGTCTGTGTGAAGTCACTTTCACTGCAACAGCCAGTTCACCAAATGTGCTTACAACTTTTGGAAACAACAGAATCACCGTGTTATTTTCCTTCCCACCACCAACTACTTGAAAAGAAACAAGGAGACGGAAAGCCATACGTGGGTTTGCAAAGATGATGAAAGTAAAGTCAAAGTGTACAACAGAACATTTTGTAACCCATCACCATAGCTGAGAACACACCACTGTGCAGCAACCGGGGTTACGTTTGAATGGTGAGCATAGTTCACCAGTACTTAACCGTTACAGATTCACAAGTTTTGATTTGTTATGGTGCTGCAAAGGAGTGATTAAGAGTGCCAGCCTTGAAATCATTCAGAGGCCGAGCGGAGGCGGATTCAGCGTCACCCTGGGGGGCTACCTGGAAGCAGCGTACGACCTGGGGACCATCGCTCCTGAAACAGGAAGCTGGAGAAGATCCGACTATCTTCCCAGAGCGCACCGACACTTCTGGACACGATCCTTCTTCCTCCCGGGTCCCATCTAAAGCCTTACAGCAGCGGCCGAGGGAGGCGGGCAGCTGCGCCATCTCCACCTCTACGACGGGCACCGAGGAGGTCTCAAAAACTACAACCTCGTCCTGATCACATGACTCCTCCTCAACTCGAGCATCCTCAGCCTCACTGTTGTGACTGCTGCAGGTTTCCTCGTGTGCAGTCTTTGTCTCTGAACCATTGCAAGGGAGACTAATGCACACGCTCTACAGAAGACACAACACAGCCACTATGTGATCATGGGTAGGTGAAGTATTTTCTGCTGACATGGTATGTAGGATCATTTTTACAGAGATTATAATGCAGGTTACAAATATTTAACTATGCAGGAATTTGTACAGTATAGTATCCATTTTATGAGGCACTACAGTTCTGTAGGAAGATGATGACGATTTTGGGGAATTTATATGACATAATCAACTGTTTTAACGCCACAGCTTAACAAAACTATTGAAGATGTATAGCCTTCATGGCCCTTTATTTCCGAATGACTTGCTACAGAAGGTCACCAAATGAGATGGATACTGAATACAGGTATTACTCCATATTGTTTATTTCATTAATGACTCTGGATGAATGAATGGATTGTTGTTTTAGCTTCAATATTATTTCAATAAGGATTGCACAAATGACATGCCACTCACACTAATGTCATCAACTACAAAATCATGTTTTTTAATAAAGAAAATCACAAACTTGCGTAACGAATTCAAGGGACAAAGGATCATATGAACTGTATATGGAATGCCTTTTATTCTTTAGTCAAAGTTGATTGTCAAAAAGTCATGCAACGGGCAATCTCTTGCAGTTGCTACACACTGCCTTGTCAAATACTGGTGAAGGATAAAGAGGTTAAGAAGTATTACAATTAAGCTGCCTCGAGGTCATCACAGGAAGTACGACACTGTGACAATAAAGAATGTTGAGAAGATTCTCAGTAACAAGACTGACGTTTTCTAGGATTTACCTAATGTGGGTCCAGAAAAAAAACATTTATATATATATATCCAAAAATCACATCACAGTGATCAGCTTAGACAATATCCTTAGACAACTGACAATAGAAACGTACCAAAAAACGTGTACAAAAGCACGCTCAAAGTGATATGGTGAGACATCATAAGCCTCCAGATAAAAGTCATTTTTTTTAAGTAATATTGCTCAACTTAGAGTCCAAAAAAAACAACACAGAAAATGCAAAGTAGTGGTGGCTTGATTGTCATTTCCAGTCTTTGGAGAACAGCTCTGTTTCTGGTTAATTGTGCTGCAGCGTGAAAACAGAAGGAATGTCTAGTTCCATAGAGGCCAGAAAAAAAAAAAAAAAAGAGGGGGCAGCTTCTCAAGTGGAGCAGAGGATGAGAGATGAGTAATGCTACGGTGATGTCGAAGAGGAGGCGAAGGAAGGAAGGAGGAGGAGAAGAGAAAGCGAGAGGTTTGATGGGTAGATGGACTAGGTGGTGTCTCCGCAGGTCACACTCACACCTGTGTGGGGTTTCCGCAGGGTCCAGACGGCCCCTCAGCTGCGTTTGGAGTAGAAGTCGAGCAGGGGGCCGCGTGGGAGGCGGGTGACAAACTAAGAGGGGGGAGGAGGAGGAGGAGGAGGAGGAGGGAAGAGAGATGAGAGGAGGAAGGAATCTTGGAATGACAGAAGATGAACTGAAACTTATAAAAGCCAGAGTTGCGCAATAACGGATTATTGACAAATATTAAATGGGATTTTCACAGGAAGTTTTTAGTTGTCCAGACCATGGAAATGTTACCGGCACATGCATTTTAACGTGCATTTAAAAAATGATATTTTTCCATGTCCAACAATTATTTTTGCATTTTTTGGGGAAACAAAGAAAGTCATCCACACTGGTAGTATCGTATTAAAAAGAAAAGAATGCATGTTATACTTTTTTGAGAGGAGGTAGCAAGACTTAATCTGCTGCTGTGTGTCAAACTTTAACAGCAACATTATTATCAATGTTTACTTGTATCAAAGTAGGGCTTTAGTCTTTAGTCAACACACAGCTGAAGGTTAACTAGAGACTGGCTTGTCTGTCCACTCCAGTAGGCAGACAACATTTGACCAGTGTCATATGTACTGATCTCACCACAGACACTAAGCTGTCAGTTTAGCTTTGCTTTGATTTCAATGCGACTCAAATGCATCCTGACAACACGATGCACTCGGAGGCATTTATCTCCAAGAGTAAGAATGCTTTGTGTCCAAACAGTTTTGCTGCAGTTGAGTTAATGTCTTGCCAAAAGGCACGCACAATGTAGATTACACTTGACATCAGAAGTTGTGTTTCTAGTTAGCTTGAACAGCTGTCATGTAATCTGTTTAACTGCAACATCACAATTTAGATTAGTTTTATAAGTCCTGTGAAAGTTAAATATCTATTTAAAAAAGGGAGAGTTGGGCAGAAACTGCAGATAGACCGTGAATACTAATTGTCTCTTCATGTAAAAACCATGGCTTGGAGAAAGCCGCAGTCAAAAGAAAAAGGGTAAAATCAGCGTGAAAAGAAAGTGTGCAAGGCAAAAAGTATTAAAAGCAAAAAAAGAAAGCTCATCAATAAAGGGAGGAGAGAAAAGGTAAATACTGCTCAGTGTGAGAACGTGCAAAAAGTCATCCCGGAGCCATGCGGTAGATCTCCAACGTCAGGTCTGTCAGTCATGCAACACAAACATGTCCGGGCTCACAGGCATCCGACGCAGGTAAGAGGAACCACAGGTAGTTCTCAGAGAGCGGACCACCCGTCCCAGAGATGCCTCACCCACACAAGTCTTTTAAGTGAAAGAGCAAAACTACAGACCCTATTCAACAAGTCACACTGCATTCTTCATACACATGCACGTGTGGCACACCACATGCTGTCTCCTTGAATAGGTCCGTACATGCACACGTAACCCATTACACTCAAAGAGTGTAAGAGAACCAGGATGGACAACTGGAAGAGCCTGATCCCTTCTTTTATCAACATCTTTCGTGTGAATATATTCATCATATCGGAAAAGAATCCAACAGAGGGGAAACAATTCAATTTAGGAAAATCACACCAACTTTTTACAAACACAAGACGTCAGCAAGAATTTCAGGTTCTTCTGTTCCGTTACAAATCCATGAGCACTGCTCACACTAGGGCGGCCATGTTTTCCAATCAAACACAATCGTCTCCATGGAAAACACATGTGATGATGCAAGTATAAACACAGCTTTAACCAAGTCGATTCAGGAATTGTTCCGTCTAATTCAACATAAATTAAACTTTTTGCTTTGCTCCAATTCCTGAACTGGCGGACTTAGGTTAAAAAAAGGGATTTGGAGGCGAGGGGGGTTTTCTGTGGGAGACTTACCCCATCAGCACCGGGCAGAGGCTGACCATTGATACCCAGGGTGCGGAACGGAGAGTGCGTGGACAGACGCTTGTCCCACTCACTGGGCCTGGTCTCCGGGGCGGCTTCCATGAAGTTCCTCTTCAGCTCACTGATACTGGCATGATGTCTGAGCAGGTCCTCCTGGGGCTTATCAAACTCCTACAGGGAGCCAAGTCAGGGGGGAAAGACAGTGTGGAGGGGGGGGGGGGGGGGATGGGAACAGGAAAACAAAAAGGGAGGGAAAAACAGAAGTGAAGATAGAAAGGGAAGATGAAGGATATGTTCGAGGTTGGGAGAGAGTAACAAACAGGAGAAAAGTGACAGTCAGATGATGTTGTGTTTCTTTTGTACAATTTGTGTTGACTTATTGCTGATCAAATAAACAAGCAGAAGCAGGCTTAATTAGGGATTCTAAAGGAACGTAAATTAAAAGGGGTGATTCATCTAAATGATGAAATTGAGCCTTGATAGATTTTCAGCGACTCCTTCTGTGGCAGCTGATTCATGAGACCAGATTCTGGTTTATAAAGGAAAGATTCACAGGAGTCATTGCCATGATTTATCAAAGTTGATTTTTTTTTGGGGGGGGGGGGGGTTGGATGGGCAGGAGCTATAATTACACAACACCGCATTAATGGTCTATTCATAGCATCAGGTTTGCAAATCAAAGAGCAGGAGAGGCGATAATGGAAGACATGGAACAAATGATCAAAGATGAAGCCTTAGTGTAAATGGAAACCTGTTCATTTGACACAAATGAACAAAAGCAGTAGCAGCACTTATTTGGCAACATTTAGCACCAAGTTGATCTTTACTTACTTCTGCAAAATATTGACTCACATTTTACCAAACATACGATGATCTAGCCAATGGACAGATGTGTTAATCTTAATTTATTGTAGCGCTAAAGAGCAACTTAATGATAAGTGCTTCTCCAAATGTCATTCTGTATTCATGTATAATTATTTTAATCTTTATTTCTATGGTCAAAGATGAAATTTGCACAACTGCGGAGAAATTACAATGCATTTCTAGCAAGTTAAGACAATGAGACGGAGGTAAAAGAGCAGAAGCAGGAACAGGAGAATACTGATGATCTGGAAAAAATATATATCAAATAACAATGGAGCTGCTTGTGAACAGTGACAGGTAGAGGATGTTTTGGAGTACAGTCTCCTTAACGAGTTTGAGTACCAATGCAAGTGTAGAACAAACTACTTCTTTGTTGTAAATTCAACAGCACTCTCCTGAAACAATTGGATTAGAGTTATGTTGCAACACACACACACACACACACACAGACATTTATCATGTAATCTACAGCCAATCATTTACGCTGACGCAAAGAAGTGTGAATCATGCCACATGCAAGCGTGATATTAAACAGTAGCCGCTGTGCCAAAAGAGCAAGAAAATACAGAAAGAGACCGACATCTCCAGAAGGGATACAAACCTCCAACATTAAAAGGCTATGTCTGATATAAATTGAGTCTCCCTCAATTCTCTTAGCTCTTTTCTGTGAAAAATAAAAAGAACAAAAAAAGTGTGGGTTTGTTTCAGTTCCCCCTGTGCGCTGGCATTAAACTGCCACACGATGGACATGCATACTAAAAACATTCACTACAGTGTTAATACAAAAGACAAAGTGACCAGAAGAAACAACCTAAGGCTGTAGAGGACTGACTTAAGAATCCTATTTTCACAATGAGAAGAAAACAAAGAAAGTTATCATGCTTCTTTTTAATAAAGGTGCACAAATCTATAATCATGCATGTGTGCATTCCAGGGTTTACAACAACAGCAAGCAATGAGAGGAAATGAGTGCTTTGTAAACTTTCAAACAGCTAATATGTGTAAAAAACATATATTATTCTATTATCACCAGTTACTCTCCATTTACATATTCCATCTATTCTTACATTCTTTCTACCTCTTAACATATACTGCATGTGCATCGAAACCTGATGCGGATTTCATTAAAGACTGTATGGAAGCACAACATGAGAAGAGGGTGAGATTAGTCTTTTTTGGATGAGAAGCTCGATATTGTCAGAATGGAGGTGGAGAGATGGCTACAGAATACCGGGCTAAGAATCTGACCTTTCGCATTCGCACCACCTCCGTGCTCGTCACCTCAGACTTGTGCTACCCCAGGGGGGGAGGAGAGAGGGGACACATGTTAGCATCCTCTGCTTGTTGGCTTCCAACACTGACATCTCAGCTATAGTGGAAACAAGCCGTCTTGAGGGCCGACATGCAGGAGCCCAGCGGCTGACACTAACCTGAATGTCCCCATTGACGGTGGGCATCAGTGAAGGGTCTACTTGTCTCTGGTCCCTCCAAACTGCTGGCTACAGCAGCAAGAGAGACACAGTTCACACTCAGACACAGAGAACCAGCTCTGCTTGCTACTTTGATTAATTAAGACTATGAGGCAATTACAAAAAAGGTGTGTCTTCATATTTTATAGTATCATCACCTACAATCACAATTCCCAGGCAATAGCTATGAGGACAAATCACGAATAATTTGTTGACTTTTTAAAAAGAAACCAGCTGTTCTGTAAGGCATATATGGTTAACACATACATGATGCTACATTTTTCCTGCACATAAACATTTCGATTGAATTACATCACAAACATGTAAAACAGGTGATAGGAATGAAAATCAATACCTTGACCTCAACCATGGCCTCGGTTTTTGAGGGCTCCACGGCTTCTACAGTGACCTCGAGCTTTCTTTCCTCTTTGCGGCTGGTCTTGATCGGGGTGGAGGTCTGGGGCTGATCGAGAGGGGCCATAGGGATCCCTGCCTCGGCTAGAGCAGCCTGGGAGAAGACCGGAGCGCTGACGGGACGGGCGCCCCTCTGTGTGACCACCACTAGACCAAATACAGACAAAACCGAGACGTTAACAAAAGGAAATATGTTTCAGCACAATGCGATATGGCGGGATAAGATTGCATCCACATCTGACATGATCGAGTCCCTTAAGTGAGTCAAATGCACAGTGCATTTTAAATACAGTAACACACAATAGCGCATCCAAGCAAGCGGCCACGTCGTACATACAATGTTAAGCCTCGATGTGATCAGATAAGTGCTCACACTACAGGGGTATACTGTACCTCATATTTGTTTAGTCTCGATTAGCACACGACAGAGTTGGAGGTGGGTCAGAAGCGAATGTCCACAAAGTGGGATGAGAGCAAAAGCATGGATTAGTTCTTGTTGCGATCCGACGATAGATGCAAAATTAGATGACGTTAGGCTGTAAAGCTCAAAGTGGTTGAACTGGTGAAATGCCGAGGTTAAGAAAGCGTTATTTCTTCAATATGCGAAGCATAACACGATCAGAGGTCCTTGAATGATGGTGAACGTGCGTTGCCATCTGTTGACATTTCCTCTTGTAAAGAAAAGTCAGCATATCCTGTAAACGGGCTGCAAATGTTGCGAAGCGTTTTCGTGGAGTGAAGAAAGCGTGACCACG
Organism: Cebidichthys violaceus; assembly: GCF_023349555.1. Lineage (NCBI taxonomy): Eukaryota > Metazoa > Chordata > Actinopteri > Perciformes > Stichaeidae > Cebidichthys > Cebidichthys violaceus. Next base: position 14,386,419 of record NW_027176927.1, on the reverse strand, counting down.
TGTGAGCTGTTCATCTGCAAAATCAACAAACCCCAAACAGGTGAGAAATACCTGACTCTTTGAGGCCAACATCTAGTAGAACAAACCAATCATCATTGACGTGTGTTTGTGTGAGCGGACGTCTTTCCTCCAGGATCCGTTTCTCAAACTGTGTATTCCTCTCGGAAATAGCGATCCTTGTTTTGGCCACAGCTGTTGGAACTCTCACCTCCGCTGGGAACTGGACGCGCTCAGGGACAACTACTAGCACAGACACACAACCGGGTATTATTATGGAAATAAAGTACAAAATATAAGGACATTTGCATGTATAGCAAAATAAAAACATGAAATAACAAATTAGATGACTGCTTACTCTTGACACACAGTGGGTGCAGATATTAGAAGAGTTGTGCACTTTAAGACAAACTCAAATATACATGTTTGTGTGTACAGCTGGACTAAATCATTTTTATTATACCTGATTTCTTAGTGGCCACATCCAAGAGACTAAACCAATCATCTTCCACCTCTCTCACTGCTGGACTCGGTTTCTGCTGTACCGCCTTCTCCTGCTGCCACATCTCCTCCACTAGAGTGATTCTCTGCTTATTGGCTGCAAACTCTTTATCTGTTCTTACTTCAGGACGTGTACCGATACGTTCATCCACAGCTGCTAGCGTAGAATACACACAAAGCCGTATCAGTCAGAACACAATTCCACTTATACGAAACAGGTAGAGATACGGTAACACACACACACACACACACACACACACACACACACACACACACACACACACACACACACACACACACACACACACAAAATGTAATCCTGTCTGATTCCAGTCACACATAAACAGCAGAATACCTGGTACTTTTTCTGCAACATCTAGCAGCACAAGCCAGTCATCATCCACCGCTCTCGGATGTGACGGTTTAATCCCCAACAACTTCACAGGGGGCTTCATGTCTTCCACAATGATTTTTGGTTTTGGTTCAGTGGCTGCCACCACATCCACAACATGCTCAACCACAGCAACTAACATAGAGAAATAAGGGTAAATACATCTGGAAGTAATCTTTTCTCTAGCTAGTTAAGCATTAAAGCATCCGGTGTGTGTGTGCAGTCCAGCTTATGAGTCACCACTCAACGGAGCCGTTTAGCACAGTGTATGTAGACGCTGTCAATGAAAGGTACCTGGCTTTTCGCGGATGATGTTGAACAGGGCAAACCAATCATCTCCTCCTTCTCTCTCCGACGGTGATGCAGTTTGGCTAGTTCTAATTTCAGACAGACGTGTCTCATCTTGCTTGCTGTCCACGCCAATTATCATCTTCTCCCATGTTCTAGTCTCTGCGGTGGTCACCTCAACCTCAAACGTCTTCCTCACATCCGGAATAATCTCAACAGGAGTAACTGGCACAAAATCAGACAGAGTCAAAGAAGCCGAGCGACAAACAAAGCAAGATAAACGCTGCAGAAATTGGCAAAGAGTAAATGGCTTTAAATATAATATTTCAGAGTAAATTCTGGTGTGACATATTGTATTACATATACCTGATGGTAGTACAACTGCCTTTTCACGAATAGCATCAAACGGCACAAACCAGTCATCATCTCTCTCTGGCCGAGAAGGCTGCAGTCTAATCTGTTTAGGATCAACCTGCTGGAACCTCTGCTCAAGGCTTATCACTTCCATTTGCTGAGGTTGAACGCTTGGATAAATTAGGCTCGGTACTGCCAGAGAAACTGAAAGCAAACACAATGTAAACTCAAACTTCAGCCGAAAGGGAAGAATCTAACGGAGACATTATATATATATATATATATATATATATATATATATATATATATATATATATATATATATATATATATATATATATATATATATATTTTTATAGTTTGTGTGACGCCCAGTTCATGTGTGAAAAAATGTAATTTGAAGGCTGTGGGTACCTGGAGGTACAAAGGCAGTTTCTCTGGGAACAACATCCAGTAGAATAAACCAGTCATCATCTCTTTCTCTGACTGGCTGGGACATTTCCTGCTGTCCTCTGTCGTCTTTCTGCACCACAATCTCTTCAACTACGACCTCCTTCCTGGACTCTACTGTTACTGTATCAGCCACAGTAGATGTGCTTTCTTCAGGATAAACGTGAACATACTCTGCCATGGTAACTAATGACAAACAGAATGAATGAGTATTAAGGCACTTATAATATGCTTGTAAGTCTTTGTGATGGGCCTGGAGGTAAAGGCGACAATACCTGGTGGCACATATGATGGTTCTCTAGTGGGAACATCCAGCAGCACGAACCAGTCATCTTCTATCTCTCTCACAGCCAGCGCCAGAACCACAACTTGCTTTTCACTCAGCACTCGTTTTATCTCTGTGTCTGCTGTCATACTCTCCACTCTTTTTTCTGCCTCCTCATCGGCTGTTATTCTAACTAGAGAGACAAGTTCTTCTTGGGACACTTCAATGCGCTCCGCAACAGCAACTGAGACAAAAAAAGAGATAAAACATCTCAAACACTATTGACAGTACAGGGGATTTCAGAATAAGAGCGTCCACAAAGCTCAGGATGATTGCTTTGATAATTTGGGATTTTAGCAGTACCTGGTGGTACATATGATGTTTCTCTGGGAACAACATCCAGCAACACAAACCAGTCATCATCCCCGTCAGGCAGTGGCTGTTGTAGCATCTCTTGTAGATGTCTTGGCTCCTCTTCTATAACCTTTGTCTCCTCAGCCACTACTTCTCTAATGTCCTCCTCTGTTGCAGTTCCAGCCACAGCGACAAAACTTTCTGCACCCAGCTGGTCTCTTCCCTTCAAGGTAACTGAGTAAAGTCGAGAGAACGTCTTTTAACTCAAGCAGCAATACACACTTCCTGTATATTAGCCAGCAAGCACAAAATAAAGCACAAGAGAGCCAACGTTTTAAAAAGCAACACGAGGGATTTTAGCAGTACCTGGTGGTACATATGATGTTTCTCTGGGAACAACATCCAGCAACACAAACCAGTCATCATCCCTGTCAGGCAGTGGCTGTTGTAGCATCTCTTGTAGATGTCTTGGTGCTTCTTCTACTATCTTTGTCTCCTCAGTTACTACTTCTCTAATGTCCTCCTCTGTTGCAGTTCCAGCCACAGAGATAAAACTTTCTGCACCCAGCTGGTCTCCTCCCTTGAAGGTAACTGATAGGAGTAAAAGCAGGAGACGGTCTTTTTACACTAACAGCAATATACACTTCCTGTATATTAGCAAGCAAGAGAGCCAAAGTTTGAGCAGTACCTGGTGGTACATAAGGCGTTTCTCTGGGGACAACATCCAGCAACACAAACCAGTCATCATCTCTTTCCATGACGGTCTGTGGTGGTGGGATCTCTGGTATACGCCACACTTCTTCTTCTCTCATTGTTCTCTCTTCTACTACAATCTCTGTTTCCTCCTTAAATGTTGTAATCTCAGTCTGGGAGGTGAGATATTCGCCTTCATCCACCTGAGCACGTTCCACAGTAGCAACTAATGGTGACAGTGAAGACACAGAGTCTTTGAACATGGGAGCAAACATGCAGCGCCAAAAAGCTCACAGTAAAAGAAGCAGGACAGGGTGTGGTGGGGTTATTCTCACCTGCAAGAACTATTTCCAACGTAAAATATATTACAAAAGCCGCAAATCCACAGTCAATCATCAAAAAAACCCATCTCATAGCAAGTACAATTTCAGGAAAGCTTGTTGGTTAATATGTTAATGTTGAACTCATTGGCTGTGAGGAAGGCTTAAGAGGAATGTTGTGTGTGGGTCAGTCTGTTTAGGCTCAACTCTATGGATGATATTTATATGTATATGATGTATGATGTATGTAAACAGTACACACAAATCTATTGGAGAAGGTCAATCTTAGAGAGATTAGTAGAGGTCTAAAGCTGTTTCACATACTGTACCTGGTGGTTTGAAAACAGCTCTGTATGGAGGGCGGTCAAAAAGTACGAACCAGATATCCTTATCTGCCACCTGAGATCGATCCTGAGCCTGAAGCCTCTCTGTAACTTCTCCCTCAGTTATCTCCTCCAGTATCTCCGTCTTAAACCTCGTCCTCTCTTTTTCTAGCCTCTCCTCTAAAATGACACCATGCTGTAGCTGCACACCCTCCATTTCTTCCTGCGTGCGCCCTCTCTCGTCTACAATAGTAACTCTTTTCTTAGTCCTGCGCTCCACCTTCTGGTATGCTACTGCAGAAGTGGTACTGGTGACATCTGAAGATCCAGACTTCGACTTCTCCTCTACCTCGTCTTGCCATTCCTTTTCTATCTGGTGTAGCTTCCCTCTCAAGCGATCATCGGACAGACTCTCGTCCGTCACTTCTTTTTCACTCTCCTGCTTCTCGGCCCCTTCTTCTTCTTCTTCTTCTTCTTCTTCTGGTAACAAGTCTTTTAAAAACACCTGCTTTATCTGCTCTTCTAATTCGTCCACTCCCTCCTCTTTTGTCCACACAGATTTCCTCGAGACTGTTTCTCTTATACCTTCAACTTGTATTTGTTTCTCCTGCTCAAAATCGCCCTCTTCCTCTCTTAACTGATCTACCTCTTCCTTACCCAATTCCTCTTCTATTACCGTCTGAAGTCGCTCTGCCCTCTCATCCATTTCCAGGAGCCTACCCTCTAAATCCCTAACTTCTCTCAGCCTCCTTTCCAAAACATCCATCTCTCTCAGCTCATCAGAGATCAGAGTTTCCTGCAGCCTCTCAATGGTCAGTTTCTGCTCTGCCACACGCATGCCCAGCTCATCCTCCTGCTGGAGCTGGAGCTGGAGCTGAGCTAGGAGGGACACTGTTAGGAGTAAAAAGGGAAACAATGACCATGAAAGGAACTAAAATGATATTCATATTGCAGACTGTTAAAGGGTTTGTACCATCAATATTCAAATCCAAAAAGTCATATTTCCACACGAAGAAACTCACATGGTTTGTCAACACGCTCGAGCGGCGATAGGCTAAAGATTCGTTCAAAGTAAAGGAACCAATCATCTTGCTGTGGCCGAGCTGGTTGCAATAGCTGGTCCATTTTTGCCACGCTGAGCTTAGCTGACAACATCAGAGAAACAACACTGAACATTTTATACCAGATGGGCAAACACACACAAATCTCACACTGCTAAATGCTGAAAGCGAGACAGAATAGCACATGAGAGGTCACAAAATGTTGATGCATGTTCTTTAAAATCCAAGCTTAAGAGGTCTGATTTCCTTATGGCAAATTGCCAAATAACCATTATCAGGCATTGAAAGTGCAAATACCTGGCTGTTTCACAAAATCAAAAGGTGAAACAAAGGGAAAAGGAGGATGCCGATGGAGCAGAGCAGACCAGTCGTCCTCTTTTCTCCTCTGCTGCTGCTCTTCAGATGCCAGCTCTTGCCACAGCTGACTGACTGTTTGGGTGATAGTATGCCCGGTCTCATTGTCCTGCCGGGTTACTGTGACTGCGTGAACAGACTGCCCTTCCTCCCAGGACTGAATGAAAGTCTGCTCAGACTCCCCTGTGGCTGTGAAGAGATGACGAGGTGATGGCAGTTATGTAATGATTCTGCTGGAGCGATGACGGCCACTGTGAATGCTTCATAGTGCTTCAAGCACATTTATGACCAAACCAGATGCCAAAGCATTGTGAGTCCAGTAAGCTGCGGTTAGAACAAAGCCGAATAAAAGATGCCTCTCATCCTTTGCAACAAGAGCAGATGAGAAAGGGAAAAACTGGCAATTACTTTTCAATGTTTAAAGTGACCACTGGAGCAGTGACGAGTGAGTCGGTCAGTTAAGATGTTGAATATAAAAGGGACAAGCTGCAAGCAAATGAAAGCCATTGTGCAACGCACATTGAGCGGCAAGTTCTGAAATTGTCCAAAAAAATGAGGAACAGCAGCTTCAAGACTGGAAATGCCCGTGTGTACTTAAGCGTGTGAGGAAACGCCTTGTTTCCTTCAGAGTGACCATAGTTGCCCCGGTGATAGAAGGTGGGTGACATTACCCACATGTCAGAGTACGGTCAGTGTTCTCACAAGTTAACCATCTGTGCTGCAGGTAACTGACAATGTTTTCAAGAAACGACCGCAGGCATGAAAGCAAATTAGCCGGGACGGACGAGCATGTTAAATGATGTGATAAAGCCGACTGTAAGCGAGAATTTAAGAAATGCTGCAAATGTTAAAAAGCGCTGTTGCGGCTCCACACAGTTCCTGGTACCTGGGAATTCAGGAGAAGACTGGGGTTTGTCAGATGACAGCATCAGCGACCAATCATCAACCTCACACCTGGTTGATGCCGAGAGTTGTTGCAGGAACTGGAGAGTTTCATCTCCAGCTGCAGGAGCGAAACACGTCAGAGAGTAGCTTATCGAACCTGTGCTTTGATATAAAGATTCCAAACATGGGCTCGCACACTTGCACATACCTCCATCTAGGTTACGGGACAGCCTCTTGCTCGCAGAGCGTGTGAAGCGAGGGGCTGGGCGGTCAATCAAGGAGCTGGCCTGGCGGGTCTGGGCCTGCGTACGCCCGCTGTACCGGAACTTAGAGCCCAAGACGAGGAAGCGACGTGATGAGGGGGGCTCCACTGTTGGAACTCTGCAGGACAAAAACGTTTATTATGTTCTCGTCCAGCCACCGGTAAATACATTCAGTGCTAGACCCATGTAACAGGAGTTCAAACATTACATCATTTCAAATCAAAGGATTTGGCAAGCCCTAAAAGTTGTCATTGTTATGCAACAAGGTTAGCAACAACATCAACCTTTATCTCATTAAGTAGACAAAACCTTTGAGGTTTAATTCTAAGGTCAAGACCATAGGTATCCAGCTTTCCCTCTGTGGTTAAACTGCCAGGGAGCCAATATAAGGCTTAAGCTGCAGAGACCAGTTAACCAATTATCTAGAGGACAGGCAGAGCCTTAAAATGACCTCCGTTGCTGGGCAGGGAAGTGTCATTCAGAATGAAGCAAGAACGACGTGTTACCTGAAGAAGGTATGGTGTTCAACGCAAACTTTCCACAGCTTCTTCGAGGCTTTGTAGTTTGGCAGTTTAAAGCCAATTGTGCTTTCATACTGCTCTTGCTGTAAGTGAAAAAACAAAAAGTCAAAGTCGAATATAATTACTTTATGTTGACATTATTCTGCCATGCAGTATGACATACAGAGCTTCATAAAATGAACGTATTGTAAATCATGTCAATTCTAAAAGACAATCTCTTAAATTAAAATATTAGAAACCTTATTTATGAATTATTTTTAAATGTTTACTATAAGAATAGCTACACAATAAATATTATATTTATATTGGTGGCTTCCATGAGGTAGAAAATAAGAACAACAATCTAATTACTATACAAAATAAACAAGTTTATATATATAAAAAAAATGAATGGACAATGTGAATTGAGATTTACCTCTGATGGCCTGATTTTGATGAAGAAGCTGCTGCGTTTGTAAGAGATCTTCAGCACTTTTGGCCATGGGAAGCGGTTGATCCTCAGCTTGTCCTTGTAGACCATCAGCCCACCAGAGCAAACCCCCAGTGTAATGTCCACACCATCAAGATCCTGCAGAGAAACAGGATGAAATGTTATGAGATTGTATCACTGCACGCCGTCACCATCACCCTGCACTTCCAATGATCCGTCACTGGGAGGCAGACTTTCTCACACTACAGAGGACAGGGAGTTGAGGTCATGGAGTTTGAAATGACATTAATCTCTCCTATTTTTTTCTGAAAGGGGGCTGACATCAATTTTGTAATTAAAATCTGGATGCAACTGATGTAATAAAAGCATGCTGTTGTAAAATTACACAAAGTCGGTAAATCCTTGAACATTAGAATTCCCATGAAAAGCCTGCACCATCAGTTTACCCACACAACACCAATCTAAACAGGTAACTAAACTCAAACAAAAACCTACCTTGGCTTGGTGCAGGTCAACTCCATACATGGCAAGTTTCTTGGCATTTTCCAGAAACATCATGTCTGCCTGGGCTGGATTCATTGACCTGGAAAAAACACAGATGATAAGGGTCTTTTCAAATAAAAGTTCTATTGTCATCGTTATTGTAAGGACCTCATCCAGTTATATAAGCACTGAAAATGCAGAGATCCTTCACAGTTCAGGTCTGCTGAATTGTGCTTTCTCAAACTTATAGCAAACTTTTGTCAAAACATCACTATGTAACTACGACCAATGCCCACCCCCCTTTGATTACCTGTAGGTGCGGTGCAGCTCCATCACCTTTTCCTCCAGCTCTTTGCTCTGTCCCGGGGCCAGGCTCAGATCCTTAACATAATCCGTCCCATGGAGCTCTGGGTCATACTCTCCGAGCTCCGACTGGGCTGTGTAGGAGCCCAGCAGGGACAGTGTGACAAAGGAACAGGGAAGGACGCCTTGCATAATGTCCTTCCTCAGCTGAAGGCACAGAAAGTACCTAAAGAAGACGTGAAAGAAGAAAAATAAGCTCACTTATGGAGACGTTTTCATGATAAAAGATTCTGCTGTAGTGACATTTTTGGGAATACATGCTTGAGAGTTAGAGGAGACGGTGGAAACCACTCTTATGTACAAATTCTATATGAAGCCAATTCCAACAGGCGCTTAGCTTAGCATTGCATAAACACTGGACGCAGATGGAAACGGCTAGCCTGGCTCTGTCCGAAGGTGTTAAAAATGTGCCAACCAGCACCTCCAAAGCTCACTTAATAACATGTTATATCTCAAGAGAATAAGCAGATTTCCCAAAATGAGGAACTATTCCTTGAACACTGGAGACATTCACCTGGTGAGGTCTTCGGTAAGCTGTGCTGGATCCGGAGGGTAGAACTTCACGCTGAATGCAAACTCATACACAGCACCTGAGACCTGTTTCCTGATCTCTTTGGTGGATTCCAACCATGTCTGCAGAAGTTTAAAAAAAAACAAAAAACTGCTCACAGCCATTTTCAAGTGTCATGTAAAATATGTTGTTTTGCTCTCGCAGAACGACTAAAACTACAGGAGAAGGAAAAGCGGCCTACCTTGCTGGTTGTAGTTTCGCAGGTAGAGAGGCCGAAGTAATCTCTCTCCAGCAGGTTGACGTGGTCACACACCTTTGTGAGAAGCTCTTGGACTTTAGCATGTTTCTACATGAGAGAGAGAGAGAGATTCAGACAGAGGGAGAGGGATATTCTTCAGTCGTCATAACCATTACACAAACACAAGACAACGTACTGTAATGTGTGAGGGCTCTTACATCAAGCTCACACTCAAACAGAGTGTCGTCCAGTAAGGTGACTTTGCATTGCATGGTTTTCGGACGTTTGAGGCCTTTAGCCTCTTCTGACTTCTTCTCCGTCTTCTTTTCTTTCACAGGCTTCTCCTTCTTCGCCTCCTCCTTTGCCTCTTCCTTTGCCTCCTCCTTTATCTTCTCTTCTCCTTTGACTTCTTTCTCCTGTTCTGCTGCTTCTTCCTCCTTTTTCTCTGCCTCCTCCTCCTCCTTCACTTCTTCCACAACTTCGGGCTCCTTTTTAATCGCAGCTTCTTCCTTTTGTTCCTCTGGAGCCTGCTGATGAAAGTCAAGACAAGACATTAGTAGTATGTCAGATACAGATGAAAACAATGTGGCAGGACTCCATGTTTTTTTTTATTTATTATGATACTATACTTAATATAATTACAGATTTTGGTAAACAGGAAATCTGCTGTAGCTGCTGCTTGTATATTTCACACCAGCGCATGGAACATTTTTGTTTCAGGCCACGCTTTCAGCTCAAATCAGCATCGTTACTTTCGCTGAGCAAGCTGTCCACATCATCAAATATTCATTAGAAAGAAAGAAAACATGTGTTCCTCCACTACAATCCAATCTGCTGCATGGATTTGTATACATGAGATGCTGTTTTTTCTTAATTCTTACACACCGGTGATCAAAGCAAAACTTTGACATTTTGACAAATGCAGATATTTTCTTTCTTGCTTAGAGTTAAGATCAATAACAACTTCAGATCCGTCCATTAAATATGATGCTACAACCAGCATCCGTTTAGGCTAGCATGAAAACGGTAGAAAGGAGGAAACAGCTCGGCTGGCTCTGTGCAAAGATGTTGCTTACCTGCACCTTGGAAGCTCACTATTTGCTTAAACATGCTTTATCTCCTCCGTATAATCAGTACAACAACCGAAGTGTGAAAACAGCAGGGGGTGAATGAATGTGCGTGACTATTTTTTGGCTTGGAGCAGCAGCCTCCTGTAATCTTGTTATCACAGTGCCAACCAGCAGGAAGTCACTGCAGATATTGGTTAGGTGGATTTTGTCACCTCAGACTAGCTGTTTCTCCCTGTTTCCACTCTTAACTGGCTGCAGCCTTGACATTAGGAGTGGTAACAATCTTCTCATCTGAGTCGTGTGTAATGTTCGTGTCACACTCACCGGTGTCTCAGCGCTGCTTATCGAGTGCTGATCGGGAGCCTGTTCAGCTTCGGGCTCAGTTTTAAGCTCAGGCTCTGGAGCTGCAATCGGTGCTTTCACTTGCTCCTCCTTTGGGCCTTTTGCCTCCTTCTCCTCCTTCTTTCCTTTGTTCTTCCCCTTCTCTTTTTTCTTCCCCTTTTCCTCTTCCTTCTGTGGCTTTTCTTCTGTCTTTTCCTCCTCCTTCTCTTTCTTCTGTACCTCTTCTTTCACCTTGTCCTCTTTCTTTTTCGACTCCTCTTTCTTTTTAGCCTTCTCGTCTTTTATCTTCTCCTCCTCCTTCTTCTTGGTCTTCTCTTCTTCTTTCTTCTTTGCTTTTTCGGCCTCTCTTGCCTTTTCTTCCTCTTTCTTCTTTGTTTTTTCTTCTTCTCTCTTCTTCACCCTTTCGTCTTCCTCTGCTTTCCTCTTTGCTTTTTCCTCTTCCTTCTTCTTTACCTTGTCCTCCTTTTCTTTTTTCTTCGTTACCTTCTTGTCAACTTTTTCCTCCTCTTTACTCCCTTTCTTTCCGGCTTCTGCCTCCTTCTCTTTAACTTCAGCAGTCTCCTTCTGTTCCTCTTTTGTCTCCAATTTTTCCTCCTCCTTTTCTACAGCCTGTTGTGCTTTCTCCTCCTCCTTTTGCTCCTCTTTCTTTTCCTCTTCCTTTTTGTCCTCGTCGTTTTTCACTTTCTCCTCATCCTTTTTCTCGGCTTTCTTCTTGGCTTCTTTCTTTTTCTTTTTACTGCCCCTCTTCTCAACCTTTTCTTCTTGTTTCTCTTTCTCCTCTTTTTGCTCCTTTTGTTCTTTTTCTTCCTCCTTTTTCACTTCTTTCACCTCAGATTTTTCCTCCTCTGCTTTAGCCTCCTTCTCTTCACTTTTCACATCCTCCTTCTTCTCCTCTTCTGACGTGTCAGCTTTTTCCTCTTTGTCCAACTTTTCCTCCTTGGCTTTCTCCGCCTCAAACCCCTCTCCCTCAGAGCACTGTGAGCGGCGTTTGAGGAAAGAGGAGAAGAGGCGAGACAGGCCTTTGCCAGCAGAGGTCCGGGTACGGGGCTTCAGCTGCTCCTCCTCAGGGGAGGTGGCGATGTCGGCAGGCCCAGGCTCAGACGCCTGCTCCTGGGCCTTCTTGCTCGACTGCTCCCCCTCTGGTTCGGACGCTGCCGCCTCTGGCTTCTGCTTGTTCTCCGGCTCGGGTTCGGGCTCGGCACCGCTGGCCTTCTGCTTACCCTCTGTGTCTGCCTCGCTCACTGCACTTGCCTCTGTTGTCATGGTAGCCACTGGGAAGGAGAACAGAAGAGAGTCAGAGATGGAGAAAAGGTCACGATGCTGTACAGTATGTGACACAGCAGGACTGTACTTGGAACACAACAAACAAGATTAGGAGCAGTGGACTGTCTATTAGCCTGTGTTTACTAGGAAAAATTACACTTTAATACATGGATTATACTATAATGGTACCATAAGTAAAGTGTACCGTGTTTATCAGTAAATCATTAATATTCATGTTCGAGGACTATGATAAACAACTAGAGCTGAAACAATTAGTGAATTAATTTCTTAGTTGACTAATTTTCAAGCAAAACATTTACTGGTTCTGCATTTTTAAATGTGTAGTTGTTTCTGTTTATATTATTGTGTAAGTGAATAACTTTTAGTTTAGGATCTTGTGGTCTGAGAAACTGTGATGGTCACGATCTGACATTTTATAGGTCAAACAATTAATAGATTAATCATGAAATATATGGTGATGATGCAAAAGAAAAAGAAAATCTTCTATCATGCAAATAAGGTGATCTGTATGCATGCTTCATTATTCTCACTTACAGCTGATCATGAGCAAATTGTACAATGAGCAATTTAGATTGCTGCTATAAATTATTGGTAGTGGCATTAAAGAGATTTATTCCATAAAACATGAAGCCAACTGCCGCCCACAGATTATATTTAAATGCAAACACACATACAAACATCACTTGAGCACACAATAGCCCTCCTTGTTGAAGAGTGTGTCTGTGTCTACAAAGAGTTCTGATGGCGAGCTTCACAACGCTGCCTATCACAGACTCATTAAATCTCACTGACACAAAGGAGGCATTCTGCTCTGGAGCGGCATATTAGCACCGCCTGGATCATCCTCGGCAAGCATGCCTGGCTCTTCATCTCACACGCCCGTCCTGCACAGGTCATCTGAGGCACTAGGATGAGGCGATATGACCATTTACACCATGATATGATATGATATAAAAACGGTCAATAAATTATTTAAAATTCATATTTCTTGGTGTATTAGGTAGTGGGTAGTGTTGCAAACTAACCGCCCGGACTGCTTTATCAGTATGTGACTCAGAAACACTGTAGACTGAAGCCCATAACACCTTCTGTCCTTTTCAACCTGACTTAGCTGACACCAAGACCGCTGTCAATATGTGACAATTCAAGCATATTTGCCTAAATTAGTTATTATATAATGACGTGATTCAGTCACTAGAGCTGCAAAGATTAGTTGATCGACTGAAAATAATTCAGAACAACTTTGCTGATTAATTAATTGTCATTTTTCAAGCAAAAATATTAAAAAAATAAGCTTTTTTTAAAAATATATTTGAAATATTATCCGTTTCAGTCACTGAATTGAAAATCTTTGAGTTTGGCTGTTAGTCAGACAAACTGGAAAACTAAGAAACTGTGCGAGACATTCTTCAAAATGATCTCACATTTTCTAGATTAAATAATGTATTGATTAATCAAGAATATAATCAGCTGAATAACCCATTAATGACAATAGTTAGTGTCGGTCCCTAACAATCACACACTACAGGAGCCTTTTAGTTTAATCAACATGACTTTGATTCCCTAGTTTGGCAGCTAGAGGAGAGAGATCTGGTATATTTAGAAACTTCTAACCAGCTGATTAAACCACACAAACTACTGCAATACACTGCAGGTATTACGCAATCCCGCTCCATCTTCTCCTAAGATATATCAGTTACTGTCGATCACATTGTTTGTCTTCGATGATTGATTCGCATCCTGTCTGTATGAGGCATTGTCTAAGTGATGACTAATGTGTTTGTCTCTTCCATATGTAGTTCAACTCAAGTCCCACTCCGCCTTGTATTGAATGGGGGAGGGGGGGGATGCTAGACAGGCAGACAGGCGGGCCAATCTTCCAGATGTACAGGGCCGTCCCAAAGGGTGCAGCCTGGCCCTTTCTATAGCATACACTTCCCACTGGCACTGCAGGACAGCAGGAGGGGAGGAGGGGGTACGCACACAGACCAAATCCTCTTTAGCCCTCCCTTTGTTTGTGTCCAGTGACCAATAACTGTGCTGCACACTATAACTAATCCTGCCTACCCTTCCCCCCACAAGACCCCCCATAGGCCTATTCCCTAGGTCACCACACACACACACACACACACACACACACACACACACACACACACACACACACACACACACACACACACACACACCGGTATGCATCAATGCTCCCGGGCTCCTCTGGGTCTTTTAATGCTCCGTCATCTCAATTGTGATTGTCAGAACACAGACATGCTTCTAATGGACCAGCTGAGCTTGTGTCTGCTGCCTCCTCTACTTTGTGTTGCCTGTCTAACATCTCTGCTATCGGCCAGCTGAGCAAGACTAACATGCATCGTGACCCACACCACAGGATCTCTAAAAACAAAAAGCAGCATCAAACTCTCATAATATGATACACATTTCTTTTGGGGGTTTTGAGGTAATTAGATGAAATATTGCTATACTGCAAAAGAAAAAGAAAAAAAAAGAATCTGCCCTCAATCCTATATAATTAGTGTCCCTAATGAGCTAAATTATAGATGAAGAAGTAGGCCATCCTCCAGCAAAGAGCTGCTGGATCAGGCGCTAACTCCAGGGCTGGAGTTGAATTAGGATTTGATTTAGAGTTCCTGTGAATTGTAATATAATTTAATGTTTCCCACAGGAAGATAATTTGAAATTAGACTAAATAAGACTCAGTGAATTGTACTCCAAGGAAAGGTCATGTTTGACTTGATTTTAGGAGATCAAATTACTTAGCATTTTCTGACAATTAATTAGCTCACATGCTTGAACTGTGTGAGCTCCATTTCATTAATAATTCTCATTAAAACTATGCAAAAATGCTAGCCCAGTGGCCTGCTACTAATGCCAAAACTCACTTTAATTGAAAATTAATCCAAGTCTCAAGTTTTTTGAAAAAAAAATTTAAATTCAGGAAGTTGTCTACATACCAAAACCTTTATATTATTTGCCCGTGATGTTGCAGTGCTGCTGCTGCTGTGTTTGCGTGTGATGAAATGAAACGAGAGGGCTGAATACGGGAGAGCTTGCAGAGGAGGAGGAGGTATAGTGTATAAATAGCTACATGTGCTCAGGATGCAGGGACTCATTAGCCTTTACAGACGCGCTATCTATTTCTGCTCACAGTGTGCTGCACACAACAGGCATTTGCACATGTGCATACATGTGTGCACGGCCGCAAATGCAAACGCCGCTATGTCTTGGAGACGGCAGAGGAAGATGTCATTTGTTTTGAGCGAATTCACCGAACACCGGCCGCTGACTGACAAGTAACGTGAGCTCGACAACAACTTCACCCCGTAAGGAATACTAGGACAAAAAGAAAGCATGTTTCCTGGGTACTGAGAGTAGGCTTAAGGAATTAGAAGGAGTTTAGAGTTAATCATCCCCCCCAAGTGACCAAGTGAGATTATCTCCATCTATCTACCTGCCTACAGTATCTATCTCACTCAGTATCAATCTGTCTCCCTCTCCGTCTGCCTCTCTGGGTGTGCGTGCATCTGTGTGTGAGATAAAGATAGAGAGAAAGAGAGAGAGAGAGGCCTGGCAGAAGCACAGTAGCGATCAGCTGTGCTGATTCATGGTTTTATGAGGAGCCCCGCCTACCTGGCTGAAATTCAACAGAAATGAGCCGAAAGCCAAGATATCAGTCCTCTGGCCACATGGTGGCTTGTATTAACCTCTCTAAGTAAACACAGGCACACATGCCAAAATAAACAGCAACACGTGACTGGCTAAACTGTTTGTATGTGCAGTTCATGCACACAAGTCTGCCCAACAACATCGTTATTATAGTCTATGTACTTCATATTAAACGATCCTAAGATGTAAAATAATAAAGCTTTCAAGATGACGGAGAGGCATATGTAGAGTGACTCAAAACTGTGATGAAGCTTTGTATGAAGAGCTGTAATCATACAATCTGTGACACTTTTTCTCTTTGTGTGTACTGCGTAACACACTCAACAAAAAGGCATTTGTCTGTAAAGGTTTATTTTCATGAGGTCCTATGTGTAAACCTATCCGACTGATCGATACACACAGATGGTCTGTGAGCCCGGCGCTGTAACTTGAACCGACATGGGAAAAGAGTGAAGGAGCTTGATTGATTTACTGTGGTTGACCTGAAAGCAATTCTGAATCCATCTCCAACATCAACTCAGACAAAACCCATTGAAAGAACTGCACATGTACATTATGAAAGAGGTGCTCCTTTTGATAATGGACACACACAAAATCCAGATCCGAGTCTTGAAAGCAAGTCATTAGTTAGAAGATAAAGGCGTACAGTGAACTCAATTTATTATATTTAAATTAAATATAATTTGATTTAAAGATTATTTGCGTCAATTATGCAACGTCTTTTTTTTTTAAAAGATGTTTTTTTAAGCTAGGAAAACCCAGAGACTCCATCATTTATGAAGGAAAGAGTAAACAGAACAGTATCTGGAGTCTGCTCCATATTTAGTAATGCACACACAACAAAGTAGTAGTCTAACGGCACGAATGCATCATAACTCCCAAAAGAGGATTAACACCAGCAGGCTCTCCTCGGGCCTCGGTGACCTCACTCTCACACAGCAGAACTGAAAACATCCTTCAGCATCACTTCAGCAGCTCTGTGCTCACAACACTGCTGAATCAGCAGTGTACAGGAGACCCCCAAGCACCCGGGTCTGATCTCGGTCATTTCTTAACCTCTGTGTTAACTTCTGTTGCACATGCCAGTCCTGATGCATTAATGTCTCTCCCTCATCCTTCCTACGTCATATCTGCAGCGCTTCATAAAAGATTATCTGACTATATATATATATATATATCCAGCAGTATCATCGATGGAGATGAGGCTTATTGGATGAGTTTCTCTTAAGTGCGTTGTGGCTAGCAAAGGAGCAGACACACATTCACATATGCCGCCCTCCAGCAAAACATGGATATTTTTAACCCGTGCATTCCTCTTGGGGTAAAAGCCAGTCTTGTCGAGCAGAAAATTAAATCCAAAAAGTAATGTCTCTCATCTCTGAAACAGCATTAAAAAAAAACAACATCTGTGCAGATACATTCTTGGAAATAGCTGTAACACACTTAACACAGACCAACACACCCTGACATGAAGTGCATCATGTGGAACAATAACTACTTAACATAAGAATGAGTTGGGGGATAAAATATGACAATCAAATCACCTTTAGTCATATTTAAAAAAAAAAAATCAATTTAGGATTTGTTTCTCCCTATACATAATATATTTGAATACTATAGTATCATTGAATATTAACCTCTATACAGTACTTGTAAAGATGAGTCACGAATGAGAACAGACAAATATATTTGTTTTCCCCCCATATAGTAATAATGTATCATCAGTTACCACATGGTATTAGCCACTGCATTACTTAGTATAATAATATATTATAACTGCGTCTTAATTAAAAGACAATTTAGGAAAGTGCGAGTTTTCCTAAATTCTAAAAAGTGTGGGCCCTCTTTTATCAGATGAATAACTTGCATGCTCATTCATTTTAACAAAAACAACTCACATGAAGAAAACACGTCGCTGCCTCCGCTGATGCGGATCACTTGTGATTCATGGGGACATTATAAAACAGCTACTGGGCTTAATTGTGCGATATACAGGCGCTATCATTTGTATTTGCTTTAACAAATCATCGTGTAAGTATCGCTAGGCACTGTAGCAGAATACGACTTAAATTTCCAACTTTTTTTTTTTTTAATTAAACCGTACAAACAGTTGTTGGCTGCGTCGGGCCAACGTGCCGGGGCATTTAAACAATCTGTGTATGAAAATGGCGCCGAATAGTGCAACAACACAAATAAACACCAACTCATCCCCGACGCCCGAGGAACATACATCTTCAAATGTGGCTTACCTACTGCGGGATTATCATCAATGGGGAAGCAAACGGCTCAAAATCCGACAAAATGCTTTATTCCGGCGCGTTCAGAGAGGAAACAATGTAGCGGAGCGACACATGCTTTGTTGTGCTGAAAGGTGTCCGATGCTCGTAAAGGGGTGGAGTCTCCACCGAGGACTCCGGTTGACCAACTGAGAGCACCGACCAGCACGCCTCACAACCGCATGCCGAGGTGGAGGAGATGGGCAACAACTTAATATGATGCTGAGTAGGTCTGCACTAAATATAAGGCTTTGTTTGTGTATGTTAAGATGCTGCAGCAATCTAACCTTTAAATAAAAAAACTACAGTCATCCACAGGCTTTCAAATCTGCAGATAATGGACAGATTTCTATTAGTGTCAGTACTTTTAGAATAAAAAAAAAAAGGTTTTTACATTGTCTAGTACATTCACAACTCATCACTATGCCTCCTCCCAAACAGACATGCGGTGAGGCGGGCCAAAGAGTGCAATCATTAACAAAGTGCAATGTCCAGAAGCAGGAGGGAGGCAACAGAAATATTCCTTTAGAGTCCTGCCCAGTCTGTTCAGGCACCAACGTGGTGCATTCGTCTGCACAGTATATGAAGGTGTCAGGACTCACCTGAGCCAGTTGGCGAGATATTAAAATAAGCAGTTACAAATGTATTTGGAGCTGAAAATATGTCCACCCTCAACCATCTTATCTACAAATCCAGAAACAAACCAGCACACACACACACACATACACACACGCTCACATGCACACACATACACACCAGCAGTCTTCATGGACCCCGGCATGGTCCCCACCCATCTGCCTGACCCCATTAGGGCCATACGGCTCATATGCAGAAAAGGGGGGGGGGGTAAAGAGGTTCATTATTCTCACAGCTACACAGGATAAGTCACCATCACCTTTGTCCCACAGAGGCAAGTTCGTGTAGCATGCACAGCAGTGTCACATGTCTTTTCAATGCAATTTATTTGAAGGAAAGAGTCTTACCAGTACACAGATGATTCAGTAAGTCGTGTCATAAAGTCCAAAAGGAGGTATTAAGACGCAAGGGAGACACTAAACCACAGAAACAGAAGATTTCTCTCTTGCACAGTAACAGTCGGTTATCGTGTTCTTCAGACTTTGATCACTGAACACAGTGATAACACATAAACAGCACAAAAACTGCTGGTGTTACACATTAACTGTAACAAAAGCGCACTGACAGCAAGAATCCCGACGAATCCCAGAAAGCGAGTACTTTCTGTTGCCTCTGCTTTAGATTAGGATGAAATGATCAAGTCAGACGGATAATAGAGGAAGAGCGGGGGAGAGGAACAAGGAGTGCATGAACTACTCGCGTTGCCTTCAGTTGCTTAGGAACCCCCCCTACCCTGCCCTGCCCTGCCCTGCGCCTGTACTGCAAGGAGCAGGTGTTGAGCTGGACCCAGGAGAGGGAGGAGAGACAGGACTGAGAGGGGAGGAGACGAGGAGCAGCACTTACAGACCCACAGTCCCTTGAGACAGTGACAGACTGCAACCACAGACTCCGAGACGACCCGCTCGCACAGTAGACACACCCAAAAACACTGACGCACACTTTCCGTTTCCCTCGGTCGCTCTTTCTCATTTGTTCAAAAGCACGGGCAAAACACACGCACATGGAGCAACGGTGCAGTGCATTACTCCAGCTGAGTGCATGGGGGTTATGTTTGTTTGGAACATCTTTATCCCTCTCTGGCTCCATCACTCAGTGATTATATAATGTCCCATACCCCTTCCACCAAAACATCTCTCTTTGACTTCCAATGCTACATCACACACACACACACACACACACACACACACACACACACACACACACACACACACACACACTCTAGCAACATGCCGCCTTCCCTCCCGTATCGTGTGTAAAACAACTCGCGCAGCTTTGAATATGCTTTAAATATGAATTGTGAGTGCATGTGATGGAGGCATGGTTGTAGGGGGTTTTATTTGTTCCCCGGGAGCCGAGCTCTCGAGAGCACTAACGGGATTGATGGTAACAGCGCATCAATATTCATAGTGCACCATTATGTTATGAAGAATTCATGAACCAGGAATGTTCCATGTTTTCTGCTCCTTTCTGCCAGCAGACATGTCGCCCGTCCTTCTCGTCTTGGGCCAAGTTCAAATTCTCACCTTCATGCACATCTTAGAAAATTTTAATTATACACACGTGATGGTTCCTCAAAGGGAAGAGTCGGGACATTATGTTTTAGATTCAGAGCATCATGTGCTCGAACTTAATACAGAGAATATGTCAGGACTTTAGCAGCTAGTAAAACTGCCATAAACATTTGCATCCAGAGACGATGCTAAGCGATGAGCCAGATTGGAAATGAAATGCTTATATTATGCATGCACTTGGATGTCATCTGAGATATCTTTAAAAGAAGCGGTACCGAGCCCTGGAGCTCACGGCACGTTGAACAGATCGTGGCGGACATTCTAGGCCACCTAAGTACATGCTGAATTGTGTTTGTGATCATCTGATGCTACTGTACATGGCAGCGCTTTCTTAGTTTACACTGCCACCTAGTGGAGATGCAAATGAATTAACTCTCCATAAGCATGTGGCTGATATGACTGAACAGTCAGTCTGACTGCAGTAAAAACTGGACAAATGTTAATTTCCCAAAAGAATATCTTCACATATTAAACATTGCACTGTAATAATAAATAGCATATCTCATCTACACTGTATACAGTGCAGTCTTGCTATAAATATGTGTACTTTAAGTTACATAATAAAAAACACTCCATGGTGAAATATCAAATAACTATTTCAACATTAACTATTTGTTGTGAGGGAGAGGGAATCCCCGCCAATACTCCTCTACGTCAGCACAGAGGGATAAGGCATGCTGGGAGCATGTGTTCATGAGAGATAAAGATGTGTTTGTGTCCAGTTGACTCAGGGTGACACTGTGACACTACCCCTCCCAAAACTAGTTTGGTGTGGGCACCAGCAGGTTAACAACAGCGGTGTATGGTTATTTCAATAACTAAAGCTCTCATTAGGATTCCTTCACAATCTTTTCTTCAGATCTGTTTGATGCTGAACGTTGAACAAGATGGCGTACATTTCTCTTTCATAAAATAAAGTGCAACCTTTTTCCACACAAATAAAGAAAGAATGGTGGTAGAGAAGCATTTTAACACGTAGAAGATACAGAGTATTCACTCAGATACCCAGGAGGGCTAGGCACTCCAAATAGAAATCATGAAGAATTCATATGTAATAGTCTCTATACGGACTGATGCCTTAATTGAATCGTTGCATAAATATAAATGAAATGCTTCTCCGCAGCCGAGAGTAGGACTGCTTAATTATAACTATACTCTGCATTACCTTTAAATCATATTGTGGTATATTAAGGGGGGATTTCTTCATATACATATATATATTTTAAGGTAAAATAATTGTTACTCTGTCAGTACAATACCCTCCAAATGAGCAACATTGATAAGCGAGAACACTGCTCAGATCTGTTACACTTCAATACTGTTTTCATACAACTTAGTCAGTGATTGGTACTCACATCAATGTAGACGGTCATTGTAGATGGCGAGGACAATCCCAGATTAGTCAGAGAGAGGGAAAAAGAGTGCGTCAATTCAGTATAATACTTATTTTAAGTATGTGTGACAGGACATATAATAGAAAGTTTACACAAATGAATCAGAAAGGTGGCAGCACATAGAGTCAAGGAGATGTACAGTACACTGCTGTACTTACGTAGTGAATACTGCTCATAACAACTACGAAAGTATCACATAGCTGAAACACAGGGGCCTGAAACACAACATGAATAGCTATTTGAAAGTATAGCATATAGCCTAATGCTAGCATCCAGAAACAGTGGAAGCAGCCAGGTTATAGTTGACCCAAATCAGTTGTTCAAGTATAAAATACTTCTGTTAACACTGGTTTTCCTCTAGATTTCTACATCTGTTATCAGCATAATAAACAGACCAAAATGCACCTACTGCCTCGAGGATAACCTACCTGTTTAGCTCATGTTGTCTTGTTTGTGATAATCAAGCTCAGTATCTTTGGTTTATAAAGTATTTGGCCCCAAGTCTCTGGGCTCGTGAGGGCAAACCCGTTGGCAGACATTTCTGATAATTGGCTGCATACACTCGACAGACTACAGTAGGCTAGGAGTCCTGTTTCTTATTTACAGGTAGGCTAACAGCACAGACATTTCTGACCTCGTCGTGCTGGACATAATCCCTCTAAATACGGAGCAGTGAACTCTAAACGAACTGCCGCCCGCCGCGCGCAGACGGGAAATGGAAAAACCTCGCAGAAAAAGGTGTGCAAACGTAAACACAACAACAGCGACTGAGCAGGCGAGTCATACCTGAGCGGACGGATGTCTCTTCTGTTCAGTTTCCTCCACCTTTAGTTTGTTGCCATAATTCCGGTGTTTCCCTACAGAACAAGTTAGAGGCTCACCCGTCCAGGTCTCCACAGAGAGGCGGTGTCGCAGCTACAATGACGAAGCACTTAGTAGTGATGGGTGGAGATCAGAGGTGGGAGCCTTACTTAAAAAAACAGGGTTGGAAAAGTGTCAGCATCAAAATATACCTAAAGTAGGCTACCAAAAGTAAAAGTACTCATTTTGCACAATAGACAAATTGGATCATAATCACTGATGCATGTTCATAATGTTGCAGGTTGAGCAGATTCTAACTACGTTGTATACTACTGGGTAGCTTAATCTATAGTAATACATCATCATTAATTATCCAATAATCCACAAAGTAACTTGAAACTGGGTGTAGAGAGTGTAGATTGGCATACAATGAAATACCCAAGTAAAGTACAAGTACCTCAAAAAGTACAGTACTTGAATAAATGTTGGCCTACTTAGTTTACCAATGTGAAAGTCCTCATAAATTAGTCGTTACTTTAGAGTAATGATATACTGGTAGTCTCTTAGGAAGCTAGATACAACATTACTTAAAGTTACACATGCCATTGCGTTTGTGTTTACCTTTACATGTGAATCAGGTGCAGTATATTTCCTGGAGCACAGTGGTTGTTATTAGATGAAGTAATCCAAACTGCCTCAACACAGATGTGTATGCACTTAAGAAGGAATAGAATAAATGTTCATTTTGGCACAAAGGATTCCTTATCGAAATGTCACCTCAGTGCAAAACAGGTGCAGCTCTTCTGTAGCATATTTTTGGCTGATTAGTTTCAGTATCAGTTTCTGGGCATCAGAGGAATGTTTGGTCAAAGATTAAGCGTTTGTTCAACAACTGCCTACTTTGTGCCAGTTCTACAGTGACCGGTCACAAGCAGTGTGATATCAGCAAAGTCACAGTCACTGCCCCTTTATCTGGAACTAAACTTCAGTGGTGGCTCCACACGGGGGCGCTGTTGTGTGTGTGCATGTAAGGAGGTGGAGTTGCAGGTAGAGACTACCGCCAAGCAACAAAACATATGCTAATTACCAGAAATAGTTACTGTAACAAGTAGCTCTTGAATACATATGAACCAAGGATTAACAATTAATACTGTGGTATTGATTGGTTCCCTCATGTTCATGGTTGTCGTGTAAGTAAAAAGAAACTAATCATTACTTCCATGTTAGATTACATAGTAACTATTATAGTTACTATTGTTGTGCCCCCCTAAAATAAAGTGATAAAAAGATAATGTTCCTCTCCTCTCAAGGGAGGGAGAAAGTGAGGGATAAGAAGTAGAGTAGAAGAGAAATTTTAATATTTTTAACAAGGTCAATTTTGGGGGAATAGTGTATATCAGACCCAAATTATTATTCAAGTGTTTTTCAACATGTTAAAACATGTGTAGAAGGGATCATTTAAAAATGCATTGTAAATGCATAGTGGCCTTACCATAGCTTTCCACCTGTGTGTCTCCACAAATATAATGTAATGTATCAAGTGTGCGAGGTCGACACACTACTCATAGCTATTGCAGTGTGAATTCCCAAAAGGCGAAGCACACTTACAAATCAGCTGCTACAGCCAGGAGTCTGTTAACATCTGTGTTACCTAAAACCCAGTGGCCAGTGTTGGCACTGCCCAAGTAAGTTATCCAATTGCTGTACTTAAAGGTGTATTCCATCGCATTAGTCAGGCACCTGCATAAAGTTGGAGGATAGATAGATAGATAGATAGATAGATAGATAGATAGATAGATAGATAGATAGATAGATAGATAGATAGATAGATAGCAGTACCAATATACTTCCATTCAACTTTCACATGCATTGTCATTATCACACTGAGGAAAACACCTCTCATCCATTATCGTGCTGAGCAGCCAGGATCCACCCAGTGTGCTTAACTTTACACACTTTACTCCAACCTTCTGGATGAAGATAAGAGCAACTGTCACCACAT
Organism: Cebidichthys violaceus; assembly: GCF_023349555.1. Lineage (NCBI taxonomy): Eukaryota > Metazoa > Chordata > Actinopteri > Perciformes > Stichaeidae > Cebidichthys > Cebidichthys violaceus. The sequence goes on along the minus strand of NW_027176927.1, from coordinate 14,362,317 downwards.
GTCAGTTCATTCTGGTGAATGCATAGCTCAACACAAGTGTGTGGCTACTGAAAACATTTTGCCCCCTGGCGCATGTCTCAATAATTGTTTCATGCAGGTAATCTGCGATAATGAAAGAAAGGACAGAGATGCATGGATATATACTGTATGTTTATATAGACTTGCTCATATGTCCATTTTGCATCCACAGAGACAATTTAATGTCATCTGCACGACCAATTTGAAATCACAGAGGCTGTTTTTATAGTTTTGTGAGATTAAAAATGTTTTCGTCTCCACTGGTTTTTATCATATAGGATATTGTTATTATTATTATTTATAACACAGCGCCTATAGTTAAAAGTTCTATCTGAACAGTGAACAGTTTGTATCAGTCCCCATAGAGAGCAGCGTGTCAACCCCATTATGTGTTACCAGGAAGAAAGCAGCACAGGGAGGATAACTACAGACCTCTGTAGGAATAAAAGCTACTCGGCGGCGGATAGATTGAAGTTATGACTTTAATATGGCGGATAAAGGTCCTTTTTTAACTTCATGTATTATTTTCTACCTATCGATCGGGGCCGCAATATTCCAAATTCTCGAAGAGCCCAGATGGAAATCAGCCAGAGACGATTACATCCTACAAAAGGAAAGGATTTTGAAGAACCATGCCTGCTTAACAGAGGAAGATCTGAGTGAGATTTTGGAGGTAGGAATCTGTCGTTGATTATGGCAGACAAAAAACAAAAACACGGCTGTTAAAAACACGTTGTCCATTTATCCTTACGTCAACTTTCTGTGAGTAATTTTGCGGTGATTGACCAACAAAGAGCTCCCAATAACTCTCATAAGTTATTGAAAGGGTAAAAGGGAAGCTCGTCGCCTTTAAGTTACATGTCAGGACAACACAGAACCTGTTTTTCCTGATTGAGAACCACAATCTGGTCGAAGCGAATTATCCAACAATAAAACGACTCAAATGCTCTTTGTTTCAGTGTTCGTGTTTGTTACATCGCAGAATAGTTGCGAACAGTCGCGAGTTAAACTTCGTGGCATGGTGGTGAGCGTGAAGGAGCATGTTTCCTTCCACCGCAAATATTTGCTTGTCTGCTAAAGGTGTGTCCGCGTAAAATGGCTGCATAAGGTGTGCTGCTCTTTTTTGAATAAGCCACAATAAACGTTTTCGATACGTTACTCTCCCAGATAGTGTCAGATGCTGCCGGCCAAGGTGTGACCATCACTGGAGACAAACACCGTAACTCGTGGGACTGGGCCAACTCTGTCATCTTTGCTGCCACCATTGTCACCACTATAGGTTTGTATGACATCTACAATATTTGACATTAAAAAAAAGATTTAATTCACAAGTTATTTATTTACTTAATTTTGTTTATCTGTGAGAAATTACTATTGTAGCCATTTCATAAATGGATTAAGCAAAGACGAAAATGCAGGAAAAAGCTCAATACTTTATAAGATGAATAATTTATGAATGCTTTATAAGTTGTTCATGAAGAACAAAAACAAAACTTTTGTTTTTGTCTTGAAATCATCCTGAAACCCATGGCACTGATTAATGAATTACTAAAATCTGGTTTACATTTATTTTATTTTTTTTTAAAACAAAGAGAGAATCTGTCATTGTAAATGTATGGCTTTGTAAATTAATTATTTGCAAGTGATCAAACATATATATCTGAATAACTACACAAGCTAATAGGACAAAGCATCTAATATTAGAGGATGATATCTAATAGCCCAATTTTTTTTTCAACCTGGCAACCACAATGATATTCTTATTGCTTTATATCACACCCATAAAGGATTGATACATGACTTACTAACAATAAATTAAGTCAATACTTACTTTGTATGAACCTTTACAAAATATTACTTATAACTCTCAAAGTTGTGCCTTAATATTGCCTCTTGTAATCTACAGGTTATGGTAATGTTGCTCCCAAGACTCAAGGTGGCCGTGTGTTCTGCATCCTGTATGGTCTGTGTGGGATCCCCCTGTGTCTGGTGTGGATAAGCACCTTGGGCTCATTCTTTGGAGACCGTGCCAAACGTCTGTCCCAGGTTCTGATTCGTAAAGGCGTTTCAGTGGTAAGAATCTGACTGAAAGCTGGAGTTAGTATTTGTCTGAATACTGTATTAAAAGGCAGCTCCATCAAGTTATTTTAACATAAAGATGTTATGTTTCTTTTCTCCGTCCTGTCAGAAAAAGGTCCAGTTAACCTGTACAGCCGTGTTCCTGTTATGGGGGCTGTTTGTGCACCTGGTGATCCCTCCATTTGTTTTCATGTCTATGGAAGGATGGAGCTACCTGGAGGGCCTTTACTTCTCTTTCATTACGCTCACAACAGTTGGTTTTGGAGATTATGTGGCAGGTAGGTTTTATTTCAGAGAGTTCACGTTTCTTTGAGGTTATTTGTGAGTCTGTTGTGTTAAGTTCTTTGTTATAAAAGTCACCCAGGTGCATCAATGCTCGTTTCAGGTGTAAATCCAAACATAGAATACCCCAGACTGTACAGGATGTTTGCAGAGTTGTGGATCTACATGGGCCTGGCCTGGCTGTCTCTGTTCTTCAGCTGGAATGTCCACATGGTTGTGGAAGCTCACAAAGTGCTAAAGAAAAGAAGACTCAGGCACAGACATCTCTACAAGGAACCTGAGCCTGTAGAGGAGAAGCACAAGCCAGACAACAGGCCGTCCGTTATCGACATCTTCAACTTCCTATCAGAGAAGGAGGAAGACTACAGCACTGTCATCAAGGAGATTGGAGCAAAGACAAGAAAGCCTGCAGCCAACATAAACCGCTCTAAGAGCTGCAGTGACATCCTGGCCACCAACATCCAGACCCTGGATCACTCGCCTCGGCACAGACGCATGGTCAGCATCAGTGAAGTGTTCGTAAATGCAGAGCCTTTCGTGGACGAAGGCAAACTTGAGTTCCGTCCTATAATACAAGAAAGCAACGAAGACCCGGAATCGGCAGAATGTGCGAGGACGAATGATGAGGAGAACAAGGACAGTTCACTTGATTCAGAAACTCATGGTATAATTTTCACTGCATCAAAAGCAGAAGATTCCACAGAAGAAGAAATTGTACAGGATCCTGGTGGTGGTGGGTCTAGGTTTACGATATCCAAGGTAGCAGAGAACAATTTGTTAATGGTTAAAGATGAAAAGGTATAAAATATCCTTTTCTAAAACTTCCAATACCTTTACTAAATTGTGGAAATAGTCACCAATGTTGTGTGAAATAGTTTTATATGAAAATATTATGGATACTGTTATGTGTGTTGAAACAAACATTCTGTGAAAATGATACTAAATAAATAGACGGTTTCCTGCTTTACAATGACAGACACACAACGAGTCAGTGTCTGGAGTGGGTAAAATATAACAGTTCTCCTGCAATTGAGGAATCAAGATTTTATTATTTCCATCCCATATCAATCCAAATCATATTTACATTTCTATTCTTTAACAGTTGTGAGACACAGAATACACATATTATTTAAAATCACAACACAGGGCTTTGTGGAAAACACTGCCAATTAGCAACTTTCCCTCATAGGGAGCTGCTACAGTGGAGGCCATGATCACATGGCCGTTGTCAACATACTCCTGGCTCACAACTGGCTGATCGGAGTGAATGTTCTTGATCCGGATGACCTGGAGGATACAGGCATAAAATGATCAGGCCACCTTCCTGCCTGGTACGGTCACCTTAACTGTAGTCTCGCATAGCCAGACCTATCAGCACAGCACTGTGTCAGTGATAAAGAAACACCGTAGCTATTTCTTTGAACCAGTCACAAACGTCTTGGGTGACGCTAAGCAAAGAATGCAGCGACAATGTCCTTGCACAATACATAGTGCAGATGGTGAAAAGGAGAGGAGATCCTCCACCAATGGCAGACTTATACAGTCTACATCCAGTGAGTCAGACAACCTAAACTGTAGATCAAAGAATAAACTTTCTAGGCTTGTGTCACTGGCAAGCAAAATAGTTGGCAATCCCAAAAAGCCCTTTTAAATAGAATAGGAGAAGAACGGACACTCAAATCAAAGTAGCAGGATAGTCAGAGTGGCGGCCATTTTTATGTGTGCCATGGCTATTGCAACCGTTTTAGTGCGCTAACTTTGTATAAACTAAACTGATTTACGGCAATCGCAGACTCACTGATCACTGATGTTTTACAGTAACTAGAACAAGCAGCGGAGTTGTAACGTTACAAAGCACTGAGCCAGAGTAAATGAGTCAAATTTAGCAACTCAATGCTGTATCCACACACACTCATGTCACAGCGTAGGAAAGTTCATTTCTATTGCCAGATGAGTAACAACTGTGTTCAGTTAATTTTCTGTAACCAGTGTAGCATTAAAGCATGGTGAAATTAGCAGGATAGCTAGCTAACTAGCTTATAGCTGGCTAGTTAGCTAATTCTGTCACTATAGAGTACCTTACCTTTGGCAGCTAAAAATGTGAAGTCCTTCATCATGCCATCAACATTCTTAACACAACAAAGTGACTGAGAAAATTTAAGCCACAGATATTGACCTGTTTTAATGTGTGATATGACCTTGTATTTGTGTTTTATTAGCTGCTGATCATCTTTATACGTTGTCGTTTGTTATGCTTGCTGAACCGAAGACAAATGTCCACCCTAGTGGACAATAAAGACATTCTATTCTAAATTAAAATAACAACGCTGAAACAAAACACTAACCTCGGAGCCGGGTGGATCTTTAGGGTCAAACACTGACAACTTCATGCCATTTGGGTGACAACCCAGCCATATGTCACCCGTCTTGTGGTCCACCTCAATGTTATCACAGAGTGACCCAACAGCTACAGACTGGTGGGAAACATTACATACAGTAAACTGATAATTAGATTCTGTCCTCTAAACAAACAGAAACAAAGTGTGGAATAAAGTATGAACAAACAAGTTTTTTAGGATTACTTTGCTAAAAAGCAAAGTAATAGTATTGTTGAAATAAATAGTTTGACACTTTAGGACACAATTTATTTATTTCTTGGAAAGAGTTTAATGAGAAGATTGAAAGCAAATAATGATAATTCACAAGATGTCAAACCACTTCTTTAATACATTTTTTTTTGGCTGAGGGTAGAAAATAAGAAAACACTGTATTACCTTAAGGTGCATTAATTGCTCTCCTTCTTTTCTCTCATAAACGTCGATCAAATGGCCCATGATATCTGAAACATAAATATACCTGTAATAAAAACAAAAACATTCCTGTTTTATTATTTTAGCATTGCAAAGGAAACATATTACTGGGGAAACACATTCAGCTTAAAAAAAACATAGACATGCAATGACTGCTGAAATGAATTGAGAATAACCGTTTGTCAGGTGATATGTTGATGCCATTTGCGGCCAGAAAGCCATCGGCTGCCACCCTCACTTCCTTTGGACTGTAGTACACCACGTCACACCAGGGGAGACCCAGCATGACAGTCAGAAAGTTGAGCACATCATTGGCAAATGATTGATGATTGGTCGCATAGAAGCTCTCTACTCCAACTGCAACAATGTCATTTACACTGAAAGACACGATGAATGAGATAAAAATCATACAGAGATTGTCAAATGTAAAATGTGTGATGCTGTCATGGGTGTATTATACAGTCGTACATACCTGTGGAGTAAAGGGTGGGTAATAGTTTTTAGGTGTACAAGTGTGTTCTCCTCAACAAAATGAAAGATCTCCACTTGGCTTTTATGCTGAGGGTGGTTGACAACAAACAGGTACACAGAGTCATCTGCAAACAAACAGCATTGTGTTGTGTGTTGTCATTGTCATTATTCTCCACTTTTACATTTAGAATATAAAAACCATGCACCTTTCTATCTGAACCTTTGAATTTCAACATATAACAATATATCAATGTTTGAATATAAATGATTATGTCAGTTTTTGACCAGTGTTTTGGTATTTCTGTCACACTATTGCAAGTTGTAATCCTTAAAATGTCAGTCCTGGTTAATTTGGTGACACATTTTTGATGAACAATCACAGCCAACGGAAGCCTCTGTGACAAGTACAGTACGTTTCCTGTGGCTGCTTCACAATAAAAGCGCCCCCATGCTGATGTTTTGTAATGTGAAGCAACAGCAGTGGAGCATGTTGGTTAGCATTAGCAGTAACTTGAGACATCTCTGATATGGCTGTAAGAGAGTAATTAGTGAGTCTGATAACAATGAGATCAAAGTACACACGGTAACACTGGATTACATACTGCATTCCTGTGAATCAAATCCCCTGTATGTTCGAAGAATATTTTAACCCTTCATGGGAATGGTAGACTCGGCCACTACCAATGAAAACTACTATATAGAAAGGTAATTACTGAATGTAAATATGATAATTGCAGAAGAAATGTTGACCATAAATAACAGCAAAAAAGTGGTTTGATTTCATGAAAATAGTAAGGATTCAAACTTTAAAAACTTCTATTTTCTTATTTTTCATTCTTATCACTTGTATTTGCTTGTCCCTTATTTTTAATTAGTTGTTATGTGCTTCCCTTATTTCCCTTTCCCTAAGTCAAAACATTCTCAAGAAGAGGCAAGCAGCCACACGGTAATAGAGTTTTTCCAGTGATCTCTGGGACAACTATATTTTCAAGCCAGTTTACTTTTTTTTCAGGGCTAATGTCATCACCAGTAAATTACAAAACTAGTAAGCACATGAGGTTGGCTCACCAACCTGCTGTATGACAATTAGACAAAACTATCTGCAGGGCTTTGTTGCATGAGTCAACAAATGACTTCAAGGAAATCTGTGGTTGTAACTGATGGGTTCCCATTCTGTTCCTTACTCTCTAATTAACTGGCTTGTTATAAACTAAAACATTTTTACTTTATTGTTGTTCAGCAGAACATATAAAGCACCTCTGCTTCTGAAACGCTCCCGGTGGGGCAGGTCGTTGGGGCAGATCGCGGCGCACACGCTCGCGGTGGAATGAAATATGTGTGTGTAAAGAATGCTGTTGTCTTTTCATGCCATTTTTTGCCATCATTTGCATCATTTTGTGTGAGACCTCCTAATTGTTCAAAACGAGGTGTGTATCAAGAAAAATATTTTTTTTTAAAACAACAAAAGGAAGAGGTAATGATCACTTGATTCTTATGAATTCACAAGGACCAATGAAAGCTGTCATGTTTAATTGAAAGGTTTTTACAATATTTCAATCCTCTTTATCAAATTAATTCAGTTTCAAGCGCATATTTTCTTTGTTCTATAGTTGAGATATTGCACCTGATTTGTACCTTACCTGCTTCATTGATGTATGCACTAATGCCATGTGGGTTGAAAGAGCTGAGGTCCAGCTCTCCTTTGATTTGCAGCTCCACTGGAGTTGGCTTTGGGTGCAGCATATCCATGACATACATTTTCCCTGGTTCATCGGAGAACCAAGGCAGTCCAGGAAAGTGTAACCCCTGAAGTGGAAAGATGTCGTGTAAGATGTTGGTGCATATCAATAATTACGCTTGAGGACGTCAATACTTACTGAATTATGTCAACTAACTGGTAGTCACAACTCATTTAAAACGGTTGACCCATAATTTCACATAGTGTAGAGGATTATTTAACGGAACTGCAATGATGCAAGGGTTAAGATTCCTGCAACGGTGATAAATGTTAATAACATACTGTGCTTAGAAAGGCCAGGCCATCTCTTAGTACTGTGATATCCTCTGCTCCATATTCTGTACAAAACAAAAACACGTGTTACACTTTTCAGTTCTTTAGTTTTACCACCCTAATGTTACCACACTGCTGACACTTGACCTACTGTCAACAAACTGGACTTCAAACTCTTCATGTGTCCAAATCAAGAAACGTGTTAAACTAACACAACATTTTTGACAATGTAAATCCCAAATTTAAGACAATGACATGAACACAAAGGGAAGAATGCCTACCAATATTCTTTATATAATGACAGTTCAGGTGTTTCACAGGCAAGTCTCTGGAAGCAAGGGAAATTTCCCTGCAGAACAAATTAAATACACAGTCTTTCACAGGAAAAGGAAGCAGAGCCTGAAAGTCTACCAGTTTATAACCCTGGCAGTAACGTTAGCAGAGCTTGGTTACTAACAAACACATTTTACTTACTCTAGTTAACAGCTGTCAACATTAGCATTGGCAAGCATTACAACTAAACCTCTGTACTGCTATATTTTGGCTCTGACTTACTCCAAAGCAAACTTACTTTAGTTTCAGAAATCGGTGTCCAATGAAAGCTGCAATGGCAGCAACAACAGCAGCAACCAGTATTTTCTTCATGGCAGCCATGTTCAGAAAGGCCAAAGCTCATGCAGACAGACTGGCCCAATCCCAATCTCCACCCTCACGAACGTTAAGGCGCGCATCCGCAAGTCCGTGAGGGTTTATTTCTGTCCCACTCTTAAATCATTGAGTGTTTAAGGGCTCTCTGGCAGACATTTTAAGCTCTTTATGAACCATTTCCGTAAGTCAGCATTAGATGCAGACTTTGCTGAAGGGAATTAGCCACAATTCATTACAATGTGACATTAAACACAGGGTTACCAGTGGAAGCATGGAGACAGACGTAAAAAAAGGTAAACAAAGAGGACGGCACATGTGTGTTCAGCCTGTCATATTAAATTTACACAGATAAAAGATGGACACAAAAAACACATGCAATCTGGGGATATTTATTCATTAAATATTTCGTTTTGTCATTCAAGCTGTTTTGACAAAAACGAATAAATATATTATCTGAAATTACCTCTCATCTTGTGAATAAAGAGCCTGGAAGACGTTCAAGTCAGGGAATAAAAAAGTGTAAAATAAATACCCACAACTGTACATCATAATTGTTGACGTTCCATTCGTATTTACACCATTTCAAGCTCTTTAAATCTCTCACACTCAACCATTTACCAGGTGAAGTCAGTGGCCAAATCCCAATGTCCCCCTTTACGGACTCACGGACTTTGAGGCGCGCTCCCGCGAAGTCCGTGAGGGATCAGGGATGTCCCACTGTCAAATCCTCAAGTGTTTGAGGGCTCTCTCGCAGACAATTTGAGCCCTTTATGAACCCTTTCCGTGCCTAAGGGAATTACCCACAAGTCATAGCAACGTGACGTTAAACACGGGGTAACCAGTGGACGCATGGAGACGTTAAAAAAAAGGTAATCAAAGAGGACGGCTCACGTGTGTTCAGCCCAGCCCCCCTAAAATGTTCTTCAGACCCCCCAAATAATTTGGCATTATTGGCATATATATATATATATATATATATATATATATATATATATATATATATATATATTGTGGTGATGTCATTAAATTAAACTATTGTTTCTCACATGGACAAGTTATTTATAACTCTAACATGCTACATATGTGCGTGCGTTCTGGTTTTTATGTTTTCTCTTCAAAGTACAATCCAACAGCCTATCATCATACTGTCTATTGGCACGGGCACTAGGACCTTGGGGAGGCTGCTGCGCTGACTTTCTCACTCTGCCAAGTAACGTCTCTCGTCAACGACAGCCAGGATTATAGCCAAGGAGTTTAGCTCAAAGTAAATGATGCACGGAGTGAAATTGTAAGTACAGGTAGTTACAGAATGTGGAATCTGTAGTTGTTAACGATTGTTACCTGCTTACATTTAGGTTTACTTGAGGCAAATGAAAGGGAATATTGTAGTGGGCTATGTTAACACTAAGCTAGCTAGCTAGCTAGCTATTTTGTTAGAAACTGTCTCCAGTGAGCAAGAGTGAACGAGCGAATTCAAAATACAAGAAATAACTATCGACATCTCTCTATTCTTTGCATGAATATATCTCTCTAGTATTTTGAAACCATATCAGTCCCTATAGAATGTTGTTGTTTATAATCAGTTAATGGCATATTTGACTCTGAACTTCATCTTTATCTCAGTGATAGTGTCCAAATGAGCATAAAATATCACTGGTATGTACAAACTACACGGACAACAAAATAGATGTAAATGTTGATCAAAATCGTATTCCCTTCTGCTCATAATAAAACAAGTAAACAACTCAAAAACATTCTCCATCCATTGTGTGCGGTCCCTTTAACAATTAGGATTTGGGAGTGATGCGGATATGAAAGCTAGTTTATCCGTCTTTCCTTTACAAGCGGGAAAATTATTTCTCTTTTTGAGAAAAGTTCATATTTGTGTTGTCAAATTTCACTATGACCCTGAAATTCTGTCTCTTGTGTTATCATATACTGAATGCAAGCAAAACTACAGAGCAAAATCGCACTCTTTCTGATTGAACCAATCTATGAACTGTCTGAAACAATGGATATCCGCGGCCCCCAAAAACATTGCCACGCGCTATGCGCACAAACATGCCCCTCCCCTTGGGGCTAAGCCCCCCCCTTTCTTTGAATCCTAGAAACGCTCCTGGTTCAGCCTGTCTTATTATATTTACACAGAAACATTAATGGTTAAAGATGGGGAAAAAATAACTTGAAATCAGAGGATATATATTATTTTTTATTTATCTATTAAATATTTGATTTTGCCATCGAAGATGTTTTGACAAAAACAAGTACATAGATTATATGAAATTACCTCATCTTGTGAGGAAAGAGCCTGAAGACGTTCAAATCAGGGAGTACAAAGTATAAAATAAATACCCACAATTATACATCTCATTTTTTGTTGTTTTCATGGTAACGTGATATGATGCAGCAAAGTGCTGTCCCATTCATATTTACACCATTTCGAGCCCTTGCAGCCTCTCGCACTCAATTAAGTCCTTGAGGGTTCAGGTCTTAGGGTTTAGGGAGGACATTGGGATTTGGCCCAAAAAGGAGATATATTGAGTCCAGATTTATATTCAGTCTTTTTGTGTGCATTCACACTGTTTTGCACATCTTTGTAGTGCACAATTATTGAACCACAAGACAAACTACAGTTGCATCGAGACTCTTTTTGTTGTTTTATTTACATTCAAATACATGAAACAAATGTGCAATTAAAACAAGTAAAACATTAAGTTCCATACAATCCATCTGTAGAGGACTGAAATTTCCAGTTGACCAGTGAAAAATATTAATTTCATGATACACAGCAAAGTAAATATAAGTGAATGTTAGGTTGAAAATATTACTTCACAGCGGTTCAAGTCTGGGTAGTTCAGTAACGTCTGTGTTTGAGACCACCTATAAATATGCTGTTGTACCCATAGACTGTATATCAGAAAGTTGTACCCAGGGCTCATTGCGATTAAATCATGTAAATACAATTCATCTATCTTCTTCAAGCTCCTTCTAGATTTTCAGGCACTCTTTTCGGGGTCTGTTATCAACCTTTCCCCCTAAAGCCAGTGCTGTAATAGCCATGTATATCATCATGCAAATCATCATTGCCTTGTCTAATTGAGAGTTTTGCAAAAAGCTCAGTAATTTTTCTAGCAATAATTGCCTACTTCAAATCACAGCACAGGGCTTTATGGGACACAGTGCCAATGAGCAACTTCCCCCCGTAGGTAGCTGCTACAGAGGAGCCATAGATCACATGGCCGTCGTCAGCGTACACCTGAGTCACCTCTGGCTTATCTGAATGAATGTTCTGGATTTGGATGACCTGAAGAAAACAGAAAGGAAGAATTATAAACAAGATGAATATGTGTGAATAGCCAGATAAGATGCTTTGGTAAGCAGAACATTGCAGATACAGCTAAATATACTTTAATTAGTTTTGCCTGTTATTGTAATGTCAGGCCTCTCACAGTTTACTAGCTGGAAAAAGTGAACAGACAAACCTCTGATCCAGGTGGGTCTTTGGGGTCAAACATGAAAACCTTCCATCCATTAGGGTGACAGCCTAACCACAGGTCACCACTTTCAGGTTCCACTTCAATGTTGTCACAGAGTGAACCCACAGCCACAGACTGGTGACGTGTCACAGACAAAGTTATGATTATACATGCATCTTGGTACCTTGATTACTTTAATTCCAGCATGACTTGATCTTGTACTTATGTTTGGCATTTGTGTATATTGGTTTGCAATGCTTTAACCACATTATATGAAGAATACTTGCTACTTGTGCCTACTATTATATTTATTTCAAATTATAGATTTTGATATCAAATTAATTTAACTGTTTACCTTAAATTTACTATTTAACTGTTGGTGTACAGTACAAGCTTTTACCAACTGCATCTGGCATAATCAGATGTTATATCCCTGTAAAAGCTGTCACAATAAACAATAAAAAGGTATGCAAAACAAGAAATATTTAAATAACACTGGAAGTTTTATCATTTGACATTTAATTCTGCATACATTAGCCATACTGTCATGTCACTATTGAAAACATATTATTACTTACATCATGATGATTAACACTATGATATCCATTTCACCCATATGTCCTAGCCCACTACACTAGCACACTAGTCTTGTATCGTTTAGTCTCATTTCAGTATGATAATAACAAAAGCATAAAAGGTTTAATTATTAAAGTTGACGAAGCATAATCATTCATCAGTGGAAAAACTGATTCTTGAAATGTGCACTTTCTTATTGCTGAAACATGAAATTATTTACCTTCACTGAGACCAATGCGTTGTCTTCTTTCCGCTCCAATACATGCACATTGTGGTCAAATAGATCTGCCACATATATATGCCTATACATGAGAAAGAACATTAAAAATGGAGAAATTCAGACTTTTGAAGTATTGAATATCCACACGCATAGCTCTGCATATCATCCTTACCTTTTGTCCGGTGAGACATTAATGCCATTTGCAAAGTAATATCCTTCAGAGACCACTTTTACTTCCTCAGGACTGTAGAACACAACATTAGACCAAGGCTGAGCCAGAAGAGGCTCCACCAAACCTTTGAGGATTTCATGGGTAAAGTAGTGATCATTGGTGGCATAGAAGCTATCCACTCCCACTGCCACGATATCGTTTACACTGGAAAGACAAAATCAGAATTACAAAATGATTATGTACAATAATTACATTATTAATCACAATATGGTTTTTGAATAACTATGGTATAACATGGGATGGTTTTCAATGCATATTGACTACATCTGGCTAACCGGTAAATGTCAAGTGTACAATTTACATTTGTCACCATACTATACCTGTGGAGAAGTTCATGCTTCATGGTTTTCAGGTGCACCAGTGAGTGGTCGTCCTCAACAAATTTGAACAGCTCTATTTGGCTTTTGTGTGGAGGATGACTGACGACAAACAGGTATATTGCATCATCTGATGAGAAACAAAGAAAGCATTATAAAGAAAAAAGACTGGCAACCAAACTGAAAAGGGTGGGTGGGTGTGTGTGTGTGTGTGTGTGTGTGTGTGTGTGTGTGTGTGTGAGTGTGAGTGAGACTGTAAGTAGAGGGACATGTATGACTTCAATAAAAAAAATAATAATAATAATTATCAGAGCTACAATAGGTACAAACGCTTAAGACTGTTCTTTTGGTTAAGAATGCATCAGAATCATATCTGTAGTTGTAGATTTTACTCAAAAAAGAAGCCCATACTAATAAACACCACTTACTTTGCATTGACATGTACTGATTATGTATATTGCTAATCACATTTCATTTAAAATATATTGACACACTGAAGATTAGAGTCTTAGCTACTCCCATTATGCCAACAGTATACCCATTGTGAATATCACAGTAGGCGACTCATTCATTGCACATTTTCACAACAAACTCAATGCAATTTGTCTTCAGTACAAATACAGTGGACTGAGTTGAAAATACAATTACCTTTCAATCGCAAAATGTACTTAAATGTGTGCTATTAGAGGAATACGTTTAACAACAGCAAAAACGATATCACCATCTCTTTACAAACTCCAACAAACCTTGTGCAGTATAGTCCAAGTCTCATTTATCCAGTTGTATGCTCAGTGTCAAACACATGCATCTTTACTAAAACCTTTTATTTAAAACACTTGTGTTTAGACAGTCTCATGCACTACTCGTCCATGCAAGTCCAGACGAGTCCCCATTGTTGTAAATGAAAGGTTTTTAGCAAAGATGCATGTGTTTGGGAAGTAGTGAGCATTCAACTGGACAAATGAGACTTGGATTATACTGCATGAGCTGTGAGTTTGAAAACGGATGTTTTGATATATATTTTAGCAGTTGTTAAACGCTCCCCCATTTACTTCAACTCATCAAGACATTTTTAAGCGGTAGATAGGCCCAAAACTGGGGTATTTGCCCTTAAGGTGCAATCTTTTAGAGACGTGTGTGCAACCACACATAAACAACGAGTGCTTTTACCACTTGGATCGATGTACACGCTGATGCCATGAGGGTTGAATGACTCCAGATCAAAGTTTCTTGGCATGCGCAGCTCCGCTGGTTTCATCCGAGGATCTTTCATATCAAGGGTGTAGATCTTTCCTATAACATCTGAGGATGGAAATCCAGGATACTTCAAACCCTGGAGATAAAAAAAAAAAAAAAAGCTTAATTATGCTGAACCTATAAAACATTGCAGAGCAGGTTGTAAAGGATCAGGCCTTAGTACACATACAGCACCTGAGTAACACCTTTTTCTGCAGTTTATAAAGCCAAATACAGATAAACCAACTGACCGTTATGGAAAGTTCATGCAGTTTTAAGTTGGCATCAAATTCATTGATTTTTTTTCTTCTTCTTTTGGGGTCATAGGTAGGATTAAACAAACATGATTTGAGGTTATGTTGAGCATATCTGTAACATATAAAAAGAATGTCAAACAAAAGAAGAGTAACATTATATATTTTTATATCGGGCAACGTTAGGTTAGGTCACACAGTCTGGCCATAAGGCTGGTTTTAATGACAAAAAGCTCACTTCTATGAGTGGCACTGTTTTCTATTAACCCAAAGAGGCGTAACTATATTTACAGCAGCTGCTTTACAACTCAAATACTTACAGTGCTGATAAAGGCAAGTCCGTTTCCAAGGATCGTTATATCCTCTGAGCCAGAATCTGAAAGTAACGTTACGACAGTTGCACAGATCATTTTAATGTTCACCGACGTTAATCTCAACTCGTGTCTAATTTTTCTGCAGGCGGTATTTACCAAGATTTTTGAGTGCAACACAGTTGGGGAGGTGATTCTGGACCAGCTCCCTTGAAGCCAAGGTCCTTTTCCTGCAATGTTTTCAACACGGACGTTAACTTAGGACACGTGGCCAGAAAAAAACTGTTATTTTTTCTGAAAGAAAAGTCAGGAACAAACTCCAAAACATTGACGGAGTTGCCTCCTATTTTACCTGAAATTTACAATCCTCTCTCCGAGCAGCGCCGATAAGGCCGCTATTACAAGCGATATAAAGATGACTTTTCCCATTTTGGAAAGGTTTATTTAAAAAAAATCTTTCTTGACTACTGGTCGACTTTGTTTGTTGTTATAGCGGTTCAGCTACTGCTCGACTACTTCAACCAAGGCGTGTCGCAGCAGGCGCAACTGATGCTGCCTTCAGAACTATCGGACATATGTCAACAAATATTTTCTTCTCTTCTTTCGTAGTTACTGATTTTGATCAACGTTACTGTCTTGCATTTGGTGCGAACACAAATACTCAAATTACTCACAATGGCATCTTGCAATTTACCCGTTGGAATTCAACCTGATAGACCCGATAATGCCCCCCTCCCCTCTCTTTATCTTACATCTGCAGTACAATATAGGCCAGTATGGGTATCTCTTGATTCACAAGATAATATACAAGACATGTATATATGTTGTCAAAATTAGTCCCACCAAAAAATGCAATCGAACAAGAAAAAAGTATTCAGTTTGTGTGATTTCCGATACATGAGAAACACGTGAATGCAGCATGATTCCGAAAGGTTGGAGCTACTATGCAAATCCACGATGCGACGTCCGAAGCCCAAAAATCGCATCTCATAACAGCTGTAATGCTGCTGCGTCTCCAATTCTAGATCAGATAGAGGGTTAAAGATGCTGTGTCCAGTACAGGTCCAGTCCGTGTGGGATAGTAGAAGCACTGTCCTTGTGAGTTAGTGTCCATCAGAAGTCTGAATGGACTTTAACGGCAGAGTTGTAACACAACTGACGTGACCTCTTGACCGCATAGGCCCGTTTATGTCCAGGATAATGACGCTTTGTGTTATTTTAACTTTTGCTAAACCTCTGGGAGCAAGCAGGATGGTTTTTTTGTCGCTGCCTGGTCTGTGGGAGCCTTCATTCCCCCCCCCCCCCCAACATGCATGTGAGTCATGCAGACTCATCCTTCAACTTTATTGTAATGAGTTGGAGCCTCATCCCGCCATTTTGGTCAGCACTGACACTAAAAGATGTGCTGTGAATGTGGTTCCCTGCTCCTGTTCACACATTCATCTTTTGAAACGTGTACACCAACACACTTGATGCCTCCATAACTCAAAAGAATTAAAACACACTATGTAGAAAATGATTAAGATAAATGCATTTCACTCACTTTCTTCAAAACGTGAACGCTTGAACAGCATGGGAAGCCGTGGAATCCACTTTATGAACACATTAAATCACTTGGTGCCAATATTCATTTATTATTAAAGGAAAATGGTCTTTGTTGGACATGCTGACTACGCTGTTCTGCTTTAAATTCACCCATATATTGCCAATGCGACCAGTCAACAGACGGTATACTCAAGAACGTGTAGTTTCTGCAAAGCCCTGTTTAAATTGTTTATTTTTGAAGTTGTTTTTGTAGGTGATGACTCCTCCCGACATAAAACAAAAAGTTACAAAATTGTCTATGTAATCAAAATCATGTGTAAGAGACTTCATAAAAAACAAACATGAACACATACATACACATATAGAAGTGAAAGTAACATAAAATTGGCAAACTATTGACCCTGTGATACTCAGCATTGGGTGCATGCAACCTGACAGTAACTGTAGAATATCTACAAAAGTCCAATTAATGAATTATAGCATCTAACAACTTCAAAACACCAACAACTCCTGCACATTACATCGTGTGCAACCGGCGAGCACTGTTAAGGTGGGGCACACCAGATTCCCCGACTCCGTTTTGTGAGATCTTGTCAAGGTTCACAGTGTAATACAGCAGGACCCCCATCAAACAGTTTCAAGCAAGACTGTATATTTGGAACATACAAAATAAATTTTATTATCCATTCTCTTCATGTCTACATCTTATTAGAGTTTCTAGACAATGGCATTGTCAAATAACACACTCAAATTAATTCTAATAATCCTGACAGGTGCAACAATACATTTCTGTCAAGTCCAGGTGTCAAAATATAACTGAATGTGAAAAGCAAATTTTAAATCTTCTTCTTTGTTATTTTCAACATAAAAAGGGGAGCCATGGCCCTGGGCCGCAGTGAGAGCTAGGCAGGACATGGCCATGAGCACACATAAACATGAGGAAGTGGCTTCAGGGTTGAGCCCCGGTGGCTGCTGGGACTTGTGTGGCCAGGGTGTTGGGAGCAGAGATGACAGGTGATCCAGCAATGTTAGCCAGCGGCTGTGAGGAGGACATTGAGGTGATGCCTAGGAGAGACAATGCGCGCATTAAAATCATTGTCATCACAATGATAATTAGAGATAGAACTTTGTTGGCATTCAAAAAAACAAGTCAGATATTGTGACACACCGTTTCTTACAATCTGGCAATTTATTTGGCTTCAAATGAAGTTTTATCTCTAATTTGAAGCCCCCCAAAAACAGTCAGATTATGAGAGGAGCATGGGGTTACTTACCAGCCATCATACTTGAGGAGCTGACTGGTGTGGAGCTTGCAGCCATCCCCCCAGGAGTGGCCCCTCTTCCCTGATCTTTAACGATGGGATCTGCAAACAAAAGGGGATTTGAGCGGCTCATGAACAAAAGTGTTGACACAATCAAGCCACTTTACATATTGCACTCAAATTTTGGTTTAAGACAATTTACTCAAGCCAACAAGTAGGCGATGTGAGAAGCACACTTACAGAAGTAGGGGTGTTCCATGGCCTCTCTGGCCGTGAGGCGGGCTTGATGGTCATAGCGCAGCAGTTTGTCCAGGAAGTCCAGAGCCTCTGTGCTGACCAGGTGCTGGTTCTCGCTGTGCACAAACCTCTCCCACCTTTTGCGGGAGTGTCTACAGAGAAAGAACCAGGGATCACGATTTAATGTGAAGGTATTAATTAGCCAAAATCTTGGTTTAAAATATTCAATAATACTTGGCCGAGGTCAAACAGCTACAATGTTTTACCTTCCGAGAATGTCATTGAACCGTGGATCCAATTCAATGTTGTACTTGTCAATGTAGTCGTACAGGTCCTCGGTGCCGAGTACTTTTGCAATTCGCACCAGCTGCGAGTTAGAAAAAGCACAATTAAAGAAGTACAATTAGATTAGATATTTGTTAAATTACATGACGGGTATTGAGGGAAATGGATCCCATTGTGGTTTATAGTGTTAGGTAGTGGGACTGTATGGAGAGTATACATTACATAGGTATATACACATGTTTGAATTAATAATGCGCACATTTCATTTAATATCTGTTTAGTTTGGGAAGATTTTCTATTATCAAAGCTACCTTTGCTTTATGTCAAGAGCAACACAGCACTTTCAAAAAAGTATACATCATTTACCTGATTACTAGAGAAATAATTACAGCTCAATCTCTGAGCCCAGTGTGAAAGTTGTAAAAGACAATTACTCGAAAAACTAATTATCAAAACATCTGCTATTGTGTACCACTAGAACTGAAACACCACAAGCCCAAAAGAGCCATGGAATGAACTGGAAATGTTATGCTCAGTGTTACAGTGCATGTAGGGAAAGCCCACAACACAAATGACCCCATCCATGGGGTTACAATGTGTTATGATCTGTGTCCACTAGTGCAATCCTACATTGGTCCGTTTCAAATTCAGTGCACCAAACTCCCAAAAAGTTAATAATAAATGTCTACTCTCGCTCAATAACTGCTGAGATAACTTTGGGAAAGACATAAAATCCCAGGTGCTCCAGCAGAGCTATGTGGCCTCTGTCAAGTGTAAGAAGAATGTGGTTTGACTGTAAAACTGACGATATTATTGTTCTATGCAACGTTACACCCCAGACACAGCTCTCTTTAGGCCACAGGTTTGTGACCACATACACAAAAGTTCTGATTCTACTTACCTGATCATAGTTGTCATGACCGTGAAAGAAAGGCTCCTTTCTGAAGATCATGCTGGCGAGCATGCAACCCAAACTCCACATGTCCAAGCTGTAGTCATACATCTGCAAATAATATAGATAGAGAGGTTAAAAAGGCTTAAACTGGCTCCATTACTGAATGAACAGTCCTCTCTTCTTTAATACTATAAATGCGTGACTAACAGAGGAAGAGTATCGGAGGCTCACCTGGTAGTCTACCAGCAGTTCAGGTCCTTTGAAGTACCTGGATGCCACTCTCACATTGTATTCCTGGTTTGGGTGGTAGAATTCTGCCAAACCCCAATCGATTAAGCGGAGCTGGAAGTTAAAAAAAAAAAAAAAAATGTATTTGAGTTTAATGCATTTAAATAAAAATATATGATTTGCTGGTGTCACAGCAGGGAAAACAAGAAATAGTAAGACAATACCTTTCTGTGTTCATGATCGATCATTACATTGTGTGGCTTGACATCTCTGTGCATAATCCCCATACTGTGGCAGTAATCCAGAGCCTATTAGGTAAAAAGAATAACATACATTATATATATATACACACACACACACACACACACACACACACACACACACACACACACACACACACACACACACACACATTAAAGAATATACACAGAATGTTAAACTGATGCAAGCAGGGCTTGTTTCTGTGAATTATTAAAATAATGTAATGAACTGAGCATACCAAAAGCCATTTCTCACCTTTAGGATTTCGTACATGTAGAACCGTATGTCAAAGTCAGATAGGGTTTGATACAATTGCTGTAATAAAAATAAAAATGTATGAGACATTTGAAAAAATATAAGCATATCCAAAATTGCAAGTCAACAAAGAACTGATCTTTACCTTGAAATCTGTGTTGTTCACATGTTCAAAGACCAGAGCAGGGGTTCGGGACTGAAAGGACAAAAATGTAGATGTGGGTTTATGCATTAAACCTTGTACATACATAAGTTCTACATTGCAAAGCAGAAAAGGAGAAAACCAATTACCACAGGATCCTTGACGATATCTAACAGTGAGATGATATTTGGGCCACCCCTCAGATTCTCCAGGATCTTTATTTCCCTCTTGATTTTCTTTTTCTTGACCGGCTGTAAACAAAGACAGTCTTGTGAGGTACATGAAATCGCCCCTGAGGTGACAAAATATCATGAATATGTTTTACTGAAGAGCATTTCCAACACTTCATAAGGACAATCAATTAATTATTCCCATACCTTCAGTATTTTGACGACCACTTTTTCATTGTTTGTGATGTTTATGGCTTCAAACACTTCACTATATTTGCCTCTCCCTAGTTTTCTGACTAGCTGATAGTCGTCTTGGTTCCTAAAAAACAAAAAATGGTTTAAGAAGCAATGGTTAATGCTGAGCAATAAAAAAAGCAAATACAACTAGAGCACCAACAATTCCCCTTTTCCTTACCCCCATTCAACAACATGGGACTCATAGTCCCAATACTCCCGAGGCCTCTGTGTGTTTACATCAGGGTAAACTCGAGAGCGGCTTGGGACAGGGCCAGACATATTCTACACGGGATCTTCTCTAAATATCCTAAAACAAAAAAAATATCAAAAAGATTGAGTCACTGAAAATGACACAGTGAAAACATAAATACATTCAAAAGCATGGTGTGTACTAATGTAAAATGGTTAGCACTTGAGGACTTCATATAACTACAAATAGGTGAAATAAGGTGATCTAATTATAAGGAAACACAATACCTGGGAGGTTCCCTCCAGGATGATGGTGATAGATGAATTGAAACAGGAGCAGTTGAGATGCCTTTATGGTAAGAAATCTAAATGGGCATACAGATATTTAAAAAAAAAAAAGTTAGACTACTACATTGAAACATTTCACATGAGTTCAACACCATATGTAGAACTGAGAAAAAAAATCAAAGCTTTAAAGACGTTTTAACTTAAAATATTTCCCCCACTGATTCACAGGATGTTGATCTCAATAACAGAATTTCAAATGAAACTGCAGATGTTTCATGCGGAAGGCAGAGCAACTCAAATAGCAATATATGTTATTTAAATAACAGGAACAAATAAATAATCTCAAACTAAATGATTGGTGTCTAGTGTTAAAATATGGTGGCGTGTGAAATGTAGAGACCTGAATGTTAAAAGGGGGCATCCAACCAGTCTAATCAGGAGGTACAGGGCTCAATACAGTCATCACTGGGGACTACAGCAAGGCAGTATCTCCTGTTGGAAAAAAAAAAGGCAGAAAGTAGGTTGATTAAAATCAATGCTGTCAATTAAGCAAACATGAACTAAATATGTGGGGTAATGTCTGCCAGCCAATACAGCTAGGGTTAGTAAGGCGCCATTAAATTAACAGGTTTATGAAATTACGCATCCAATCGACAAATGGTAGCTCTGGTACAACACACTCTTTTCAATTGTAGCCAGTTAGCCCGCTACATACTTTAATGAAAAGGTGAGCGTACGCACAAACCCTCTGTGGCCCAAGGCCTGCACTAGTGCAGTGGAGCTAACAGCTAACTAGCTCTCACACAAACCGGGCAGCTGGTCGGGCTAGCTAGCTAGTTAGCATTAGCTCGTCAACAGCAGAGGGAAAAGCCGGTTGGAAAGTCACAACTAGCTAGCTTTCGGCGACATTGTGGGACTGGAACGGGAATAAATAAACCCACCGCGTCAAAACGGGCAAATAATAATC
Organism: Cebidichthys violaceus; assembly: GCF_023349555.1. Lineage (NCBI taxonomy): Eukaryota > Metazoa > Chordata > Actinopteri > Perciformes > Stichaeidae > Cebidichthys > Cebidichthys violaceus. The sequence continues at coordinate 14,340,415 of NW_027176927.1, read as the reverse complement.
ATCGTGGTTATTATTAACGTAGAGCTAAACAACAAGCTTCGAAAAATATATTTCCTAAAGCTATAAAGTGCTAAGCTAGCAGGCTAGGGGAGTGAATAGCCTGCTGGCTGGCGAGGCAACTGACTGACAACGCCTTGAAAAAACATCTTACAAACACTGTGATCGAGCAGTAGAAAGGCACTACTGCTGCGTTACTTGTTCTCGGCTTTTCCTCACATATAAAACACTCAACAGCGGTTCCAAACCTACGACGATTTGTGGTTAAATAACACGATTACCTCTCAGCGTTGTTGGGACGTCAATATGGCGATGCTTGGGATCAAGAGCTTAGTGCGAACAGCCTTTCCTGCAGAGGGCGCTCTCCCTTTTCTCTTTCATGGGGGTGGGGAGGGGGGGCTGTATCTCCCTCTGCCACCAACAGGTTTGACAGAAGCATAAACTTTTATCTGCATTCCTGTATGAGTAGTCAGTCACAACTGTAATGTTTTGTCAGTGAATCATAATCCCGAACATACTGTTCATTTCCACAAACAACATGCGTGTTTAACCACCACAGGCTCTGATATAAGATTGTTGAGGGCAGATATCATTCAGCAGGCCTTCATAAATCACATTGTGTATATAATAGCTGGAGTACAGCAGACAGACACATACAACTGCAATTCAAATAGTTTTGTAAAACTGCTTTTTATCACCCTACATTATTGTGCTCACAATTTCAGGATATTTCTACCAAGAGGCATTTCTATTGACTAATGTTCAGTATAGAGCCTGTTTTGAAAAAAAGGTCTTTGTTAAGGCAAACTTTGTGGCTCCCTGGTTAAATGGACAATGGTGAAATAGTGACAGAAAACAATGGCTATGCTCTGTGGCATCATTTTGAAGGCTACCCCATTCATAGAATATGCCAGGGGCATTTCCCTGAAGTAACCAACCTGTAATTAACACACAATAGAGAGAAAGACAATTGCTCTCTATGAGTTTGAATGTTGAGAACATTTGTTTGCATCTTGAAGTGATGTAATGAATAGACCCTTGTAGACTCCTTCTGTAGCCTAATTGTTGCCCCTCTGCCTGCAAGTCATGCACTGTTAAACACACATAAATAGTCTTTGACTTGCTACTCAATCTGATACATCTTGTCAGTATCTAATTAACTAGGGTGAGACCTATTATAGGTAAACATTCTGGAAAAAGCAGCAGTACATAAAAAAGCACTCTTGCTGACAAACAGTGGACCCAGCTGAGGATCAACATCTACAATGAAGCTGTAAGTTTTTATATTTTTTCTAATGGATTTTCGTCTGTCATTGAAATATTTATTTTTCCCAGCTGCAAATGACAATGCCATAAAATTCCATATAAACATGCATTTCAACCTTGAATTAATGGTTTTATTTGTTTCAGTTTCATGTTCTGTCTACTTCTGCTGTTTGCACTGGTGGTAACTGCCCCAATCAGAGGTAAACCAGCCTGAAGAGAGAAACAAATAATAAAATGTTGTTTTGAGCTTACACAACTTTTGTAATTAAGATTTATCAGTAGGGGTAACATCTTCTCTGTCTTTCTTTCTTTTCAAGAGCAAAGAGAAAATGTGTTAAGTTTTCTAAATGGTGAGATCATTTATGTCATTTTTTTAATTTTATTTGATGTTTTCTTCATGCAAAATATTTCTACTGCTGCTTTTCGAAATTAGATGAATAATTATCTAAAACCATAGTGGGAACTTTTATCACATAACGTCTTCTTCTTGTTATAGATTCACTTGGCACATCTACGGAAAAGACCATACCAGCAAATATTACAGGTATGTGATTCTAAATGTAACTTTCAGATACACTGAGAGTTTTAAAACAGGAAGGTATCATCCTACCAGATCCTCAAAGTCCTTTTTGTTCCCCAAGAACATAAATGTGGGCTTCAAATGAAAGGGACAAAAACAGAAGAGAGACATATTGGTATTTGTGTTGCTTTATCATTTAGTTTAATCGTGAGGGTTTACTGTAGCAACCACTTTCGACATTATCTGATTGTTATAATATGAAACCACCTCAGTGATCATGTATTTATATTATATACATATTATATACATATAATATATATTTCCTTACGTCTGCAGCAAACCCTGCAAGTAAACCTGTGAAAGAGCAAGATTCGTATGGTACTTTCTTTTTTTTTTCCTGTAGAAATAAATTTGTAGTACAATGACTTATACTCTATTGATCATGTACATTAACTAACTAACCCATCACTTTTATTTGTTAATTGTCTTTTGATTTGGTATTACAGAAACAACAAACTCATTCACAGATATGTCAGAGGTGCAATCTACAGAGAGTTTTGGCTCCAATGGATTTTCAGGTGTGTGGGCTTTATTTTACGTCCAAAAGTTTTTTTAATACTTCAGGACCTGAAGTATCTGATAAAAAAGGAGGTGAAAGCAAAGGTGCAGTCCCTTAAATTCAAGTTAAAACTAACATCCCAATGTATGACGACACATTGATGCAGATTGCGTAAAAACTTTGACTCTTCCCAGATGCAGTCAGAGGCCTTGACAGTGATCAGATCATGATTTCTAAAGTTGTGGAGAAAGATAAAGCACCATCAAGGAGGAAAACCAATGTGGGGCCGCTGGTTCAGGATCGGGGTAGCAGGGAGCACAGCGGGCCACACAGAGCACACCCAGCAAGCATAGAGCAGGCGGTGGATGCTCAGGAGGCTGAAAATGTGTCAGGAAAAGAAGTTATCCGTTTGAGTGGGGACCAAGTGACTGGCAGTCTCCAAAGAAAAGCAACACCAGGAAGAGTTCACGGGTTCAATGGTATGCTGGCCCCAGGCAGAAGCAGAGAACTCATGGATCGTGATAGTTTAGAGGACAATGGCAGACCTGCTCCAGTGGGAAACAGAGGAGATACAGACTATGATGGTAAGACCAGATTCTCAGTTAAATAAAACCAATGATGCTCTGAGCAATCAAATAATGAACAATTGTTCCACAGAAACCAGGGAGTTTCTCAGCTCTGAAACTCATCCAATAGGTAAGAAATGTTTCATTCTTCCCCCGGAGAATATTGTAACGGCATTCTTTGATAACTAATGCATACAGTGACTGCTTTCCTGAAAGATCTGTCAATTCTCACGTACGCTCTAGCGCCTCAAGAGCACATGCCCAGTAGCTTCTCTGCTCCAGCAAAGAGCCGAGCCTCCTGATGATCATACAAAGGTGTGTTTCCAATACATTTGAATCAGACAAATGTTTTGTGCTTTTATCTCTATCCATCCTGTCTGGCTTAGAATACAACTGCAACATATAATGAACGTTTAAATTAGTAGCATTTCATTCGTGTCTAATTTGAAGGTGCAGTTTCCCAGACCTTGGTTTTTTATTCATCTGGTATGAATATAATGTTGAATGCCAATTGTTTTTCATTCTTTTTCCAGATTCTATTTCTTCCTCATGAGTCAGGGACCGCCATCTGTTGAGTCATACGAGGCAGACTGGCTGCTTCCAAATACAGTTACTTCTGGGACTTTTTCATCCAAATTTAGATTTTGACATGCATTTTGTGATGTGACCATGTGAACAAATATGAGAAATAAAGAGGTTTTGACAATTCTGTGCTAGACTTACTCCTGGAATCTGGTTAAAGCGGCTATAGATTGTAGTATCAAAGATGAATGCTGAAACAAGCACACCTATTCTGATCACTTAGAACAGAATCTTCGAGAGTCTGACATTTTTACTTTTATCTCAATATGTGAAATATAAATACAAAAAAAATAAAAAAAATGCATCTTTTTAATTTCCTTTATTTTAAAATGTAATTTAATTTATAATCACTTAAATAGAAAAACATATTTGAAGACAGCTTGAGAAAAAACATGAACGTCACATTTAACACAACACAATACTTAATACTTAATACAACATACATGTATGTTATTACCTATAATGCAGCGGGAGTAGAAGTGGCTCACACACACAAAAGATGTGTGCGGTATTATAGCTTGCAGACAAGGCATTGTTTGTATTTTCATAGTTCCAGTGTTTCATTTCCTAAAATGCCGAAGATCACTGTACACATCTGATTGGACTCCATGTAACTCCTACAAAAAAAGTCAACAATTCATCATCAAAACACAAATAATATATAGATATAACCGTACAAAAATCATATTTAGTATCTTTGAGGCTTAAATAATAATATACTTCTGCTTTACCTGGTAAGGAGATTCTGTGACGTCTGTTGCCATTTTATTTGATGCTGATGATGGCAGATTTCTTTTACCTGTTAAAAAGTGTAAAGTTACTGCCCACCTGCCTTATTACCAACCAGCATGCTCACAAGTTAGCGGCACTAAGTCAATGCTCACCATCACAAGAATCCCATTCCCTCCTTCTCTTGTGGTGAGTCGCAAAGCAGAACACAGAAATGATGATGAAGATGGTCAAGATGATATCAGAGGCAATAATGCCCAATACAGACCCCATATTTATCAGGTAACAGGAACCGCAGTCTGTGAAAGAGGGAAGACATATCGTTGTAGCACAAACCCAAAACTCACAACATCGTAGTCAAGCATCCCACAAGAAGTAAAGGTTTAAAAAAGCAAAATACCTTGCTGTCCTTCTGCAGATCCTGAAAGAGAGTTAATAAAAACCTTATAATAACAGTTGAGAGAGTGCATACACTCATCATTCTCTGTCAAACATATAGAACACCACTCACCAAAAAACGAACCCACAATACAAAGATCAGTCATCTTTATGATGGTTTCTGGCAAAGGACGAAATTAGAGAGAGAGGTTGAGGGCCGGTCCTTCTGTTGTCTTTCAAATGGCTGTGTTGTCACACCTATAAACAAGATGTTGAAAGCCAGAGATAGGATGATTCACAGATGAAGAACTGTCCACAAAGCGATACTGGCAGTGGTGTGAAGATTGTCAGCAAGTGACTGCGTGAGGAGGAGGAGGGAGTCCACTGCATAGAAGAGGAAGCTGGTGTTATTGCTTCTTCTCTGTAATGTGACATTCATGTGAGGGTTGCAGGATTGCTCATTCATATAAACAGAAATTCTTACACCCTGTCACATGCGGTCATTTGATCATTAGCCTTCTTTTTTGACTTTTTAACAGCATTTTGATTCTTCAAAGTAACACGTCCAAGTGATGCCAAGATAAGGAGCTGTATAGTATCAGTTTCATTACACCTGCAGTTTCTGCTAAAATGCATGCGGCTGTATCTTCGAATAGAGCATTTCCTCATGACCTGTGGTTTTCAGCAGGCGGTTGGCCACAGTAACTGCTGCCAGTCCGGGTTATATCTAATGGTGATGTCCTGTCAGTGAAATGAAAGCATACCTTTATTGTTTTTGTCAAGGAGACTTTGATGTTTCATAATGCTCTAATACAACTGTCTAAATATTTCTGTTTATGCATACCTAAAATACAAGTATATGTGTGTACAGGATGTGTACTGAACACAGACATACACAACAACAATAACAACAACATCAACAATAATAACAATGTTTATTAATATAGCAAAGTGCTGCACATTATTAAACCTAATATGACAGAAAATACAAAATAAATAATTAGGATATTAATTGAAGAGAGACACAAATAATGAAAATCATTTGTAAAAAAAATCAGGAATAAAAGTTAGCAATTTAATAAAAGTTAAAAAGGATATAAAGGAACAAAGCTATTTAGCAAGCAAGGTTTTAATATTAGATTAATATGTGTTAAAAGCAGCCTAATTCTATGTTTTCTTTTCTTTTTAGTTATAAATGTCTTGCAGCAGCAAGACTAATTGGAGCCCTTTGACTGCATTTTGATTAAAGCACATAATACAATGTGTGAGTTGCAACCAAGTGCTCTATTAATGGTAATTCATAATTCCCTAAAACGGTTCAGAAACCATGAATAAGAGCAACTTTTGGTTTTGCCAGGTTGTGACCAAAACTGTAGGTGTTGGTGTCATCAACAGAACTGAAAGACAGGGATGTACAATCATTTTTTTCCAAGTAGGAATTAAAGCTATATCAACCAACAGATGTATTATTGTATGTAGGTGTCAAAAGCTACCCTTAACTTCAATAGTAAAGAGCAGCTCTGAGCAAGGGAAATTCCTCCTGCACAACCACCCTGCAATTTCCCAACCTTTGTGAAAATGAGAGGAGACAGTTTGGCTCTAACCAATCCAATCCAATCCCATGGCTATCGGCTCTTGAGAAATCCCTCTGGGTTATTTATTCAAGAGGGTTTCCACTGCATACATTTAAATAATGTAGTGCATCTATCGAGGAGGTAGATCAGACAGATGTTTCACAGATATTGAATCGGCTTTGGCCAGCATGTTCTTTATGTTAAACTGAAACAGCAGACGGCTTGACCACAGTATCACCTCATCAACACACAGGGAAACCTAACATCATCTGTCCCAGGTCTAATCAGATCTCCTGAGTTAGTCACACTGTTTAAATGTCACTTTAGTACACCCTGATAATGTAGATCAGAAGTGTTTGTGAGAAGAAGACAAAACTAAAAACTTTTGAAGCTAACCAACAGAGAAAACAAGCATGTGAACCAACCAAACACATGAAAAACATCTACTTCCAACAGCCAATGTCCATTCAACATAAATATTACCAGACATGGAACATTTTTTTTAAACTTGTTTTTTATGCTTAAGTTGAATTTGTTTTATTAATTTCTTTTAATACATCATCAACCTTGGCAGGTAAAACATCTGTGTAAAATCAGCAGGTCAGTCTTTTTTTTTTTTTTTAAATCACTCATATAAATACAGCTGAAATGTTTACATGAAAAGTTCAGGGACTGTTGAAAATACAGTATTTAGTCAAGTGTTACCAAAAGTCAACTGCAGAGGGTGCTGTGTCGTGTTGTTAAATTGCGTTACGTTTCGTGAAAGTGGATCCCACATAAAGATATCTTATTCACAAGGTTGATGAATTGTAATGTGTGCAAGTCACTCTGCTTGTGTTTATTGCAAAAGAGTTGAATGTTGAATTAATCTTTTTAAACATTTTCTAATAATTTCTTTGTTGAAAAAAAACAGGATTTAAAAAAATGTAACATAATCTTATAATGTACTGCAGCCCCTTCAGATTAGCTCTTGCAGTTGGCTCGGACATTCATGTACACTTTGTCAGCTGTGAAGAGATGAGAGTGAGACACAAATAGAAAGATAATTTAGTATTTGACAATAGAAAATGACCAAATACAAAGAACATAGTAAGAGAGTGAGATGGATACAGTGATATCATAGACCACAGGCACTTTTGGCAGGGTTAAAGAGTACCAAAAAGTTTTACAAATGTAAACAAAGAATCTTATCATTATAGGAGAATAATATGTGCATCCCAATATGAACAGGAGTATGAAACGGTATGAGCAGATCTGTGAGGTCTGTCCCACATCTACACGTCTACACATTGACTCATTTTAGCCCCATCGCCTCACCCTTGTCCATCTTCTGACGCCGATAGTTGGCACATCGATAGGTGACAATGACAATGACAAGGGTCAGCAGCACATCTGCACAGATGATGCCTGCTATCGTCCCCGGCTCGATCCTGTAGCAAGACACTGTGCTGTCTGAGAAACACAGACAGACAGAAAAGAGTGGGATGGAAGATGTGAACTAAGACTGAGAGGAAAATATGAATCATCAGCTGTCGTTGTCTGGCTCTGCATTTGTGTTGCTTGTTTTTCCAAATAACATGATGGTGATGATAATGATGATAACATTCATAAACATTGAATTTCAAAGTTATGTGTGTCCTCTTTTTGTTGTACGTACCTGTGAGTGCCACAGCCAGGTCTAAGAGAAAGAAAAGAAACAAACATGAGAGATTCTGCTGTTGACTTGCCAATGGTGGAATGAAGCAACACCTTTGTCGGTTAAGTTTCCGTTATGCAAAATGTTTGTGGTTTCATTTTCCTGTGCAAGACCACCTAAATATGTCAGTGTGTACAAGAAGGAGAGGACAGATATGAAAATGTACTTACTGCACAGAAAAACTACAACAATAAAAAATTTGTTGTAAGCCATTGTCAAGGTGGTCAACTCAGTCATGAGCTCTCTGAAAGACAAAAAAGAAACCAAACTTTGTCTTGTGCTACATGCTTCTAAATTGAGAATCATATTCCATACAACACTCACATGTGGTACCTATCTTTCAAATTTCATTGTATTTGGTATCTGTATATCAAAGCTAAATCACCCAACCGTTTGAAACCGTAGGTTAGATCTTTTATATCTGCACTACTGAATGAACAACTCCTGTATCACAATGAGTCATACGCTTCTGAGTAGGCTTTTGCCAAAAATAGATGAGAAAAATAGAATAGAAAATGACAAAACATCTTAAATGGGCTCTCTAAAATCATCAAAATGTCATGAACACGAAGCTCTGGCGAATGCATTTCATGTGGCAAATTCAGTTTTCACAGTTGTATAAAACAAAACTTTTACCAGATTTTCCTGTATATATTCAATCTTAAACTACACACAAAACAGATTTTAATGTGACTTTGACAGACTTTGAACTGTTAAAAGTTAAGATAAGGAAGAGAAAGTCAGTGTGAGTAAAGATCCTCATACCTGCTCACCTCCAACTGCTCTCTCTGGAATCCAAAAGAGGATGTATCTCTAGTTTCCCATTAGTTTTCACTTTTGAAGGCTGACGTCAAATTGTCTTCCTTCCTCTGCTGGGCCGAAACACTGCCTGTTTGTTTTTGTTTTTGTGATTTGATCTGCATCTGAATAAATACAGAGTGGGTATACATTATATTATATTATAATGTAATGTAATGTAATATATTACAATAAAATAGCATACATTTAAATGTCCCCAAAAAGTTTGTCCTGGACTTTGCACTCCATTTCCAAAATAACGAAATAGAATATACAATTCAGCAGTGGTGGAAGAAGTAGGGAGATCTTTTACTCAAGTCGAAGTAGCAATATCACAGTGTAGAAATACTGTGTTACAAATAAAAGTACCGCATTCAAAATAGTAAGTTAAAGCACAGATGTATACAAAATATAGTAAAAGTAACAAAAGTAAAAACATTCATTATGTAGACTGGCCCAATTCAGAATTCGTATCATGTTGTGCAGGGGTGCCCACACAAGCTACTTTTAAAAATGATCTACCTGCATTCAAAATGCTAAATACCTATCTATCTATCTATCTATCTATCTATCTATCTATCTATCTATCTATCTATCTATCTATCTATCTATCTATACACACACATATATATATATATATATATATATATATATATATATATATATATATATATATATATATATATATACACACATATATATATATATATATATATATATATATATATATATATATATATATATATATATATATATATATATATATATGTACGTATGCACATTTCCTCGTGTTTGGGTACTTTTCCTCTGTGAGTAAGTTCCAAAACTGTCCATGAGCCCTAGACTTCAGCTGAATGTCAGCCTGTAGTGTCAAAACATCATCCTCCACTCCAGACGAGTTCAGGTGAAACAGCGTTGTAATTTTGTAATCACCTCAATATCTTCCAGATATGTGCAGCACATAAATGTAGCGACTGCCTCGAGTAAAGCAAAGTCTTGAAAGCGTTTGTCAAACTCTGCTCTGTGTAGCGCGCACTGTCAAGTTGCGCACACGGCTTCCGTTGCGTCTCCAGCTCTGACGCGAGGATTTGGAAGTTCCCCAAATCACGGCGCTGCAGCTTTAGCTTCTGTAGTAGAAATAAATTGGGAGGCTAACTAATTAGCTCGCCGGAGTTTTGCGGTTGACCGCGCATACGTGGTGACCCGTGTGTTAGAAAAGACGTGATCTCAGACTGGCTGCCATGTACGTCAATCAAGTGGCAAACGCCATGAGGACATCTATTTTTTTTTTGAATGGCATGCGATCTACCCGCACTACCTCCGCGATCGCAATCGACGTATTGGGCACCACACCCCGGATGTAGTTAGTTAAATTCCACCCCTGCAATTCACAGACATAAAACATTACAAAAGACAAGAAACAATTAAAATAGATTGTGACACTTATATTCAGCACGACTCTGTTACACAAACCCCAGGCCAGCTACATCTTTTATCCTTTAAGTTTAGAAAAACAAATATGTAGGTAGGAAAACACTTTCCATCTTCTGCCAGAGGGCATGCGTTGGAGCTGACAGGAGGACATGAGCTGGATCATCTTCTGGGCACGTTCACTAAGATCACAAATCAAAGTGAGAGAGATCCCGACATAAAAAGCGTTAAAGTGTGTGGGTTGTTTCAATGCGCCAACTCCTCTGACTCTTTACTCAATAAACAGATACTCTCACATTAAATGACATTAAAGGATTCATGCTTTTATCAAAAACATTTTCATACAATCATTTTGCCTCAATTTCTTCACCTAGCCTGTCAGCCAGTCAGCCTGTGTTTTCCTCAACATCCTCAAGGGGGCAGTCAACTCGTGTTGTTATGATCTGATTCCGGTAGTTGCCAATTCGACTTTGAGACAATTCAATTTACTTTGTCTATGTGGTTCGTCTTCAGTTTCATTTTTAGCTCAGCAGTGCCTTGTCTTTGTAATCGATTAATCCTGAGAACTTTGCGACAGCAGATGGAGCTGTGAGGCTTTTATGAACAGCGTGCAGCACTACAGATTGATGCCTTTGAAATTGAAAATAAATTTCACACACTTTTTGTTTTTTGTTTTATCCCTGTTTTGTCATCACGAAAAAACAGTCTCATCTAAAATAATGCAGACTTAATTTGGGGGGGGGGGGGGGCAGAAGGGGGCGCTATACAAACCATGTAATATCTATATAGTCTTTATTAATGGTTAGTTTCTAAACTGTTGTTTACTCTTGCTGGAGGATATCAGCATTTTAAAATTTTGTCTTGAATTTAGTCACTAGCCTAACCCTGAATATGACAGGCAGTGGTGGAATGTAACCATTAACTTTTTTTTTCTCATGAGCCAGCCAACATCCTCTCAGCATTTTCACTATCCACAATTTTATTGTTGGGAAATTAAGTTTCATTTGATTAAAGTTGACTATGGTTTACTAAAATGTACCTGAATGACTAAATTTACAATCCTATTACAAATAAATGACCACTGTTAATAACCAAATCAAGACCACATAAAATGTACAACACAGTCATCAAATATTCACTCAGAAAAGGTTGTAAAGCTCCTTTTATGAAAACATCAACCAATTAAGAGAAAGACATAAGAACAGTAGCTTCTTATTGCACAAATGGAGCAGGGATACAAGAGACCAGTAAGAGTTACTGTGTTTCACGCTACTGCCAAATTCTACCAGCATTTGACGGGCGGGCGGGTGCTACTGTCAAGTCATGAATGTAACTAAGTATTTATTCAATACAGAGTAGTATGTATACTTAGTACATACTTACTTGAGTACAATTTTGAGGTAACTACTCAGATTTGTATCTATCTAATGCTCTTACATTTTAAGGCAAATATTGTACTTTTTACTCCACTACATTTAGTTGATAGCTTTAGTTACTGTTACTTTACAAATTGAGATTATTAATACACAATATATATATCAACTAATTCATTATTATTTGTTGTTTACAAGTTAAGTTACCCAGCAGTATACTAAATAATTAAACCATCTTTACCAGCTACAATATTAGAGTGATGCACACACCAATGTATGAATAATCCAGTAATATAATAGATGTCATTCTGAAATGGGGTATCCTTCTAAGTGAATACATTTACATGTTGGTACTTTTGTACCGCAGGACTTTCACTGTTAACAGCATATTTTTACACTGTAGTATCTATTAGTAAAAGATCTTTTTGGTTTTCTGGCCATTAGTCTGTTCTTTGGGATGCGTAAGACCTTCAGGACAGCAGTTTTAAGTTTATTTTCACCTTTTGAAACACACTGAGAATTTGAGGCTGTCTATGTTCTACTCCACATTTTACATCTCTCTTTACTGTTATGTTGCTTGGCAATGGTCTATGGAGCAATATGACATCTTGATGTCTGTGTTTTTCAGGTGACAGAGCTTCCTGTAAGGCTGTGTTTATGTCTATATGTGTACCTAAAAGAAAATAGACTTCACAAAATACACAACCTGAGAGACAAAAAAAAAACAGTAGCCTAACTATCAAAATTCAAAACACAGGAGAATAAACTGCTCTCAATGTAATATTGATTGACAGTTACATCAATAGATGGCATAACATATGTTTTCTAAAGCTGAAAACATTTACTTTCATTATGTGAACATTTGTGCTGAAGGAGCACTGTGTAGGATATGGGGAATTTATAGACAGAAATGGAATATATTATTAGTAATGATGGTTTTTTTAGTGTTGAATCATCTGAAAGTAAGAATCGTTGTGTTTTCATTACCTTAGAAAGAGCCGCCTATATTTATGTACTAGGGAGGTCCTCTTCACAGAGTCTGCCATGTTGCACCGCCCAGAATGGACAAACACGGGCTTCAGACAGTGAGTCATACACACTGCTCCTTTAACAAAGGAGTAAACTTAGTTGATTGGCATAAAATGTAGACTTTACACTGATTAAATTAGAGTTTTCATCAACAATATCTTCCTTTTGGAGGTAAAAAAAAAAGCTAGACCATTTATGTATTTATTTATAAATAAAGTATTATTACTAGTAGTACTAATTTGTGGTTCAATTACATTGTGTTGGTCATGTCTCTTTTATTGAGATACAAAACAGTAATGAAAAATGTATTTATTGTTTGTCATTCAGTCATTTATAACATTGCACTGACATTTTTTGGATTTGATTTATTGAGTTACTGACTGAGTGAGTAAAGTATAAGTACAATTATTTAAGTACTGTACAATTTTAAGGCAGTCTTAGTCACTTCTTTATAGTGCTACTTACTTTGGGGCAAATAGTGTACTTTTTACTCCACTACATTTACTTGAAAGTTAAACTTATTGTTTTACTTCCAGGGTTAACGTTTAACACAGAAACATGAGATCAGTATATCAAATATAATTACTAAACTGAACAATTCATTTGTTAAAGTGTGTTAAAATTGCAAGCCTGGACCAGCTAATAAAGCTATTAAAATGTTGCTTACACTTCATGTATTATAATATAATATATTATAGTTATAATTTACTGATGGGAGCCATTCAGCATAATACTTCTACATTTAATGTTGGAATACATTTTTTATAATCATACCTCTGTGTTTTCACTTCGTTAACAATATGACTTTTACTCATAAAAATGTATTTCAACATAATGCTATTCCTACTTTTAATTAAATGATCTAAATACTTCCTCCACCATTGTGCCCTTGTACCGATGTGTTTAATTTGTATACTTGTTGTTAATAACTGTTTATCGTATCATATTTCATTCTCTGCCGTGCCGTGGTTTGACGTGTGTGTGGCTTCCCCTTTGCTCGAGGGCGTTGAGCACAGCTGGGGGCGGTGATGGGGAACAACGTGCTCTGTGTGTACAAGCAGCCCGCGATAAGACAACAAGCCAGTCAGACTTCATCACAGAACATCACAGATCCCTCCGGCGCTGTAAATCACTTCATCACCTTTTGAAACAGACTGGTGACCGAGAGGACGACCTGTTGAAGATTTCAAAGCAAAACCGTTTCTGACATGCACTTTGATAAATGTGAGTACATGTGCTTTTGATTTGTTGATTATGTGCAGACTACAAGTGTTGGTATAATTTGTTCATTGAGTGCAGATTTATAATGCTGAATGGTTGGACAGTAATGATGACAACTAATAGTTTTTACCGCATTGCTGAACATACTTGTTTTCAACATTCAATAATGTGTTATTGTGTTAGTGGCAGCAGTATGATGACAACTAATTGATTGTATTTGTAAGTCTACAACATTACTCATGTATCCCTCCATCATAAACACATTTGATAGAATCAGGTTTGTCTTTATTTAGAACTGTGGACCCTAAATCTTACTGAATTGAGCTTTTGTAAACTGTAACTGTGTTTTAATGTTAGACTGTGTTTTCTAGCCAATAGGACAATGTGTATATTTTAGATTTAATACAGTTCAGTGACACCTTCAGCCTTTCTTTCAGTTTTCGTTGAATGACGGCATAATTCTGGTGAATCCAAGAGTCAGGACATTATTTGGGGAAACCCTGAAACATCTACACCCCTTTGTTCAAGCCCTCTTTGACACAGACTTGAGTGATTGCATATTTAGTCTGTCTTGCCGGGCTCAGTTATACCACAAAATGAGGAAATTGGCTCCGCACTGCTTCTTTCTTTCTGTACACAGTAAGGCAAAAGAGAAAGGTCGTCAGAATCCCCAACCTCCCACGCACATGACTCAATGTCCAGGGGTTTCCACAACTCCTATTTGAATATCGCACAGAGTAGCCCAAATCAGTGTGGGGGCAGTTTAAGCAAACCAAACATGTATAAATGTGTGTGGGCTAAGATGTCCTCTTACTCTTGGAGAAACTTAAAGCCATTTCCTCACTTCTAGTTTCTCTCAGCTGATGTGTCAGACTGTAAAGTGTTGTGCAACTTCTATTGTCTGGTAATTTGCTGTTTGATATAGATTGTGTAGTTACATTTTGCAGCATTACATCATCAGTAACAAATGATTTCTTTCAAAAGTTGCCTTTTGTTGTAAAGATCAAATGAGTCAGGATTGAGTAACCTATAGTAACACCTTCTGAACTTCAAAATGAAACCTGGTGTCACTGAAATGTACTGACTGATGTCATTTAGTCTGATGAAGTGACCTTTATTATATTGCGGGGGCAGGTCACACACACACAGCAGCACAAGGACTTATTGTTTAGAACAGGTTTTCAGCTGGAAGTGAAAGTGTTGCTTTTGAAAGACGCGACTACCCGACAGAAATCTAAACTCCACAAACTCACATTTCTCTCTCACTGGTGGAATTTGCATATTTTGTTTTTGGATGTATACCTTCTTTGTATTTGCTCTGGAGAATAGAGCTATCTTATCCCTGTGTGGCTCAACACAGCAGTCAACATTCACAGGCAAATAGAACAAGATAAATGACAAAGGAACACGACTTTCTTCTTCATGCTCTGCCTCCGGGACATGTAGGTGCAATAGAAAGCACAGGGCGGCTACACGTGTCGGGGTGACGTGCCTGTGACACACCAAAGACAGGAAGATGTGGTTTGCCTTTTCTGTTAGCGTAACGGAGCGAGACAGGAAGATGTCATAGAAAATAAGCTGTGGCAATCCCATGCTAAAGGTTTTCTGATGAATATGTCTGGTTTTGCACGGCCGCACGATCTGTGTTCCTAATGGAAGAGGTTTCTCAGCGCTTTATCTTTGTACTCCGGTTCCACAAACAAGGTGGAAATATCACATTATCTTTCACGTGTGGGGTGAAGCTTTTGAGGAAACAACCTGTGTGGTCACATCATGTCAGCTGGAAACATCAGAATTCTGTTTTGCAATATGTTTTCCTATTTTTCTCACCTGTTTAATGGAAATGCTACTTATTTTTATCAGCAGGGGGAAAACATACTCATAGTCTCTCACTCTATTTGATGTACTTTTGTCTAAAGAGGCGCAGAAAAATGCCACAGTGGAGAAAGTGAGCAGGCAGACTCATTTAAGCAATGACATTGTAATGTTATTATCACACTCTAAGAAGTTATTCTGCCCTGCATTAATTAAAATCTAAGCTTTTACTGCTAAACCAAAGCCTCTCTTGATGAGATATAAAGTGAAATGTTGATATACTCCAGTGAGATTAAAACCTGCTTACACATACCCATACTTTACATTACTATCTGCTATTTAATTTCTAACTGACATATTTTGTGATGCATAACCATAAAAAGAGAGAGCTAAATAATCGACCATTTGCAGCTTTATGTTTGATAGAATTCAAAATGAAATATACTTGGGATTTTGACTGTTGGGTGGACAAAACATTTTATATATCAAAGAATTAATCAATACTTGTAAAAGATAACCTGCAGATACATGGATAATTATAAAAAGTAATTTGCTGCACCCCTAACTGTGGATGTACCCATCTATTATGTCCATCACATGTGAACAAAACACATGACCGTATAGTCATTCCTTTTTGCACTATTGACCCTTTTCAGCGCCAAAAGAGAAGCAGTGTTGCAGTCTGCCCACAGTGAAGAAACTCTTGGAGCAGAAAAGAAGGCGTGAGACGTCGTCTGTCCCACCCTCCTGCTCTACGGCCAGCACAAGTCCTGCTCCTCCAACTACTGTTACAGTAAGGCAGCACACAGAGGGGATCAGCATCTCACTAAATATTATATCATGAAGATGTGACTGTTGATGTTTGTTTTTCTCTTCCATTCTCCCAGCAGTTACCTTCAGCAGAACAGTTTACCTGTACAGGTAAGAGTAGGCCAACTTCTGCACAACACTTAAAGGAAAAGTCTGTTTAATTCTTTATGGCCTGATATAGCTCATTCCTCTGGGACGTAGAGCTTCATTGTTGTCCAAAAAGTATAAAAAATGCTTCAATTAGCCCCACTGTCGCTTTGGGTCATTAAGATGAACATTGACACATGGAGGCAATTACACATACACAAAATATACATCAATTAAAAATGAATTATGTGTTTTTGACCTCTTTATTATTAGGATGTAGGTCTATGGTTTGGGGCTACACAGACAGGGTGGGGAAGTCAGAAAGTATTGAGGGACGGACTAACACTTTGTTGTTTTTGGTCTTTTCATGGGATTTGTTAACAATAACAAAATTGTGAAACATCACCAGACCTGTTATTTTATCTTGAACATAATGTCTTAACATTACTGACTGAGTCCTTTTCATTTTAGGTGCATCAAGCAGCTACTCAGACATGGCAGTGAGCTATGGGCAGTGGACCCCTGCAGCAGAGTCTGCAGTCGGTTACTACCACAGCCATCCAGAAACCAGCTACGCTGCAGCCTACAGCCTCCCAATGACATCTGAATACGGCACACAGCAGCAGATCCCGGGATATGGAGACACAATGTCTCAAACTTACGTAAGAGAAATCCTGTAATCGTGGACTTTCCACTAACATATTGTATGTATCTGTATCATACCTGTATGGTTTGACCTTACCTGTTTTCTCCTGGCAGGAATGCCCGATGAGCGTAGTCACAGATTCCGACCCGTCTTCGTCTTGGTCCCTTCTGGGTTCCAGTCAGACCACACAGCTGAGCTTTGGTTCATCAATGGACGCCACCAAGCTGGAACAGGCCAGGATGCAGCTCAGCAGGATGGATTACAGCAGAGCTACTGGGCAGGATGAAGACGGAGACACGTGAGTGCTTTTGAGGAACTACATGTGTGTAGAATGTGACGTGTGGATTATATGTGTGCTGACGAAGACTACAAGTTAACTGACAAATATGGGCCCTATCATTTTTCTTTGAGGTCATAGACTACACTGATAGTATACAGTATTTACGAAGGAGTTTCGTTTTCAGTCACAAGCTAAAAGTGAGAGCCAGATTTGCAGTTTGGTAATCCTACAAAGATTAAGAAAACCAAAAGACGTGAATGAGTCAGCCTCTCATGCTCGATGATTATATGAAATGGAGAGACAAATTCATCTGTGAAAGGGACAAGTGTGAAATTGGTTTCAGGGATTACCACGACTCTCCTGCCAAACTTAAAACAAATTTATCGTGTGCTCTTGTTCTCTCAGCATCCTGCACATCTACACTGCCAAGGGGCTCAGGGAGTGTGCCTTTGCTGCTGCAGAGAGGCTCACGGAAGTAGGCAGGCTTGATGCCAAGGAGCACAAGGGAAAGGTATGAACAAAAAAGTCTTCCAAAGTGTGCAAATCGCTCTTTTTGGCACACATACTTTAAAAAAATTGTTTTAATGAGAAACATTAGCACAGGATGATAATTTCTCAAAATAGAGTTGTTAATTAATGTGCTTGTGCAGACTGCTTTACTGGTGGCGGTGACGGCAAACCAGCCAGAGATTGTGCAAGATCTGCTGTCCTTTGGAACGGACATCAATGCCTGTGATGTTAAAGGACAAACTGCCCTTCATCTGGCAGCCCACTATGGTTTACCTGGGGTTCTTCAGGTAAAGCAACACTACTAATGAATTGATTTGGCATGACTATCACAGCAAGTCATAAAAATGTGGGCTATACCTAGCAGACCTTAATGATTCCTCTTTTGCAGGCAATTCTGTCCAGCAGGCCGGCTGTCAACCTGGAGGCCCGCAATTTTGAGGGTAACTTAATGTTATTACAATGCAAATGATTAGCCAATAGGAGAGAATTGTTAACCTAGACATACATGATAATTTGGACTATGTTTTAGCACCAATTCCAAAGTATTTACATCATTAGAACCTTAATTGAAATGTTACATGTGTCTTCTTCTTTGCCTCAGGTATGACTCCTCTGCACTGCGCAGCCATTTCTCACAGTGTCACCATGAAGGCGTTGTCCAACAGTGGGCTGGCAGATGTTGGTCTTCAGACCAAGGCTGCGGAGAAGCTCTCCTGTGTACAGATGCTTCTCACTGCCGGGGCGTTCCTACTCAGCCAGGTGCAATATAGCTCTCCCTTTCTGAATGTCATGTGAGCAAGTGATAAGCATACATGTGTCACACTAGAGACATATTAGTAGTTGATAGGCAGCAGTAGGGAGTTCAATATGTTAAACCCTGACCTTTCAGTCAGAATAATCAGTTCATAGGGGAAGTGCCCAGGTTTTATCCAACCACAATGACAAACCATTATCCTCCCTACTCCTTGTTTTGGTTTATCTGCCTTGTTTGACACCTAAATGTCTCAGTCTGACTTGTGGTTTCATTATGTTGTTTTTTAAAATCATCCACTTCCAGGAAATCAAAAGTAACAAGACTGTGCTGCACTTGGCAGTAAAGGAGGGGAACATCGATCTGGTGACTTATCTGCTGAGGATTCCCCTGCCGAACATGAAAGACTTTGTCAACTTGAAAGTGAGTCCCACTCTGGCATAAAACTCAAAACTGGATTTTAAAAATGCAAGTGTTTGTGGGTTTATTCAAATTTACAAGTATATACTGTATACATACCGGACTATAAACAGTCTGAGTCATGCTGCATTTTCCCCCTTTTGCATAGGCGCATGGTCACACAGCTTTACACATGGCAGCTGGTCTCCATGGTAACCCCCACCAGGAGGAGATCCTGCAGCTGCTTCTACGCAGAGGAGCCGATCCCAGTGTCCGCAACCTGGAGAACGACCAGCCAGCTCACCTGCTGCAGAGCGGCCTCCAGGGAGAGCAGGTGAGCAGCACATCATTTTAAACAGCCAGCCAGACCTGCACTGTTTCAGTTTTTGTCAAGGGTTAGTTATCATTAATGTATGTTTCAATTTTTAGCTCAAGCTCATGCTGAAGAAACGAAGTGCTTCCTCTCGTCGACGTATCGTGTCCTTGCAGGACCAGGAATGACATGAAAATAAAAACATAAAATCCCCATTTGGAGGGAATGAGTTTTTAAGATGTTGCCTCTGTTAAAAGGGGATTTACAGTTTATTGTTATGTTGCTTTGGGAATCTCTGGCCTATAACTAGTTTGTCATATTAATCTCTAGATATAATTTCCATTGGATTACACAAATTATGCTTTAATTCATAAATCTTAAATTACCTGCGATGTGGTGTCTCTAAAAAAATGCTCTATTTATTTTTTTACGCATCGGCCAAATTTATTTTGATCAAAATGGATATTTCACTTTTGGAAATGAAAGTCTTTAAACGAACAAAAATTAAGAGCATCTACTAACAGCAGAGGCTATAGACGTCGCTGTGGAAGGTGGAGTAGTAGTCGTTTTTCTGACAGGCCACACTCCCAGTTTAATGTTGATTTCTATGAAATCGTTTGTATGACCTCCAGGACAATGTCCCTGAAACCCCTCTGACACTCTTGTCAAAACCCCCCATCATGACAAGTTATCATATTGATACACTGAGTGATGGTCTTGATTTCGGTCAGCATGTGTGCTTATGTTAAGAATGCGTGTGGTAAAAATGAGAAGGAGCTATCACATAATTTAACTTTCTATCTGTATGCATCATACTTACATGTGTAACATCAAGTACAATTTTTTTCTTTGTGGGAAAAGAAACTTGACTGTATGTAAAACTATTATGTATTTGAAACTGGTTGTGACAAATAATGTTCTCATCGCGTGAGTAAGTGCAGTGACAAGTTGTCTGACTAACTGTACATTTTAGTCATGAGTCATAAATAAAAGTACAGTAACACTTGTATTTAAAGCTCCATCTGAATATTTTGATGCTCAGGGTGCCTTTTGAACAGTCTCACTTTATTTAGCTACAGAAACTTGCAAGGTGGAAAATACACCATCCCACTAGAAAGGGTTAGTATCTAGAGGATTTTAAATGTCGAGGATAATTTCCACTGATGTTTACTGCAATGATACTAAACCTTAGTCACAGATTAAATGAGGTTTGTTTTTTTACTGGAATTTGAGAGATTAATTAGGTTTCGAGCTGCCTCTCACCTGTGTGTCATCTCTGTAAGATGATATAAATGTGTGTAAAGTACACAGGAAATATCAATCTCATAAATAAACAATCTAATAATAATATTGTATATTGTATATGATACGATTGTTAAAAAACACTGATAAAATAATTTTGAGTAGACAAGACCTTTATTTGAAACAGGGGTCTCATTTTTCAGCTTTACCTTTGCCTTGAGATTCAAACAGAATAAATTACTAATAAGCAAACTCAAACACTGTATTAAATCGATTCCATTATTTTTCAAAGCATTATAAAATAAAATACATAACTGAACATTGCCTTTTAATTTTCATCAATACATTATGCTAGCTATTTCATTTTAACATGTTGCATTTTTGCCTATTCTATTTATTAGTTTCTTCATTATTTTGTCATGCTCGAAAAAAGTAGATAAACAGAAATTAAGAAAAATAACGGCAAAAGACAATTGCTAGAATTGATCAATACGTGCAGTTCCTTTTTTTTTTTTTTCGATCTGGAGATTTTGTTTATGAATATTCAATCATGCTCTTAACTTAATGGTTTTACAGGAGTCAGATGTAAAGAAGAGAGACAACAATTATTGCATTTGTTTGATTAAAAGTACCCTTTCAAGTTTCATGGTTGGTAATACTTTTTTTTTTCTTTTATTCCCAACACTCACACATTAATGAACAATCTGTAGATAGGTATTTGATCACTTATTGTAAGACCTTCTACAGAATTCCATGGGAGACTCAATAAAACCAGGTAAGGATGTGTTGGAAAACCCTGTTGATCATCTTGCTGGCAGAGGTATATTAGCCAAACAGGAGGATGTCCATAAATAATCAGTGTATGTGTGTATTCGCTGGCGTGGTTCCTGTAACGATGTCCTCCCTTTCACGTAGAGACTATATTTTCTATACAGTTTGAGGAGGCACTGCAAAAGAAAAGGAAACAAATCAGGCAGAATTGCAGTGAGAAAGTGAACATAATTGAGTTGAAGCACATAATGATCCTGAACAGTGAAGTGAACTTACCCTCTGTCTTTGGGATTTGGGTACCAGATGAGCTGGAACTGCAAACAGAAATAAGGAAATTAGTAAGTATCTGAATTGTTATTACTGATTACTGATAACTGAAGTAAAGATTGAAAACTGTGGCCACAACTTCAACTTGGAGCTGGAGTTGGATTTGATCATGAGTATACAATATCAGGGTTACAGGATCCAAAAACAGTTGAAGCCACAGGGTTCTGAGGTAACTGAGAAGTAGCAGCCCTCATCTTTCATCTCATCTCGCCATAAAAGCGGCATGCAATCAGATCATTGCAGATCAATATACCCACTCACTACCAACAAGAGGAGTGTGATGCATACATTTTAGGAGCAAGCACTGAGATAAAGAGAACAACATAGCATAACCCACATGTGATTTGTCACACGAGGTTCTGTGTAAGAATTCTTTAATGTGTTGGAAGTGTGTTTTGGGCTGAGTATGCAGAAGAAGGAATGGGGGTATTCTGAGAACAGGCATCCAGGGCAGGGATAGGAAAAGCTGTGGGAAACTCAGTTTTAGTCAAAGAACAAGAAGATGTTTGGTCGGGTATTCCCTTCAAGTCAAATTCATACAGCATGCGCAGGCGGATCATCCACTAAGCTTTGCACAATTCTTACTTGGAAGAGGATTTTACACAATTTGTGAATTTTTTACCTGTTTGAAAAATTATAGATTAGTTACAAAGGTACAGATGATCATGTATATATGATTAATCCTCTGTATTCAAGTATTATGTGAGAGAAAGTCTTAACTTACTGAGGGCTATTAAAATGCCAGATACAAACATGATTGCTGCAAGGACAACCCCCGTAGTCCGCAATGTCTCATAATCTACAAGGGACATAACCGTATGGGACTTTATAGGGGTGGGTTTATGATGAACTTGAAACATACTGTAGTAAAAAGTACAAAATATGTTTTACATGGTGTTTTTGATTAATGAAAGTAGTAGATGGTGTAAATCTTACCATAATCAAAGTCACTTCGGTCTGGAAACATAGTTTCTGCAGAGACAGAGAAGGGGCAGTTTTAGAAAACAGAGTAAAAATGTTACTTTGAGTGCGGCTCCAGGGACAGCAATACGCTTAAAAGGTGTGTTCAGTTCAGCACCATGGACAGCAAAGTATGCAGCTCTTCAGATCTGCAGGCTTGACTACACAACCCCTCAGGAGTATTTTTTTTTTTCCACTGAGAGGAGCTCAATGCAGCATCTTTGCTCAGCAGAATAAGATGCACCATGAAAAAAGTGGGTTACAAGCCAGCAGCAAGATACAGGGGTATCATCACAGCAGCAGAGGGAAAAAAGAGAGATTAAATAAAAAGTTTAAGAAGCCACTTGAAATGACTGCTATGTTTATCTCTTTGACACATTAACACTGTTATTAAAGAAAACTCTACTCTCAACCAACACAGTGATTTTGCAAATGTAAGCGTTTTAAGGCTACACCGATGCCAGATTGTTAGAGTATCTGGGCGTCAATATTGCGGCTTGCATGCTGCTGAACCCTCACACCCAAGTGGCTGAGCTGGCAGTTTGTATTTTTTTCCGCTGTTTTCTCTCTGCCGCTCAGACTTTACAGTTTGAGAGAAAAATGTTAAGTATCGTTCAATTATTCATCCCAGTGAGGAGTTTACTGAAAAACTCCCTTTGTTATAACACTGATCCATGCATCACTAGTAAATTGGCTCTTGGCACTGAAGCAACAATGCAGCAGGCTAATTAAAGATGTGTATGAAACTAAAACAATTAGTTTCATTCATTCAAATTAAATGACATATCAAAATGATTACACATTCAATAACATTCAGTTATTAATTCTGAACTCAGACAATCTGACAAACTGTTTCATGCATGTTACACCCTTGAAAATCCAATAAAAGAAGATAAAAACAGTCAAACCTGTGGTGGCCATGGCTGCACTGTAGAGATGTAGTGGATCTCCGTCTCCCAGAAATTTCGCAGGTTGCAGTCTAAGGTTGGATATGAATCGAGGTAGCCGGACAGGACAGCATGCAGAACTGCTTAAGAACCCTCTCTGTAAACTCAGCAGGGACCCTCTGGTGGCCACAGCGAAACACTGCATTCACAATGAAGGGCTACACCCACAGAGTGCCAGATCAGCCAGGACTACAGGGGATAGTGGGTCGCCACAGTAGCCCAAAATTAGATTGAATAAAAGGGTAAAGAGCTAATGTAATGCTACTATAAGGTATCCATCTACTGAGTATCATACAGTCTTCTGTGGAGCATGCGAGTGTATGGGGGGGTGTTATCTGCATGTGAGAAAAATTAAGGTATTTTGGATATTTAAGGATTGATGCTGTAATCTGTCTGTGTTGTGGATTTTGCACCAGATTCTCGTCAGTTTGTAGCTTATAATGCTTTATAGAAACGTTGCTTGCATGCTCAATATGCACCATTTTCTATTCCATGTGCTTTCTTTTGTGCAGTGCAGTCAACCCATTCCTGCAACACCAGGGAGAAAATACAGTCTGCATATGCAGCTTTTGCTATGCAGGGGCTGCCATAATCACTACGGTTGAAAATCTGCCAATAAAAACAGCACTGAAGAGAGAGATAGGTCAAATTAAGTCTTTTTTTGTTAAAGACAGCCCCTTTCCAAGTACTGCATAGTGCAGCACATAAATCATTCACACTCTCACTGCTGGTGGTTACTACTGCATGTGTAACTGAAGTGTCTGCAGAGTCAGCAGAAGCGGGAGTGCAGCAAAATAGAGGGCTGTCCGCTGCTGGTCTAACGGCAGAGAAAACAAAAGAACGATGCATAAGAGCAGAAGAAACCTTTTCAAAGATGTGTTTTAATATTTTGCATCAATCTGAAAGTCATAAAAATACAAATGAGAATCACACTTTTACCACACTACACTACCACCATATAAAGGTGTCTCATTATCTAGTAACAGCAATTGATGATAAAAACATTAAAAAAAGAAAAAAAGGAGCACAGTAGCACTAAGAAATTGAAGGAAGCTTGTTGTGTTCATGGAAAGATTGTCCTCTGCTGTGATCAAGATATTTGCTGCCACCTAATGGTAAGTCGACAACACTGTGGGAAAGAGGTGGAGGATAAGATTGATTTGTTCTGAAAAAATCTCTTTTAGCCTCCTTTTGCAGAAAATAGATTCACAGATGTTTATAAGACACTGACCAGATCTCCGTTGCTCTTCGTCTTTGTGTCTACAAAGCTGTGGAAAGAGTTTTAGATTACTGTTTTAGTTCAAAAGAAAGGCAATAAATCTACTTGGTAGGCATTTAACATTGCTAGTTATTATAATAGAAAGACAAATATTTACCCCGAGGAACACCTGATTCCACATCAGGACCTCTGAACCTGAGGAAAATGAACAGTTAGATAATCAGGCTGGAGGGATGTTTTATCTGTTTTACAGATAAGGGTTAGGTTTCTACAGGTTTTACTTCGACTTCACTCACCTTGACTTGTCACCTGCTGAACAGGTACATTTTCGGGCTGTTTTTTGGGGGGGAAAACACAAGAAAAAAATGACATGTGTCTAAAACGGTGACAAAATGAACATGAGACATCATAAAAAGAATGTATGCAGCTTTAACAGTCCCCTAACGCCACCCCCTTTTAGTAGGCTATTAAAAGAGGACGAGGTTGTTCCAAGCCTTGATAGGTGCATGATTACAGTCTTGAGCTTGTGCCAATGAACCCATCTGGCCAGCATGTCTTGGGAGGCCTTATATGTTTGCCTGTTACCCTTTTTTAAAATACAGGAGCCAGTGTGTTGAAAAAGCCAGCAGCATTTATATCATGTGAAAATCTGCAAAAGAGTTTTGCCATTCAACATCTTTGGTTATAACATTTAGATGCACCTCAGTTTGACTATACACATCACAGATGCTAAAGGAATTCACAAAACATGTGCTGCAAGACTCCATTCTGCTCTTTATTGTTCTCCTTGTAAACAAAATACAATTTTGATAAAGTTGTTGTCTTTACAAATATTGCGATGACGTGGCTGTATGTAGTCTTCAACTGAAGGGTGAAACCTAAAGCGAAGCTGCCTATTTAGCCACCAGACAGGCTCTTTACACATGTGAGCCGTGTCATGTGGGTTAATAACTATATATGATTATATGCACAGTGCAGGATTTTTCAGTATGGGCAGCTGAACTTCATGGTCAACCTGTTGAAACAGCTTTCAGTTATCCAGGTATTCTCTAATCTAAGCTTCTCTAAATATACGGCATACTTTTTGAAGGAACGTGTCTTTATCATCTTCTAAGACAAAATGTAGCTTGCATTAGAAATAATGTACAATACTTTGATTAAGAACCTGCCCATAAACAGACACATGCTATTCTACCTGATGAGTTGACTAAGACGTGTACTTGCTAGAATAGTAGGCTGGCAAAATAATGGAATACTTGGGACCTACATACTCTCAGGACTAAGAATAAAGCTGTAAGCATCTTGAAAGATACCACTCCTCCTTTACTCACTGACTTTGACACTGAGAGGCGCCAGAGGGTACCTGTTGCTATCAATGATGTTTTAAATGCTATACAGTATTTTATATGCCTCTTTATTATGTTTTATGCTTTGCCTGTATGTCACACTTTCATGATTGCAGATTAATTTGACAAAATCAGTTGACATTGTTCAAAACCTAAAAGGCCCAATCAGAAACTTTTATATTCACAAGTAATTTAGGAGTTGTTATTTAGGTTAAAAATGAAAAATCTTTATTTTGTATTGTTTGAGAAAATGAAAAATTGGAGAACAGATTACAGATGTGAACCAACAGTTAGAAAACTTTTGATGAAGCCGGTGTCTACTGTAACCCTGTGTATTTAATGACCTATCAATAATTTAGTTGTGATAGCAAGCTCCACTCTCTTAGCGTCAGTGTGAGCTTTTTATACTATCATCATTTTAGTGTAATGCAACAACTTCATAGAGTGCAGTTAGGAATCCACAGTGGTTTTGACTAACAGAAGCAGAGTGTTTGGGTCCCAATTAATTATTTATTAGTTGGTTTTGGTTTCAGGGCTAGCACTGGCAGTGACTGCATGTGCAGGCAGTTGAGGAGAAGGAACCTTGGAAGGACACTATGATTGAGGAAAGGGATAAGATGCAAAGGGCAAATTGATGCTCTGATGCACGGATCACGACCATTGAATGCTGGGATTGTGAGCATCAGTGTGCCTCCCTTTCAAACCTCTGAGAGAAACAGAAGCCTGCTTGTTTTGGGAGACTGCGAGGTCAACTCACACATACAGGGATCACAGTGTGGTGACGCTGACACTCAGCACTACACATCCGCTGTGTACTTAAGGTGGTCAAACACTTACTGACAATGAGGAGGATCCCCATGATGAACAGTACCACTGCAAAAACCAGGCCACCGATTCTCAGAGATTCGTAATCTGAAATGAAAAAAAAAAAATCTTTGTTATGTTTGCAGAAGTGCATGGTAACATGTGAAAGCTTTGAATACAAAATACCATAAGCTTATAAGCTTTTTAACCACATTTTGAGTCAAGAGCAACATTGCAGACATTTCCTGCAGGGCCCTGATGGTCACGGGACACCACAAATTCCTGTGAGCTGCAGTCACCAAAACTGTTAACACCATGGTCAACTTTAACTCTGTATTTGTGTCGAAGCAATATGACATGTCTGTGTTTCCATCAATTGAAACAAAATCAAGGGAGTTAGTCTGGGACAGGGTCAGCTTGTTTATGACATGAATGATAACTTACTGTTCATGGGAATCACAGCTTTGTGAACATGCATCAAGCATTGCCTTGTTTAGTTAACTAGTTACCTAGCAAGATGGCAACTATCTGCAGACATTAGCAAATAAATATTGAATACAAAAAACTAAAACAAATAATGTTTTTTTTTTTATGGAAAAAAAGAGGAAGAATTGCTTACGTTTGTTTTTTTAGCTGCCAGAATTGTTCATCAATCCTTTAGTGCAGTGATTGCGAACCTTTTTGGCTTGTGACCTCTTAAAATGAGGTATGGCCTATGTTAGATCCCTTGCAAACACTGACTTAAGGTTGTTTAATTCTAAGGAAGGTCAGAGGAGATGAAAATACCCACAACGTCATAAGAAAAAAGACAAATCTGAGAAAAATAAACATAACTTTGTAACAAAAATCTATTTTCCCCCCTTTCTTATCCCTGTTAATAATCTCGTGACCCCTCAGATTTATCTTGGGACCCCCTAAGAAATCCCTACCCCTGGGTTGGAAACCACTGCTTACTGGTCTTTCTATAGGGCTACATACTATGGTTGGAATAGTACAAAATGGGTATGGAGAACACTTCCAAAAATTGCCTATACAGTGCTGCAGGAATGAGTCCTAAGACTTGCAAATGAGTTGTCATTTTGCACTTCTAGATCTCTCTTCTCAGAGTCAATGGTTTTTTTATGTGTTTTTGCAACACAAGCACAAGAGATATCTTAACATTTTCATTTACAATATCCTGTGGTGTTCATTTGTGAAGATTATCTTAATGAACAAAACGTGTAAATATCAAAAACTTGTGTTTGTCACAGAGCTTATTTTCAGCAGTAATCCAAAATCCAATGGAAAAATCCTACTGTCTTCTTAAGGAAACCAGTGCAACGCTAACTGCCGGGGTTGGCCAATGAAACTGAAAAAATAACATCCAGTACACTGATGGTAGGCACGTTGAGTCATTCTTTGCACGTTGGTGCCTTAGATGGACTTAAAATCAAAGACACAGTGGACAGGATGAGAAGTATTCGCCGTGGGACTACTCCAGAAGCTTGGCCTCGGGGTGACGGTTTTCCGTCACTTCTGAAAAAACAAGTGGGAAATGCAAACTGTCTCTCGTCTGGACCGCCCAGATGTTTCCTGCGTAGAGGGTCGGCCATTAAAAGGCCCCGTTCATCTGCTAAACACTCACCGTAATTAAAAGCACTGTCACTGTCTGGTAGGAGAGAACAGAGAAAGGAAACAAATGAGAAGCAGATTTACCCACTGACACACTTCAGAGAGCACTCATGATATGACAGCTATTCAGCACTTTAAGGGCCTCAGTCATCCATCTAGTCATTAGCCCGTTTGGTGTGCCAATTTATATGCCAGCTAAAATGAGTGTGCAGCTTATCTTAATTTGACTTTTCTAAGCTTCTGTTCAAATAATACCCACCTTTGTCCTCATCTGCCGCTGAGGCTGTGAAAAAAGAAGCAAAAATTATTCATCTTTATAAGACATTCACATGGTGGTGTAATTGCACGTCAGCAAATGGTAACATTGCTGATCGTGAGGCAAATTCACTCTGTGGAGAGGCCCAAAAGGGTGAGCAACAATCCCAAACTTGTATTTAAGTACAAGTTTAATGATAAACACCAGATTGTCTAAAAACACAGTATGATTCTGATCTCCATACCTTTGTTTACCAACTGTTTATTTATTTGATTGCCCTGATCTGTGTTAATCTGTGTGACGTTATGGGAAAGTGAAGACCCCTGTGCTCTTTCACATCTTCTCTCGCATGCATTTGGAACCATATGTTGGCCACATTAATGTTATGCTCCAGTCCTTTAAATCTAGCAAGAGAGAGTGAATCACAATGTCCGCCTTATGTTCATCAAGAAAACAACCAGAACAATTATAGAGACAGCTTCACTTGGTGTAGTAATAAAGACACAATGCAGACATTGTTTATAATGACCACCGGTGTCTGGGGGGAGAACAATTTAAGCTTGGAATAGCACATTAAATGTTACATTATAACGTTTCTACTTGTGCTGGGCAACATTTCAAATCATTAATGCGTTCTTTTTACAGCTTTCATTAAAATGTTCAACAGACTGTGAACAGCTTTTAAATGTCAGCTAGTCCTAGTAGTTGTGTTTCTGTATAAACTTTGACAACTGATGTTTAATGCAGTAAAATGATAATCTGTTAACCAAATGTCAAGTTTGCTTATTGCAACTTATTCCACCTTTAAAAAACAAGGTCAGACTCTAACAGACCAGAGAGTCAGAGAGGACAATAAAAAAAACTCACTGTACAGCCATCTCAATTGATGGCATTCAGTTCGCAAAGAGAAACAAATCAAAGACCAGAACCTGCATTAACAATGGGAAACTTGGCAGCTCTGTGAATAAATGATTGTTCAAACTGCAGTTTATGCAAACATTTACACTATTCTGACATGACTTTTTCTCACAGCAAAACCCTGGCATGAAATTATTTAAAATGGAAATATTAAATGGAAGTTATACCGAAAACAGCATCACTGCAATGCTAACAACGAGACAAGGCCTTTTATACACATTTTACCAAAAAGAGAACAAGAAGCAAGAGCAATGGCAAGCAGCCATTTCAAATAAGTGGTCAGTGGACATCAAATGGCCATGCATTGCCAGTTAGCACTCTAAAGTAGGAAACTTACCAAACACCTCCCTTCCAAACGCCTACCTTGTTATACAGACACAGCAGCTGGTTTAAGTAGAAGGAACTTAAAAACACAACCAAAGCTACAGAAAGGGGAAGCGACTGAAGAACACCACGCTCACACAGCTCGGTTTCATAGAGGGAACGTTTAGTGAAACGGATGCTCACCGAGTGCAGGAGCCAGCCAGGAGCTGAACGCCACCAAGACCACAAGATCCATTGTACCTGCTGATAAGAAACAAATAGGAAAAGTACACAACAATAAATACAAGTAATAAATGTGCTCATTTTTTGAAGTAGTTGCTGTTTTATGTGCTGGGGTGACAGAAAGTTGAGGTTTTTTTTTATGCGACTTACAGATAAACTTTGTAACTCACTGACTCCCTTTAGACTAAAATAACTCTGCAACTTAAACAGCCTTGCTGAGAACAGAGAGATGGCTGTTGCGAAAAAAAACTCCCCTCTAATACCTCTCAGAAACTCCCAAACAGCCAGTTTAAGGTTAGTGAGGACTAGTTGTTGTCCAAAAACAGTAAGGGATCAGAAATGGAAGAACATGCATTAAATGATATTGTTAATAGGGCTGCAGCTAACGATTTGTTTTCATTGTCAATTAATCAGTCAAATATTTTCTCGATTAATTGATTTGTTGTTTGATCTATGTCAGAAAATTATTAAAAATGTCATGATTGTTTGTTATGTCTACAACTAAAAGTTGTTCAGTTTACTGTCACAGAGGAGTAATGAAACAAGTCCCTCATATAGGTAAAGCTCCAAAAACACTGGATCTGACATGTCCCAAAATGCATCTGAATAAGTGTATTATTTGTGCCCCTTCAATGAGAGCATGCCGAGCAGGGACACAAAGATCCATCTCGGCTAGACCCTACATAATGTTACGTTATCAGGATACATTTCTAAATAACATGGCCTCCTGACTCTGGGTAAGAGAAGAGGGTCTATTTTGGGCTCAGCGCCTCAGTACTCCAGCAGTAGAGTTGAGGGGTGCACGGCAATGCCAGTGTTGTGTTACATGTGATATTTTGTCAGTGGGTTAGGACCTGTTTTGCTGGGTCATCTAGTTTACAAATGGAACACAAACCTCCTGGGGCTGTTTTTTCTGTCTATATATTATCCAGGACATTCTCTGAGATTTTTTACACCCATGTGTTTACAGGTTGAGGTTCCACATCCAGACCGCACCTCCTTATTGGACACAACAGTCACCACACACTGCATGACCAAAGAGCATACTTGTTGCAGTTGTTAGGGTCACAGCAACATTATACAAATAAATTCCCAAGGCACGACAACAAAATGTAATGCAGGTACGCACAGCTTTAGCTCCACGCTTGCAACAAAAATTTAAGCCCTGGAATAAAATGTTTTGCATTGCAAAGATCAAAGCCTACGTTAGCAGAGCCAAGGTTTCCCTCCCTGGCCCAGAGCACCCCTGGGGATTCATGCATGACTAGAGTGGGGGTGTGAACATGGAGCTGGAGTGGAGAGAAATGAACACTTCAACCCTGGGAGCAGGATTAACAACAAAGGCCTGCCAATCAGGTTTAATCAAACAAATACAGGGTGAGTTATTCTAACAACAACCAATCCAATAATCTTGTTTGTTAGCCTTCTGAGTGATGTAGAGAAATATAATGGGGAGACAGGAATGACACCCATAAAGCAGCACTTTAAAAATGAATTACCATGGATTCTAATAAAGTGGGATTAACATAGAGAGTTTGTGATTAAAAAGCGGGGTTGCTTACATTTACACACAGGCCATATGAGTGCATTCACACTTTAAATACACATATTGCATGTATATGTATAGGCCTACACCTATTGCGAATTCAAACCTGGAACATGGGACTTCACATTCTCGCCAATTCACGCGATAAAGATTAATGAACATTGTTGCTTGCTACAGTTTTCTGGCAGGGCTCAGTGTAAAAAGTGAGAGACTAAACTCCCATTAAACTTCTCAAATGGCGTGGGATTTTCAAGCAGGATTGCGCAGTTTGACACAAACATGGTAAATGAAAGAAACCTAAAAACGATTGGCTTGTGGATTCAAACGTGTGGGATCAACATGAGCGGTGGTTGTGTGTGTAAACTCTGGTGAAACAGAAGCATTTAGTGGGAAGTTGGAGATTGGTTGGAAGTTGTGTTCGGGATACCTGGCTAAAACAAAAAAGGAGGAAAAGCTCTGCAAGACAAAATCCTGTGCACACGGATGTGTTTTGGAAGTCTAAAGCTGCAGATTTAAACTGATTAAATTAATAATTCCAGCCGTATTCATATTCGGCATTGCATTTATGGAAATGTATTCATTTCAGAGCATACGTTCACATTTACATGAACTTACCGTGTATCAGCCTCCTGTAAGCTCTAACGTGAGTTTCTCTCCGTCCGCTGAGCCGAACTTTGATAAACAAATTTTCCACTTGTTACTTCAGCCAAGAGATTAAATATGATCCGCAAAACCTTCTCTTATAGCTTGCAAATAAAATGAAAAGCAGTGATTAAAAAGGAATTATTCTGTGGAGATTCCTCAGTAGCTACTCGCTTGCCCCAAGTAGAGCTTTGTTCCTCCCTGGTCTTGCCTCAGGAATGAGCGAGAGAGAGAACGGGGGGTGTGATTGCTCAGCCTCTGGAGTTACGTCTTAAACTACCCTGAGCTCCCCTGAGCAGAGATAAACAGCACAAGGAGGTCAACAGTACAGTGCTGCTGGGCAGAGATATTACTCCCACGCGATTTGGTGCCAGCACCGATAGTAAAACACGATTTCATAATGAACTGTAAATCGTGCTCATTTCCCCCAACAGCGAAATATAAGACACAAGCAGTGCGCTTGTTGCAACTGTGGTGTAATTTGCAGGCTTTGGAGGGAAGCTCAGCGCAGTGAAGTGAAAGCATAAACACTGGTGCGCTCTCACGGTCGGCGCAGTCCGTCAGTGAGATAAAGTTCTCTCTCAGCTATATGAAAACTGCCTAACCAAGGTCTCTCCCACACCAAACTGTCAGACCCCCCCTTGTCCACTATAGTAGCAAACGCAGAGCTGGGTGGACTAAGCTGGCAGCAGGTCTCGTCTCAATCTAGAGAATGCTATCCTGCTATATCCATTGTGTTGTCCATTGTAGATTTTTGTTGTTGTTCTTTGCCACTCCTACAGCAAGGACCTTTAGTGCATGAAGCTTTTTTATTGAAACGTAAAGTTTACACAGGATTTCTCCCCTCACCAGCTGTGTTGGACGCAGCAGAAGCTGCGCACACATTACATATACCCGTAAGAGTCATGCTTTTTAATTTGGACTGGTATACAGACAGTGCTCTACAGGTCTGACATAAGTAAATTGCCTGGGAATCACAAACAACTCATGCAGTGCAATGAAAAAGTATTTATTGGTTGGAACGGTAAGAAGCACACATTTTGTAAAGTACATTTCAGAGACGCTACCATTTCCTCCTCCACTAGATGGAGATGTTGGTCAAGAATGAGCTAGAGTTTTTCCACCGCTCCAAAGTGAACAATAGAGGACCAGATGGCCAGTAAACAACGAAAACCATTTCATGAATCAAGAGGAAGTATTGAAGTATGAGTAAGACTGGCTGTAAACAAGAAAACGTTAGCCGAACGACTTCACATTCCTCATCCTGTTTAATGGGGGTAAAAAGCGGGGATGTGAGCCGCATTGTACGGCTTTTTCAATCACGAGGAAACATCAGTTCATGGTTCTGAGAGGGAACAACCTCAGTTCATACCAGATGCTTTCTATCAACGCAGAACCAACATCTCTACAGGCCACTGAAATGAAAAAGAAAAATTGCAGTCAAAGGGCACTGGAGCAAAGTAAAGGCATGTTCACTCGGGCACAACAGAGATTACAAGCAACACTTCTGAAAATTGTATTTCTAAAAGGCATATGCAAACAATCAAGAGCAGCTCTGATTCTTAGGGGCACTTTCTTGTGTTGTTTAGGGTCTGGTGATGAGAAATCACTGCGAAAAGACAACTACGTTGAATAAAGTGAGGAAGGGGGACGCACCAAACTCAACTCTCTAAGGGACTGACTTAAGGCTAGAACACAGAACTAAAGATGAAGGCTCAAATTAATATTGCACCCAGATGAGTCTTAAGTGTCCTTGGATGACAAGCAGTGATTGGATTGCAAGCATGGTAGCTTTTGATGGCCATGCCTGTCAGCCTCACCTGCTTTTTAATCAGTAATTACCATAGGGGTTTCTCTGGCATTTCTTAATTAAATTGGACCAAATGCAATTAAAAACCACACTCTCATTCCTTTAAAAGGGCTCTGTGGAGTCCTTGTTTAGTTCTTGCTGTTAAGAGAATGAGCGGTTGAATGGTCATAGCACCGTGCCATCTCTCGCTGATCTGTACTTGATTATTTCAGTGGTCAAATTAAGTTTGCTGTTTGCATAATAAAGGGCAAGATCGAGTTCAAGATTACAACTTCCACTCTAACTAGAATTGAAGGTTAAAAGCGTAGACGAGGAGGCGAAGCCGTTACGTTATTAGAACAATTAAAGTTAACATCAGGACTTGGGGAACATTGTGATGAGAGCATGTAGTGAAGAAGATCATTATCATGGCAGTAAATGTAGCAATGTATATTTACCCATTACATTTAAACAGGAAATGCTTTCAAATACTCACCATCTAGAAAAGTCCCCAGCGCTCCAGGAGCCAACAACCACAGACACATCAGTGGTGATTTTCCCCTCTGCAGTCTTCATATCATCTTTGCGGTTGTTATTGTAGTTGCCACAGGCACCGCACATTTTGCCGGACAGGCTACTGTCAATAATGACGGTGACCTCGTGTGAAACCGAGTAGGTGACCCGCACGGCAGATCCTCTCTCGATGATCACAGTCTTCTTTGAGATTTGGACAGATATCTCACTCGTCACTTTGCTGGGAAGGGACATTTTCCTGCCATTTACCTGGATGACATGAAGAGCGGGGAAAAAGCGGGACCAACAAATTTAAGTAAAAGTTTCCACATCAAAAAGATTACTTTTATGGTTAAACATGTTACTATTATCCCTTCCGGCTCTTCTCACCCAAATCATGTGTTGGCTGTTCACTGTGACAGCAGTTTCCATGAAGAACACATACACAGTGGCAACAGTGGGCGATGCACCTTTACTGCAGACCCTGACGTCCACAACCACACGGAACCACAGCTCCGCGGTCTCGTCACACAGAGATGCCACTTCAAACGCCCCTTGAGCTCCTATGGCTCCAGACACGCCGTCAAAGGAGGTGAGGTGGCCGTCTAGGCCGACGCCGCAGTGGCCCTGTTTGACATGGCAACCTTGGACGCCATCTCTTACACCACAAACCTCTCCACTGGTACATGACAGCTTCTCACACTTCACCATCCCAAAGGCCTGGCACATACATTTGGACTTACAGGCTTTGTCCACAACTGCTTGGCCCACCTGGAAACATATATTGTGTGCAACACTAAAATCATTTTTCTTCAAGGTTGGTGAATACATTGTTCAACATATCTTTTAATGTTATAATGGTTTGACAAGAACAGAAAGTATTCTTTTTT
The DNA here is from genome assembly GCF_023349555.1 of Cebidichthys violaceus. NCBI lineage: Eukaryota > Metazoa > Chordata > Actinopteri > Perciformes > Stichaeidae > Cebidichthys > Cebidichthys violaceus. The sequence goes on along the minus strand of NW_027176927.1, from coordinate 14,304,758 downwards.
TTTTAATTTTGTTTTATGGTTAACTGTCAATTGTGGCACAGTTACTATGTATGAAAACAAAGTTAAATCTTTTACCGTAAGATATTTGCCATTGTGCACACATCCACAGTTGTCCAAGAGAACACATTGGATGCCATCGAAAACAAAGCCGTCATCACATTGGCACCCTTCAAAACAGCTTTCAGAACAAGTAAATGGGAAAAGAAAGCTGGCACAGGTCCCACCACAGGTGTCGGCACACACCTCATAGTGACTGTGTGCAGGGCAGGAAGCCGCTACAAGAGAAGACAACATTTGTTAGACTTTGTATGTGCACCTGAAATATAGATCATCAAAAATATGAACAATTCTTGAGCTAAATTACTGTTGTGTGTAACTTACGGCAGAAAGAGCTGCTCCTCCATGGCTGGAGTTTCACTCCTTCACTCTGGCAGGCCAAAGCGTAGGCCTGGACACTGTTACACAGAGTATCTTTGTTGCCACCCAGAGCACAAACATCAAACACGCAATGAGACACATATGCCGCTGGGTCAATTTTACTGTGGCAGACTTTGAAAGGCCCATTAGGTGCACTTATGATGCCACAGGAGTCTGCCTTTCTGTACAAGGTGGCCTTGGCCTGCTTACATACCGGACACTGGCCTCCACAGCCCCCACACACATTACCAGGCAAGTCCACCACCCATGCCTTCCCAAACTCATCCACACTGTTCGTTCTCCTGCCACCGGGAAGCATGAAGTCATCACCACCCTTGTTGTTGTAGTCGCCGCAAAGACCACACATCTTGCCCTGGTATGTAGAAGGAACGATTACCTCAACGTAATAGACAGTGTCATACAGGACTGTCAGTCCAAAGTCTGTCCGGACAATTATGTTGCGACCTTCCTGGGTGACTCTGAGGAGCCCATTGTTGAGAGAAAGAGGAAGGTTTAGAAGTTCATCATCCACCTTGACAGAGGAGGAGAACAGAATCATTGTGAGGAAATAAATGAAGATGCAGAAGTGTAACCAAACATGTTTTGGATTACGTTTTTGAACTCACAATGACTTTCCATGGCACTTTCTGCTTGATGTGAATAACGTAACCATAGATAGCCACTGCAACTGAATTGGTCACTGACACTTTTCCATTAACCTGAGTTATGTTGAATGGCGTCAGCTGACCATTGTCATCATCACAAACCTTGGCCAACACATAGTCACAGGTACCCTGGAAATCAAACCTCCGTCCATCAAAGGAAATGTAGTGAGGGTCACCAGAAGCCACACACTTGCCTTGCCCCTCGGGGTGGCAGCCTTTCACTCCGTTTACAAGCTTACAGGTCTCCCCTGCATGGCACTTGGCCTTTTGGCAAGACACCGCACCATTTTCTCCACAGATGCATTGCTCCACACACTCATTTTCGGGGTAGAAGACGTCTCCTTTCCTGTAGTAGTGGCCATCGTAGGAGCAGCCACAATCTCTCACGAGCACACAGGTATCCCCACTCAGCAGGTAGCCTTCGTCACACTCGCAGGCCTCTGTGCAGGCCCAGCGGCAGGTGGCAATGGTGGTTAAGCTGGCACAGGTGGCTGGGCAGCCCGTGGCACACAATGTATAATGGCTGTTAGCTGGGCACACCATTGCTGCGGGATAGGATGAGAAGGGGGAGAGAGGAACAAGGTCAAATATTTTGAAATAAGAGATTTGAAATCAAACAAAAATTAAACAAAAACATCAAAACACAATCTCAAACTCACGACAGAAGATATCTGTTCTCCAGGAGCCGATGGGGATTCCTTGGCTCTGACAGGCAGAGACATAGACTCCCACAGCATCACAGACTGATCCATGGTAACCACGGTAATGACAGGCATCATACACACAGTCCTCCAGGTAAGGAACGGGGTCCACAAGACTGTGACAATCTCTGAAAGGCCCTGCCTTGTCAGCGATAATACCACAGTACTTCTGTGCTTGGTACTCTTTCCTCTGGGAGTCTGAACAGGCCTGGCACCATGCCCCCTGGCAGACTGATGAGCAGCCTGGTACGAGGGCCACCTGCCAGCTCTCCCCCAGCTTGGCTCCATTTGTGGCAGTCTGGCCGTTCCGCATGGTCAGATCATCCTGAGCTTTTCCATTGTAGTTGCCGCACAGGCCGCAGACTGTGCCCTGGTAGTTGCTGGGCAGAGTAATGCTCACCGTGCTACGCCAGTCAAAGGTCACGGTGATACCAGCAACTGTCTCCACCACGGCTGTCCAGCCGCTGAGAAACACGACCAGCTCATTATTGTAATCCAGTGGTAGCGAAACGAGCTGCCCATTGAGCTGAGGAGCAGAAAGCGAGAAATATTTTTAGGAGATTATAGATTTAATAATTCTGCAGTCCTTGCTAATCCATTCTAATGTGCAATTAAATTTTAGTTTAATTAAGCCTGTCTGGATCAAAATTTTAATATGCAATTAAATATATATGCAGACGAGCATGAGAGATGTCAGAATTAGCACAATGATAGACGGTATTATCATCTACTCATTCGAATGAGACTCAGAATATCTGTCCTGTGTTTATTTTTAATACTGTAACTACATGTTGGGTCCCATTTCTCTTCTCTCCAAAAATCCACATGAAAACAAGATTACTTATTTAATCTTTTATCAAATCACCCATATGCTTCACATTATCCATACCTCCACATCCATACTTACCAGGACCTTGGAGGGGTATTCTCTGCTGATGGTGAGGGTGAGGCCATAAATAGAAAAGTTGACAGTCCTTGTGTAGGACACGGCTTTGCTTCCCCGGTGGTCATTCTGCACTGTCACCTTGAATGGCTCCAGCCCTGGCTGCTGCGAGCACAAACCCGCCAGCTGATATACACATGTGCCCTGGAAGTCATACCTGTGGCCATCAAAACTCCGGTAGTGTGGGTCACCTGAGGCTGTGCATGTGGCGTGACTGATGGGTCGGCAGGTACGCTCTCCATCAACTACGGTGCACGTCTCCTTGGCAGAGCAGGAGGCCTCGCGGCATGTCACCATGCCCAGGGTCGTATCACACTCACATAGGCGACCGCAAGCCTCGTCGGCCCAAAAGTGCTGACCGGGCTTGTAGTAACGCCCCTGATAGGAGCAGCCACACGTTTTAGCAGGCACACAGACACCAGTGCTGAGGACGTAACCCTCATCACACACACAGGTCTCCACACAGGCACCGTTACAGGTCTTCTTTTGCTCAGGGAATGGGCAGGATGGTTGGCATGGGCTGGCACAGTCTTCATAGTGGCTGTGACGCTGACAGCTCATTGCTGGATATACATTTAAAAACAAAAACAAAACAAAAAAACTTAAATATTTAATTGAAATCTTTGAATAGGATGAACCAATGAGATTCTCGTAAATACTCACGGCAGCCAAACTTTTTCCTCCACTCCTTGATTACTATTCCTTCCTCACGACAATGCTGACTGTAAGAGGCAAATGCCTGGCACAGCATCTTTTTGTCTCCCTTATTCAGACACATATCATACACACAGTTGTTCATGAAGGTCTGGGGGTCCAATTTTCCATGACATTTCTTAAACATATTATTGGTCTTGGCTACGAGGCCCCCACAGAAAGCCTCTGCCTCATAGAGCTTTTGCTGGTTACCGTCACAGGTAGGACAGTTTTTCTTACATGTGTCCGAGCAAGGATGGTTCTTGTCCTGGTCAGACGTTTGCCAGCTCTTGCCCCACTCTATTACTGAGGGGACCGCTTTGCCGGCTGGATTCTGGAGCTCATCACGGTCGTTACCGTTGAAGTTGCCACACAGACCACAGACACTGCCGTAGTAGCTGCTGGGCAGCTTGATGATCAGCTCCCAGTTCCAGTCGTAGGAGACAACCAGGCCAAAGTTTGTGTCCACCACTGCAGCGTGACCACGCTGAAACACCGACACCTCACCTTCACCCTCATCCAGTCGCACAGGAAGATTCAACAGCTCCCCGTCCACCTAAAGGGAATGGATAAGAACAATATGACTAATATCAACACTTAAATACTAAAAGAGAGTCAAACACATCAGACAAGAAATCTTACCATGACTTGACCAATTTGGTTCTTGCGGATGGTGATGGTGTACCCATACACAGACACGTCTACCTCCCTGACATAAGAAACTGCTGTGTTTCCCCGGTTATCATTCCTCTCAGTGACTGAGAACGGCACTAGACCATCCAGATTCCCGCAGGTCTTGGAGATGACATACTTGCAGGTGCCCTGGAAGTTAAAGTTGTAACCATCAAATGTGTGGTAGTGGGGGTCACCCCAGGCCCAGCATTTGCCTGTGTACTCTGGGACGCAGAGAGCTTCACCCTTCTCAACACGGCACTTCTCTTTGACCCGACACTTGGCATCTTTGCAGGGATCTATACAAGAAAAACACAACAGGAAATTGCAATCAAACTCAAAAGTAATTTAAAATTGACTGTAGATTTATTTACTCTGTTAAAAAGTTAGGACTCTTGCCTGTGTTGTAGCATGCCTGGATTCCTTTCTTGACCATACATTTGGTGCTTTTAGGGCAGGAATGTTTCTCACATACGAGGCCCGTCTCTGGATTGCAGGTGCACTTTGTGTTACAGTCTTCCTCATACGCCACTTCACCAGGCTGGGGACATATAGCAGGTTTATTACACAGGGGGAAATAATAGACAGAAGAAAATGAGGTTATAGTAGAGTATTTCATTCTTATCAACCCCCCTACAAATTTGGACAATCTGCTAATTAAGTCTCAGGAGAAATCCTCAGTGCACATATCTACGATTAGACTGGCTCATGTCCAACACTATAGAAAAAGCAAAGGTAACTTAATTGCCATGTCAGCATGAATGGTACTATGGGTATCTGCTTACGCCACTTTGACACTAAAAAGCTATAATTTGTACATTAGTGTATATGGAATGGCTTTTTTTGTAGACATCGGCGTTGAAGTGTACCTTGTATGTTCTCCCATTGTCATAGCAGCCACACTCAGTCTCTTGAACGCAGGCATGTCCATTGAATAAAAAGCCGGCATCACATTCACAGCCCTCTACACAGCTGGCGGAGCACTGTACAATCTCTGTGAGGCCTGCGCAGGATGCAGAGCAGGCGTCTGCACACACCTCATAGTGACTGTTGGCCGGGCATTTCATGGCTGAAATAAATGATCACAAGCCAGGGAAAACATGGATTAGAGAAGTGTGCTTGAAAATAAGAGGTTGATTTGGATGAAAACCCCAAAAAACAAGAATTCCTCTTTGTCACTTACGACAGAATGAAGCCGTCCTCCAGTTTTTGACGTCCACTCCTGCCATGTGACAGTTTAAGGCATAGGCTGCTATGCTGTTACACAACACCTTCCCATCGCCGTCAGAGGCACACACATCAAACACACAGTCAGCAAAGTACGGCTGTGGGTCCAGTTTACTATGGCAGGCGGCAAAAGGACCATTGGGTGCCGTAGCAATGCCGCAGTAAGTGGACTTTGAAAACACAGCCTTGCGAGCTGGTTCACATATAGGACAGTTATTCCCTTCACAGCCATTCTCACACACCACATTAGGGATGGTGACCTTCCATGACTTTCCAAACACATTCACGTTGTTGGAGAGCTGACGGTTGGGCATTTGGAAGTCATCTTTCTTGTCACCGTTGAAGTTGCCACACAGCCCACAGACCTTACCACGGTAATTACCAGGTACTGTGACGGTCACATGATAAACCAGGTCATAAGTGACACGCAGCCCAAAATCTGTTGCAATTACATAATGCCGGCCTTCTTGATAGACCAGCACTGCTTTATCTTTAAGATTCACAGGGAGTTGGTTAAACACTCCATTTACCTAAAAGAAAAAGCACAAGTCCTATTTAAAGAAAAGAATACCTGATGTTGAAATATTTATGCTAAGCTAGTTTCACATCTTGCAACCATCTGCTACTAAATGATACAAGCAATGTGTTTCACTGTATTCCAAATATGAAGCTTGGTTCAAATGAAGACCAAGTGTTGTTGCTCACCAGGACTCCACGCATGTCGTTTCTCATGATGAGAGTGAAGCCGTAGACCTCGACAGCAACCAGCTTGGTGACGGCCACTACTTTGTTGTTCATCATCTGGTTCCACTGGACGTTCTCCACCTGAACAGAAAAGGCCACCAGGTGGGTGCCTTCCAGCCCACAGCTCTTGGAGAGTGTGTAGGTACAGGTGCCCTGGAAATCAAATGTTCGCCCATCAAAAGAGCGATAATGGGGGTCACCAGAGGCATGGCACACACCCTTACCAATAGGATGGCATTTTTGGATGCCGTTCTCCACTTTACACTTCTCATTGGGGCCACATGTGAACTTCTTGCACTCAACCTGAGAAAGACAGTTAAGAAACAAAAGAAAGAAAAACAAACATTTCCACTCAGTAAGTTCACACTGATCAGTATCAAATTATAATTTTCCAAATTGTCCTTTCAGTATCCATTACCTCGCCATCTTGTAAGCACTTGCACTCCTCCTGACACTGCCCACTGGGATAAAAGACTTGGCCAATGCGGTAGTAGCGGTCATTGTAGTCGCAGCCGCACTGTGAGAAGGGAACGCAGTGGTCTCCACTGAGGATGTACCCCTCATCACAGGAACAGCCCTCCTCGCACAGAGCTTGGCAACCTTGGGGAGGGGTCAGACTCTGGCAAGAGGCAGGACAGCTGGTTGCACAAACTTCATAGTGGCTGTGGACTGAACATTTCACTGCTGTACACAGGAGATGTAAAAGACAATATGAATGAGTACAGATTACAAAGGCAACATAAAAACCAAGAAAAGGAAGAAACGCACATTGAAGTATACATAGAAATAGGAGCAGTAGAGAAACTTTAATGTACATTATTTTCTTTTGTAAATTGTTTTATTGAAATGAATGCATGTCTCACCACAAAACTGACTGGTCCTCCAGCTGTACACCTTGGCCCCCACAGTTTGGCAGGCAGATGTGTATGATGTAATAGCCTGACACAGAACATCCTTTCTGCCCTTATACAAGCATACATCATAAACACAGTCTTCAAAGTAGCCAGCTGGGTCCACCTTGGCATGGCAGTCACGGAACGGCCCTTTGGGGTCTTTCAACATGCCGCAGAAATCTCCTTTTTCATATTTAACCTTCTGGGTAATGTCACAATCAGGACACACCCCTTTACAGCCTTCGACACACCCTGGGATCTCTGCCACTCGCCAGCTCGCACCAAAATCTACTGGTGAGATGGATTTTTCACCATTTTTTGGAACCAGGTCATCCTGGGGTTTGCCGTTGTAGTTACCACAGAGGCCACAAACGGCTCCCATGTAGTTGCTTGGCAATGTTACGTACACAGCGCTTTCCCAGTTGAAGGATACTTTGAGGCCGAAGTCTGTGGTGACCACAGCGGACCAGCCACTCTTATACACTGATACCTGTCCTCCATCCAGTTTGATGGGCAAGTTGACCAGCTCATTATTCACCTGGAAAAGAACACACAATTGTATTTACATACAGAGACTGAATATTAAAGTGCCTCACAGGAAAGATTACATTATAGTATAGTTCTTACCATAATCAGGCCCTTGTGTGTCTTTGTAATGACAATGCTGAGGGAGTACACCTTGATCTCCACTAACTTGGTGTAGGAGACCACCTTGCTGCCCCGGTGATCATTCTGCACCAGCACTTCAAAGGGCACCAACTCTGGGTCCTTTGAGCAGAGTGCAACCAGTTGGTACACACATGTGCCCTGGAAGTTAAACTTCCTCTTGTCAAAGGTCACGTAATGGGGGTCACCTGTGGCCTGACAGGTGCTGTGGGAGACTGCCTGGCACTTTCTAATACCCTCAACCACCTGGCACTGCTGCCCTGCCCCGCAGCCTTTATCCTGGCACTCCACGCGTCTGCTTCCAGCAACACATGTACACCTTCGCCGACAGCTCTGGTCAGCCCAGAATGACTCCCCAGCAGCAATGTTTCGACCCTCGTAGGTACAACCACACTTAGCAGCAGGCACACACTGACCTCCGCTCAAAAAAAACCCTGCGTTACAGGTGCAGGTCTGCACACAGGGGCGTTTACATTTGGAGGGAGCATTAGGGTCAGAACAGGTGGCAGGACAGGCATTGCCACAGAGCTCATAGTGGCTATTGGCTGGACATTTAGCAGCTTTAGGGAGAAGACAGAGTATGAAGTGTGATGAATGCTAGGTACAACAAGCAAACAAAAAAACAGTATGTTCATTTAAAGATTATTTTAGATATTACTTACGACATCTTGCCATCTTCCTCCAATCTTGAACCTGTATCCCGACAATCTGACAGGCTTCAGTATAAGCCTCTAGCGCCCTGCAGAGGAAATGTCGGAGGCCGCCTACCATGCATACATCATATTTACAGTTCTCCAGGTATGCTTGTGGGTCAATGACGGTATGACATTTTCTGAATGGCCCATTTATTACAAGTGTGATGAGCCCACAAAACAAGTCACCCTCCCACATCTTCATCAGGCTGTGTTCACAGCGCTCACACCCACCCACACACTCATCTCTGCACAGAGCATCTTCCACCAGCCCTGGCACCTTCCAGCTGCTCCCAAAGGCCACAACCCCCCCTGTCTGAGTGCCGGAGGGTGTGGTGAAATCATCATTGGGGTTGTCATTGAAGTTTCCACAGAGACCACAAGTCTTACCAGTGTAACTCCCGGACAAAGTGACCCCAAGATAGTGTTCCCAGTCATAACGGACAGTCAGGCCAAAATCAGTCTCAATGACCACAGAGCGACCGCTCTGAAACATTGTCAGTTTGTCGTTGTTCAAGGTTACAGGCAAACTCCAGAGACTGTTGTCAATCTGCACATAAGAAAATAGAAAATATATTAAGCTATTACAGTCAGTGTTAGGAATTAAAATGCATCAATTTAAATGAATAGATTCTAAGAAATAATTAAAGCTAATAATCAGAATAGATTGAATTCAAGATAAATAAAATATGTATCTTTGAAAGAATAACAATCTAATATCGTATGAACAAATAGGAAGCCTTACCCTTACACGACCTGTCTCAGACCGGACTACTGTGATAGTGGTGCCATACACCTTCACTGTGACCACGGCAACATACGAGACCCTGAGGCTGCCTCTGTTCTCATTTTGGGCGAGGACTTCAAAGGCTGGAAGATGATCATCCTTCCCACAGTTTTTAGCAATGACGTATGTGCAGGTACCCATGAAGTTAAAGTTTCGCCCGTCAAAGGTGCGGTAGTGGGGATCTCCCATGGCCCAGCAGGTACCTGGCTTCCTTTCCGCTGCCTTGGGGACACAGGAGGGATACCCACCCTTCACTTCACACACCTCATTGGCACTGCAGGTGGTACTGCTGCAGGACAAAGATCCACTTCCTGGAAAACCATAGATAATATATAATTTATGTCCACATCATTACTGTTAATTTATGTGTAATGTAAAAGATTTAATCTCTCCAATGAATATATTTTATATTATGAAATGATTTTCTTTAAATATGTTTTTTTCCCTAAACAGCTATGTGCACCTTACCTGGCTGTATACATTGTCCCAGGGAACCATAACCATTCATCTGGCTGATTCCTATACTGTAGAGAGCAAAGCGGGAACCAGAGCTGGACACAGTGTGTCTATTGTTGCCAGGGTTTTGTGCGTAGGACATCTCCGCCCAAGAGAAATCTGTCCCGGTCACCTTTTGCCACTGGACATTACTGGGCAGGTTTGTACCATCAATACGCAGCTCTGCCATCGCACTGGTCTGTGCCACAATCAGGGCCTTGTTTTCAAAGCCGTCCAGAGCCTCCAGTGAGTAAGAGGAGCAGAAGCGCTCTGTGGGCAGGATGGTCATCAAGAACGGGTCGTAGAATTGAAGCCAGTTCCGTGTGACACCATTGAAGAGCATGAGAACCTGGATGCCATGATCAGCCTGAATGTACAGTGTTTCAGGATTGTGGTAGCGGACCTCCGATATTTGCCCTCGGGTCAAAGTCAAAACATCTTCACGGTTGCCGTGTTGGACAGTGGCCCGTGTGGGCTGGGAGGCCTGGAGGAAGACGCTGTCATATCTCTTCTGGAAGGTCAGGGGAGGTACGATGAAGCTGGACCCCCACCTGCTAACTGGCAGCAGCTGCTCATATACATGGTTACATCTGGAGAAGCGCCAGGTGCACGTGTGACCCGTGACAACAGCAACAGGGTGCTGGGAGGCAACTCTGGTGCCAGAGAGTTCATACGCGCTCTGGAGCTGAACACTCTCATACGGCTGGAGATCTATCACCATTTTGCTGCCACTCCCATAAACACGACCCTGGAACATGATGGAGCCGCTCGGGAAAACCTCCACTTTGTTGCTCTCTTTTCCATTTGTCACCAAGAACTCTTTATAGGAGCCATAGGGGGTCCCAGCAGGTGTGAAGATGAAATATTCTGTACCCCATTCATTGACCGGATACACCACAGAGGTGTCTGCTGTGTACAGCTTGAAGTTGAAAGAGGTTACAGTCACATCTGCCGAGGCTTCAATACGCACCGTGTTGGGAGACTTCTGGCTGCCGTACATCTCAACACCAGCAGGGAGACTGATTGTGACCTTTTCTCCAGCGTTAAGAATTTTCTCTTGCTTGAAGTTTAAGGGAGGCACATGCACTGTCACTTTAGCATTGGCCTGAACAGCGGTGATGTATAGCTGATAGCGAGGTCTGGCGTAGTGTGGAGCATAATTCTGCATGAATGACAGTGCGAACTCTCTCCCTGCCCATCCAGCGTTAGATGGACCTGACAGACGGGAGGAAGAGCAAGGAAACAGGCAGAAAAACACATGTCAAAAGAAGACTTCTTTTCAAGTCACTTAAAATGAAGACGTTTGCCAGAAAATTGCTCTTCACAAATCTTGTGTGTGAAGAAAACATGTCAAAAAATTAAGAAATGAATGAGACAATTTGTGCCAAGGCAATCAAAGGGATTCACGTACTGGAAATACAAAACTTGGCTTGAGACTTCTTGGATCGCATACACAATACAAAGAAACAATATGACATCAAACAGAATGTGACTAAAAATACCTTCATTTCAAAGTTAAAAAGCGAGGATGAATGCTATTCTATAAAGGACGGATTGCTTTTCCCTCGATAACCATTGTGAGAGATTTAGGCTGAGGAATAGTCACTTGACTGCTTCTCAACAGCACTCAATAAGTCACTTGCACAGACAATATAATTGCATAATGGAAATATTATCAATATCTGTGCCTTTGCTGTGAAAAGATTTTTTTCTGGGCTCAGCCAGGGCCTGGGGGATTTAGATTACACTCCTGTTTCACCCATTCAGTATAATAGTTCCAACTCAATAGCAGCTGAAGGTAAATGCTATTCCCAACAAAAGCAAATTTCAATTTAGATGGCTATCCTTTATGTGCTGCTCTCTCGAATTCTTCACCTTTTTAACATTCTGCTTCATACACACAAGCACCTGGTTTGGGCGCACAACAATGCTCTCAACTGATGGGGTTGACAACTTGGATAAATTGCTTCAAATTGAGCTATCACTTGGCTACAACGTCCTGCGGGGGAATTCTGCGCCAAGGTTTGAGAAATGCTGCTGTGATTGATTAATTGGGCTAAGCCATGTTCAGTCAGATTTAAGAGCTGTTAAAAGGCAGGCAGGCTTTTGTTAGATAAAGAAAAGAAAGATTTTCCTGAGTTTTGAAATTGACATCATTACTACTGTGTTTGTTCAGTTTAAAACGGCTTAAAATCAGCTGTGACAAATTGGAAAGAAGATAAGCAAAGTTATATCACATTGAAATGAAAATGAGTAGCATTCAAGTGGGTCCTGCCAAAAGAAAAAAAATAAGTAAAATGACTTACAGCTGAGTAGAGCCCCCAAAGCACAAAACAGCAACAGGGTGCCCATGGCTGAAAGAGACATCTTTGTTTTAGTTACATTATTTTAATAATATAAATTGATTAATTTCACCAAACAGCCAAATAAATAATCTCAGATTGAGCAGTGCTTACCTGCTGCGATGCGGGTACAATGTTTTTTTTTTAAAATGACATCCTTTTATGTGCTCAGACAGATAAAAACACAACCAATCAAAAACCTTGAAGCTCAACAGCAACGACTTTGAAAAAAACAATTTGCTTCCTCTAAAACAAATTAAGGCAGAACTTGGCACAGATGTGCAGGTCCTGCTGTATGTTGACATAGGTGTGAGGTCCAATACCAACTATGTATGGGATGAATCATCTTTTGCTTCAGTAACAACTGAATAACAGGAGTCATGAACATCCTGTCATTTATTTTAAGGAATCGAGTGAGAATCCCCGCATGACCTCCCAAATAATGTGTAGCCGTAGAAGATAAACATTTGTAGGTATGTATAACATTAAATACTGTATTTGAGGGGAAACCAACCTGGACAACCTTCTTTAAAAACTCTTATCCTCTTCTCTGAAGTGGACAATTTTCAAAATACATTTGGATAATATATAAGTTTATATATAGAAGTTTATTCAACATCTTTACCTTTTTTCAGCAGAAATTCCAATGCTATTTGACATCAAACAGGTCAATGTGATCATTTCTCATAGTCATTTATATTGTATAACCAAATAATCCATTTTAGAGTGGGCAAGGCAAGAATGTGATAAGACCAAAATCACAAGTCTAATTTGATAATCGGGCTTGGCTTTGAAAAATATGTAGAATACCACTAATGTCTCACATCTCAAGATACATGCTTTATCAAATGCTAGGTTGTTCTAGTAAGAACGTTTATTTTCTTAGATTTTTATAGTAGAAAAAAAACCGAGCTGTGACGCAATTGCACCCTAACAAGTGCTAAATATAAAAGTCAAATACTGACATTTGGTAAAAATGTGACATGTTCGTTTCATCTTTGTGCCCTTATTTCTTCAACCAGTGTTTTGTCATTTGTGTCATCTATCAGTTTGAGAAAAACCTTAACCACACAACTTATTGTGCGTCACATTGCAAACTTGTAAACCCTACTCAATGCAGAAATCACAAGTTCTGCCAATGTTTATATTGCGTCCTTTAAACCAGATTGTGTTTATAAGCAGACATGCCCTTGTAAGGCTGGGAAGATAGGGATAATCCTGTGGACCTGATCCATCAAATCTTAATTAAACTAACATTTCTGCTGAGTGGCAGTAGTTGGGTTTAATGGGCGGTTTCTGTTGGTTTTGTGTGTCACCTAAGAATAACAGCACATAGTGGAGGGTGTTCCAATCATTCATGATTGAGAGAAAGTAAATATGATTTGACCCTCATAAGTTTGCATTAGATTAAAAAAACAAAAACTAAAAAAACGATAAAAAAACTCAAATATTGAATTAGTGCTCATTTTGTCAGAACCCTTGGGCAGGGCAACAGTAAGCCTGGTTTAGTTATTGTACACATTGTGGATTTAGATAAAAGGGTGTGCCTTCATTGCTTTTTTTTCCTGGAACCCAAACAACACTGGCCAGAGATGACCTTATTTAAAATAGGTGTATGGGCCCAACTGATAAGAGTGGTCAGTATTACGTAAAATGTATGAGAAGGGCACATTATCCTTTAGAGTGTAAAACACAGAAATATACAAAGTTGTTTAAATTGCTTCTGTATTCAAACATTCAACAATATATATATTACTCAGGACATAAAAATGGTCGGTCATCATCCAGTGAAGCCACTGTGAGAAGAGAAAATACTCATTTAATAAAATGTTCAATATGCACATTAAATAGTGAATTAATGTGCCGTCCTGTATGGTAAATATGGTAGATCCATGCAGGATGATTTGAAACACAGTGACAAGCCTGGAAGAGCTGCCATGACAAGGTCCATGGTAAGAGACCAGGCTGAACCAGTGCACACTTGCCCTGTCACAGAGGGACATCAGACCATAAGTTAACCGAGGCTCCAAGCTCAGCTGCTGCCCACTAAGTGTGGAGACTTGGAGGCTGCCCCTGAGCTCACAAACTTCAGGTCTGTCAAAACAGTCCCAGGAACCATTCCTCAGAGCGCACTGCTGCCCCAGACTGCCTGCCTCCTCACATAGCACCCCACCCAGAGGGTGGCACCAGCATCTCTTAGCGCAGTCCTCGGTGTACAATTGCTCATCCATCTAAGATAAAGAGGAGACAAAACCAATTCTGTAGCTACTGAAATACTCAATGTGACCTTTAAGTATTTACTGTCTGTATTAAGCTTTTATATTTACCTTGAAATACATTTTACGAAGAACACACCCACACTGACCGTAGGGTACACACTCGCCCCATCAAACACATTTCCATTGAAGCACTCGCAGCCTTCTGAACAGCCAGTTGCTGAAGAAACGGACTGGAGCAGAGCATGGCATGAGTTGGAGCTGGAGTTGACACACTCCTTTGGGCTGCTGTGGTCAGGACACTGGAGGGCTGATGGTACGAAATAAAAATTATTTGAAGTGGATCGCATACTTTAAACAGCAATCACAATTATTCACTTACCGCAAAGGGTATTCTCTCTCCACGATCCTACTGGTATTCCTTTAGCCTGGCAGGCTGCAGAATATGCTTCCAGTGCCAGACGTGAGGCCATCTTTCCTGCCCCAGCACAGACTGCCCTGATGCACATAAGTGTGTAAATATCACACTCCACACCACTGTTCCAGCAGCGGTAAAACTCTATACTATTGATCAACAGCATATCACAGACCATGTGTTTGTGTGGGGATGGCCTGCACTCATTGCATTCTCTCCCACAGGCCTCAGTGCAACGCTGTCCAGGAGCTACTACTGCCCAGCTGCGCAGGAGTTCTGCAAAGCTTTCAGTAAGGAGGCCACTTCTCTGTTCCATGTCACCATACTTGTCCCCATTGAAGTTCCCACAGAGGCCCGAAGCTGTGGCCTCGTATACCTGTGGCAGTGACGTGCGGTGAGGTTCGTGGCTGGTGAGGCACTGACACCACATAAATCAGATTTACAAATATATGAACCCAATAGAGAAGCTTCAATCACCATTCAATTGGCAGCTTGCACATTGACTACCGGTTGTTTTTCATATCAGCATTCTTTACACACATATAGTTAAGGTACATATTTGATTCCACCGCGAGCGTTTCAGAAGCGGAGCGCTCGCGGGCACCACCCGCAAAAATCGTGAGATGCCGCGATACTCTGTGTAACAACCAAGGATGAATAAAGAGAACAACAAACACATAAAAGGTTACTTTACCTGTCCGACGTTGAATTGCTGTTGATTTGGTCATATTTCCTTGTTTTTTGAGACATTTTTAAGCTTGGATATATAATCTTACATTGTTGTGGTCAAAGCAAAATATAAGAAGAAGAAGAAAATTGTAGAAGAAGAGTAACGACAGAACAGCATCAACCCGACACGTGGGCTCTCGCTCGCCCTCTTCTTTGAGGCAGAGTAGTGTTTGCCTCCTCGGTGCTTTTTCACTGCGGTTTCTGTCAGATCAGCAAAACTAAATATGTTCTACACAGACGTGAAATACATTACCTATTCTATGGAAAGAAAGGACATATAATAAAAGAGTCTACAGATATTACAGTGGTGACAAACAATGAGAAAGCAAAAGGCACGCGCTCAACCCAGTTAGTGAGGGATTGCGCAATCTGAGGTGAGGCTCGTGTCTCCTCTGTTTAAACTGTTTAAACAGGACATGCGCTAATTCAGCGATTTTGATTATAAAAATGCTTGAAATGATTGGAATCATACAGCAATTTTATTATATTATTATTTTATTTTAGCATTATTTGTTTTTTACTTTTCATGATGACAGGTGCCTGACCTGTGGCACAGTTAACCTGAGGTATTGGGTAGGGGAAAAGTCAAGTCCCACCCCGGATGGTGTGATGATAATTAGTCTGTTGCCGAATTGGTTCACTTTAAATTCTCCATTGTTAAAAAGGCACTCTGCGTTCTTCTCCATTTACCTGAAAGCACAAGGAGATTTTAAGGCTGCAAAAATTGTATGAAACTTATCTTTATCATAAATGAATACAGATTCCAGAAATTACTTGTATTTTCCATATAGTTTCAGGGTCAATCAACACTTACATTGAACACAAATTAAATACTAGTCTGCTGATCTTGAAAGTGCCATTCGAATCCTTTTCAAAGCTAAGTAGCAGAGTATAGTCATGCAAGGCTTTTGAGGACAAAGCTGACACTACATAAGTGCAAGCTCCATGGTGAGGCAGAATGACACCCTCAAAAGTGATGTAGCCAAAGCCAGCAAACACTTGGCACACCCCATACTGCAATGCAAGGCCATCCTTTACTGAACAGTTTTCCATGAGTGTTCAGGTCAATTCTCCTTTATTGCAGTTACACTTTTGGCATCTTTTCTCAGAGTAGAAGTAGAAGGGCAACACAGTGCAAAGGTTAAATGCGGGATGGACAAAACCTTGTGAGAACTGTGGTGGGGTTTTTCTATTCGAGGCTTCCTCGGTCATTCCCATTTATATTGTGAAAGTGTTATAGATCATGGGCAATTATAGGAATTTCCCTCACACAAAGTTTGCATGATTGCTGCTTTGTATGAAATGTTAAAACCTAGAAGAAAACAAAAAAGGTCAACAACTAAGCTCTCAAGTCCTTGCCAAATTCCCAGCTTTGAACCTGGACAGACGTACAAAAGTGCCTTATGAGGCTGGACACCATAATCAGCTTTGAGATGTTAAAGCAAAATAAAATCTAACTAGTGAAAAACAGACTAAACCATGTACTCACCACAAAAAGTGTCACTCCACTGCCTGACAGGCAGCTGAGCTGCTTGGCAGACAGCAGCATAAGATGCAATAGAATTGCAGAGTGCTGAGTAGTGTCCGTTATAAGAGCAGGAATCTGTTACAACACAGCTGCGGAAGAAAAGCTTGGGACTCAACACCAAGGCGCAGTCTGCTCATTTAACAACACCCCACAAAAATCGCTGCCTTCAAAAAGCTCTTGTGCCTCAACAGGGCAATCCTTCAGTTTGGAGGGATAGTTGGATCTGCAGGCCTCCGCTCCCAGAGACCTCCAGCTTTGGGCAAACTCTAGCCTATTTTGGGCAAGTTCTTCATTTGGCATCATGAGGATCAGTTTTGGCATTCCCACAAACACCAGAAACAGAAGAGCCATAACTGCTGGGAAGGATAACAATTAGCGTGCCGGTGTTTTAGACGGTCAGCTGTAATCCCACATCAGTGTGAATGATGATGGATGAAGGTGTGGGGTAGGCATTTACATGGCCTGTCGGTGAGAGTATGGCAAGGCCTTAAACAGTCCATCAACCTGGGTATTTAAAAAAAAAAGAATACACTTTTAAATGACATATAGTGGTTCCTTTTGAAGACTGTCAATGAGACCTTGCAAAGTACTCACCAAAACCTTTCCTGGGTCATCTTTTCTCACCACCACCTTCAGACCATGGATTGAGAGTGTTAATCAAGGCTATGAAAAAGCCTTTTGTGGCAACTTGCATCAGAGATAGTGATATTAAATGGTGTTAGTCCAGTTAAGTTGGCCATGGTTTTAACCAAAGAACATGCACAACTGTCTCTAAAGTCAAAAGGATGTCCATCAAAGGATGTAAAATACAGCCCTGTAACAATGGTACAGTTCTGGGAGTTTTCAGGTTGACACACCCTCTTGTGCTGCTGTTTGCAGACCATTCCTCTGGGGCACTGGGGAGGTCGGCAGTGGATCACTCCAGTAGCTGATCCACAGATACAGAGGTGACCACAGTCGTACGGTGACCAGGAAGTAGAGTTGAGGTTGTAGCATTTGCCTCTGGAGTCTGTGCAGCCACACTGATGTGGTCGCACACAGCCACTTTGACTCGTGATGAAACCAGGGTTACAGAAGCAGCCCTCCTCACAAATCTTGTAACAGACCGTGGCATTAAATTCACAGGATGGAGGACATGCTGAGCCACAGGTCTTGTAGTGATTGTTCGGACAGTGCGCATCTGAAATGATTTAACAGCAATATTTTTCATTCCTCAACACAACAACTTACCAACTGTCACTCCACCGTGGTTTCTCCACTGGCTTCTTCACAAACAACGGAATATGAATATATGGCCTGGTCAAGAGCAACTTTTGACCCTCCATTTTGCATGTGGTCAACAACACAACTTTCATAGAAGCAATCAGGATTGAATCGACTATGACAATGGGAGGTGAACCAGGTGTAGTTACGGGATAGTCATCTTGGCGATCACCGTTAAAATTGCCACACAGCCCATACACTTTGCCCTTGTAGCGTGGGTCCAGAGTAACAAGAACAGTGGAGTTCCCATCGAAGACTACATGCATACCAAAGTCAGTGCTCAGTAGAGCTTTGCCCTCCTTGTAAGAGACTTGGATCTTACCCTGCAACAGATTAACAGGAATTTAAGTCACTTGACCATTAACCTGAAAATAAAGGAGATTCATTAGTGACGAAAGTAAAACACAAGCAGATTTTTCATTCAATAACTGACATTTACTTACATGAATGCTTCCCTTTCCACAACTGAGCTGGATGATGATGAACCCATAAGCTTGTACAATGGCCACCTGTGTGAATGATGCAGCTCTGTTGTCATTAAGGTTCGTCTTGGACACACTAAAGGGTGTCAGACCACATGCTGCCCCTTAGCTGGCTGCGATGCAGATAAGTACATGTTCCCTCAAAGTCATAGTTGAGTCCATCAAAGGTGTGGTAGTGCTGGCCTCCCCAGGTCCAGCACAGACCCCGATGGCTCTCACATATGGGCACACCACTGCTCAGATGACATTTCTCAGTTTCATCACATTTTCCCTCACATGGATCTGGGTTTTGCTCCGCTAAAAAGAAAAGTACAGTCATTTTAGTTTCAACATGAAAAGTAAAATCAGTGTCTAAAAACATGGTTCTTCAATTCAAATACTCACCATCCTTGTGACAGCCCATGATTCCATCTGAGACTCTACAACTGTGCTTTGCAGGACATGAGTATTGCTCGCAGGCATAAGGAGGCCCACAGGTGCTGTTAACAGCACAGTTTTGTAGCAGTTTGCTCCCAGAGGCCTGAAAATAGATACAATAAAAAAAAATATATTGGAATATGCTTATTGAAGAAGAGGTAACATTGCAAACAGAAATGGAGTAATAAATAAATGTGGAGGACAAATCAGTGTTTACTTCTGACCTTAAACCTTCTCCTGCCCTGTACGCAGCCACACTGCTCTGCTGGTACACAGACATGGCCATCATAAAGGTGTCCAGTATTACACAGGCAACCTTCCTCACAGTATCTGGGGCACTGCACTGCTTGGCTAATGCCAGGACACAGTGAGGAGCAAGCATTGGCGCACTGGCTGTAGTGGCTGAATTCAGAACATTGATAAGCTGTGAAATAAAACAGTCTTAATTAGTATGATATCTTACTGCATTTAATTACTGTATTTTTCGGACTATAAGGCGCACTTAAAATCCTTAAATTTTCTCAAAAATTGACAGTGCGCCTTATAATCCAGCGCGCCTTATGTATGGTCACTTGTTGTGCTTATTGATCGATTTTATGTGGTACAATGCGCTCAAAAATCTGCTGAAATGTGTAAGTACGACTTTGGTAAGCAACGAAGCCGCTCCGCTCAATGGATATTCGGAGCATTACGGTACGCTGTGTCACTACCTGATCGGCCCGTAACAGGAATGTAATGTCTAAACTAAAAGTCAAAATCGATCAATAAGCACAACAAGTAACCATCGGTCGCAACCGTCGTCCGAGCTTTCACGAAAGCTGGAATCATCACTGAACAGCCAAGTACCGATAACGGCAACAAGACTGACTCGGAAAATGACGAGAGGGATTCGGGCATTCTTGATGCCGAAATCGCACAGCTGTTTCACTCAGACACTGAAGATGAAGAATTCGATGGATTTGTGGAAGAGGAATGAATCGATAAGTGAGTGTATTTTTCTGTACCGGTATTTATTGTTACAACTGAGTTGAATAAAGTTTGATTTACCGGACTGTGTTGTTTTGCTTAATGCGCCTTATAATCCGGTGCGGTTTATGTGTGAACATACACACGTTAATTCACAGTGCGCCTTATAATCCGGTGCACTTTATAGTCCGAAAAATACGGTACTTGACATTTGAATGACTTTTAAATTTCACTAAACAGCGTTGGCCCTCTGCAACACAAAGGTTTTCCATGCAGAGGGACTAGTATTTCTGTGGGAACGCTAAATGGTGACAGGGGGAGAACGGTCCCCCAGGATTGGTGAGAAAGCCACAGTACTGCTCAGAAGTGCATTCAGGCATGGGGGAGAGGCAGAGTTGACAGGTGCCGTCACATGTGTCGCTGCAGGATGTTTCATTATCAAACAACTTCCATGATGACCCAACAATGTAAGGATCAGAGATCATGGTGTCAGCTGCAGGTCATCTGAGGGATTATCATTGTAGTTTCCACAAAGACCACACGTTGTCTGGTGGTAGATGTCAGGGATCTTGATCATAATGTGGTTTTGCAGGTCTGATATAAGCTCAACCGACTGTGGGGTCTTGATGGTTAGCCATCCATTTTTCTGATTTACAGTGACGTTTCTCTGGGAGAACGGCAGGTTCTCGTAAACTCCATTTACCTGGGTGAAATAATTCATGTTTAAAAACATAATATACATCAGTTTGTGTATGCTAAGACACATTCCTTTACAGTGCATGCTGGGAGATTAATACATCTTGTTGAAGGCTGTGAAATCATTACCTCAATTTTTCCAGGAAAAGCTGTTGACGTCTTAAAATGCATTTTATTGACTTGCAAGTAGATCTGCCTGCCCTCACTGTGGTTGCCCTGTGCAGCTATCAAAACAGGCTCCGCATCCAGTTTATTGAGGCACGTCTGCACCAAGGTGTAGTTACATGAACCATGAAATTCAAATGCCTGTCCATCAAACGTGGTGTATTGGGATCCATCAACAGAGCAGTGTGCCACTTTGGGTTTGGGGTGGCAACCTTGAACTCCCATAGTAAGCTTACACTCCTCTACTCCACAGGAGACATTACGGCAAGTCATGTGTCCCCCAGCATGACATAAACAGCTTTTCTCACACATAGACACCTCCTCTCCTGCCTAGAGATATTCTCCATGGTGAAAGCAGCCACAGTTTTCTGCGTACACACAGAAGCTGCCACTATGAACTAAACTTGCTTCACAGAGGCAGTTCTCCCCGATGTTTTGAGGCATCTCGACTGTGTTATTCTGCCAGCCGAGGCAGAGGTGAACAGAGGCAGAACTCATGTTGTAACTGGTACTGGAGGGACAGGACAAGTCTGTAGAGATACAAAGAGACATCAGTCACAGGCCATGAAAACATGAAAATATTGGAAAGGGTTAGGGTTGACCAGTGATGCATTAGTACCATCTAGTGGTCCAATAGCCCCTGGAAGGTTGTGGCCTCAATACTACTATGAGTCACAGCACACTATCTAATACTTTATACAAACACTTTTGAAAAAAAAACAAGGGGAAAAAACGTAACATTAAGAATTTACAGGCATACATCTGATTTTCTGCACATAATCTCCATATTCTTTTCCTCATGTTGCGTGATCAATATCAACAATCTAAACATGATGACGTGTTGTGTGCTTGCACAGGCATCTGCAAACTCCATATTTCATTTGGTGTGCAATGATGCTGAACTCCAAACAGCACAGTTACAAGTGTAGAGGATATTAATTTAATTCACTGGCACAACAGAGCTGGGAGCACATTAACACTTACAGCAGAATCCAGGACTCCTCCATGCATAAACTGTAGCCTTGTGGGAAAGGCAGACAGCAGTATACTCTGCCAGGGAGTGACACAGTGCAGGCTGGAGACCTCCATGAAGACACAGGTCACTGACGCAACGCTTGTAAAAGCTGGAGGGGTCCACTTTGACATGACAGTGTCTAAATGGTCCATTGACTTCCAAAATCTTCCCGCAATCCTCCGGGTCAGAAAAGCGGGCCAGACGCTCAGATGAACATTTTTGACAACTTCCTCCCAGACAGCCCTTCACACACCAAGCATTCGGCCCACTTCTCCAAGCTTTTCCAAAATGCTCGGGACTGAGACGCTCCTTTGGGCCATTTGTTATGAGGTCATCCTCAGGATCAGAGTAGAAGTTACCACACAGACCACAAGTGGCATTAGCATATTTACTGGAGAGACTAATTCCAACTATGCCCTCTTTGCTCAATTCAAAGCCCATGTCTGTGTAGATGCAAGTGTGCAGCACCAGAGAGAAAGCCAGTGCAGTAGGGCAGAAGTGATAGGGCATGTTCCTCTTGACACCACCAACCTGTAGGTGGGGCCAAAATTGCATTTGAAAATCAGCACAGGGCAACACATTATCAAAAGTAATCTCTGTGAAGTTTGGTTTAATTATAATATGATTTATGACCAATACAGTGTGTAAACAACGACTTTGTGTGACATGACAATTAAAAAAGGAATGCAAATCAACAAGAGGATACTAGCACTCACCTCTATGCTCTGTGTTTTTGCTGTTTAGCTCCACAAGCACACCACTCACATTGACCAAGACATGAAGTGCTGACTCTAGGTGTCCATCTGTCTGTACATGAACCGGGATGACATCAATGCCTGGTTTCTGTCCGCATATGTCCAGTAACTGGTACTGACAGGTGCCATTCAAATCATAGTCATTTGTAAAAATGTGATGACTGGTGTACATGCATGTCTGCTGTGGATGGGGGACACAGCTTCTAACTCCATATTTAAGACCACAGTATTCATCAGGGCCACAAGAATCTAAATGGCACAGAGTCTGGTGGGTGTAGGGGTCACAAACACACTGAATATTGCATCCTTCATCAGCCCAGAATGTCTGGTTGCTGTGGTAATGGTAGCCATTGTGAGTGCAGCCACACTGGGACAAGGGTATGCAGGTGTCACCATCCAGGGTGAACCCTGGATCACACTGGCAGGTCTCCACACAAACTAAGGTGCAGGGTCTTGAACTGAATGGGTCCTCACAGGTGGCAGGGCAGACTGAGCCACAGGACTTATAATGGATATTCAGTCGACAGGAAATGGCTGATAGAAAAGGAGGAGAATGATCAACAATGGAGGAAAAAATGCACACACAAAGACACAGAAACCTGTAACCAGTTAATTGTGTTTTTGTTTGCAACAGGCATTTTAAAATCACAAATTTGCTTATGGCAGAGGGTACTATTCCTCCACTCTCTGATCTGGATATTGGCATTTTGACAGGCGGCAGCATAGGCCTCCAAGATTGGGCAGAGGACCGTCTGTCATTACTAGATCCCTCCTGCACAGGTAGAATGGATTTTGTGTTGACCAAATGAAAATGTGCTCAGGTGCATCTACATTGTGAAAAACCATAAACTGTCATTAAGTTAAATCACAAATTGACAGTGAGGCTAGAACGGTGTGTAGAACTGTTTGCATTTCCTAATTCAAACTTACCCAAGCATGGCCTTGTTCCCCTCTGTTGATTGTAATATTGTCTTTAGCCACTTTAACATGAATAGCTTTAAGAAAGGAAGACTCTTTGGGGGTCCTGTCTTTCTATACCCCGACCTAAAATGTCATTCTCCCTGGTGTCCTTCAATAAATGGATAAATGTGTAGGTATAGTTTCCTAGAAATTCAAACACCTTTCCATCAAATGTGTAGAAGTGGTCGCCTCCTAGTACCCAACACTGGGCTTGCCGAGGTTGGCTCTGGACCATTTTCACAGATTTTATAATCAATATCTGAAAGAATTAGGGCAGTAAGTATCAGATTAATTGCAGTTTGGTTCATCAGTAAATGTGTTGAGTTTTGAGTTGAAGTGCAAATATTCTGTCTTCAAGAGAGTAAAAAAAAAACTGCTTGAATTAAATGGGAGCAAATGTAAGTACACAAACTATTTGTGATGCGTCACATTATAATATAGTGTCATAGGCTTCTGTGGAGGACAAGCAAAAATAATAAGAGGTGCATTAGCACTTATGATTGACAAGCATTGCAATAACAAGACAATACCATAAACTATTCAAAAGGAGCAGCAGTTTAACCTCATTTTGGACCAATTCCAGGACACTAAGAAAACACCTGTGTGCCATGAAGTTGCAAAACAACCCTGGCAGAAAATTAAAGTTGAATTTGATAATGCAAAATTGTGCAACTCAGTGACAGTTAGCCTTTCAGGAAATGTCACCCAACCCAGAAGAACCAGCTGAGCTTACCTTTCTTTGCACAGCCCCAAGTATTGTTAAGGGTGGAGCTCTCTCCCTCGGGGCAAGATGCTGACTCGCAGCACATGGTAGCAGCGACAGAGCAGTTACACCGCCCAGAGCACCCCCCAGCCTCTGATATCTCCCCGATCTACAGAGAACAGTGAGTCACTGTTTTAGAGTTGGGTAACACACACACACACACACACACACACACACACACACACACACACACACCAACATAGACAAACAACCCAGGAAAACACAAAGGCCTAGGATTTTGTGATTAGTCATGTCACATGCACTGATAAGGTGTGTACGTTTGGCCAAAACATTGAGTCAAAATATTAAGGCCATGTCCACACTACTAAGTTTCCATTTTAAAACAAATATATTTCAGCGCACCTAAAATTAATTTTGTTTAAAATTGCTACAGAGGATGGATAAGTTTGAAAACTCCGGGGTTACCTTGTAGTGTGGACGGCGGAACCAGAGAAGTTTGAAAACGATGACATAGACACCTGTGTTTGCTACTTGATTAGCAGTTATGACGTGTCCTTCCCCGATTTGTCAGGCCACTATCACGTGACCTTTTTCTCAAAGCCTTGATTATCGATCGACTACCTGGTTAATTCAACATGGATAACTGATTACAGGTGTTTCTGACCTTGTCTATACTAGCAGCTGTTGTGCAGTTATTATAAAATGCTGAATTTAATTTTAGAAATCTCCTGCATTCGACATGCAGAGGAAGCAAGCCGTTATTGGAGCGATTAGCGGAAGGCGTGTCCAGTGGTGTGATCAGCCCAAGGAGCGGACGTTTCAAGTCATGGTTTGTGGCTTTGAGGAGGGCGATGGACACAAAATGAAGGACTTTCTATTTCTTATTAATGTTTATTTTGTTCTGCACAACCATTGTGAAATCCACACAGAAACTGTAAAGGAACAAAAGCATAAATGCTCTCCAGATGTGTGTTGACCACATTTATTGACCCATAATCTAGTAAACTCTGATTTGTAAGTGTTCCTTTTGAAGTAAATTTGATGCGTGTGAGAGAGAAAGCAGCGTTGTAACCATGTTTGAAAAATAAAACTTTGAAAACTTTCCACGAAATTTGTCTGTTTGAGTTTATAGAGGAAGACTTTAAGTATCAAGCATTACCTTTCATTATTAAAGACTATTATAATACTTTGTCATATTTTCTGTAACTAAGCAACCAATCTACTTCCTGTTTACACCGGCACCCGCATGTCCAGTGTACGTGAACAGTCATGTGATATTAATTTTCAGGCTTATGTCCATTTGTTAAAAACACACCCCAATGAACCAATGGGTTTATCTGAAGTCAAACAAAGCTACAATGTTCAGGTCACATTCTAAATAAATGGTTTCACTGGATTAAATCATGAATGAACTGCTGGGATGAATTGAAAATTAATATGGAGTTGGCGTAAGCTAAATAATGTGTAGCTACTCACTTCATAGCAGTGCCCAAGGTAGATGCAACCACATTATTTCTCAGCTTTGATGCAGCCATTTCCGCTCCACATGTATCCAGACTCACATTGACATCCTTCATAACAGGCCCACGGGCAGGGGATGTCGGATAGAATACCACAGGACTCCGGGCACGCACTGACACATATGTTATAGTGAGAGTTTTCATGGCATGAGAGTGCTGTGGGAATGAAGAAAATGGGTTCATAGTCCAGCTCTCCTTACTGTACATCAGTCAACTCCATTGTATACAGCTTGTCAGACTTCTAAAAGTACAAGAGAAGCATGTGTGCAGACCTGTATGATTTACATGCACTGGCACACCACAAAAGACTGATAAAACAACACGTACAAAAAAGAAAGTCAAGATTGATAATACTCACAGCACTTCTCACCCCTCCATAGTTTGGCCTTGGCACCTGCCTCCTGGCATGCAGAGTGTACCCTCTCAAACTACTGCAAAACAAATCTTTATTCCCATTAGACACACACAAGTCATTCACACAATTCTGAAAGAAGGGCTCAGGGTCTACAGTGGCGTGACATCCACTAAATGATCCTGCAGGAGCAAGCAGCATGCCACAGAGGTTATCAGATGCAAATTCAGCTGCCATGGTACAGTTGCACTCTGAACAGAGATCACATTCTTCAGAACAGTTCGTTCCAGTTGGTGAAGGTGACCAGGAAGATGCAAAGGTGGAAACATCACTTGCAAGACTGAGATTTAGGCTGAGATTGTCATCTGTAGCACCAGCATTGATGTTTCCACACAAGCCACACATTTTTTTATGGGAGGCAGGAATCACCATTTGTATCAGATCAGGCCCTCCATAAGTGACAACAACCCCTGTTTTTATAACAACACGAGTCAGCAAGCCAGAATGCAGTATTGCTATGTGATCCAGCTTGACAAGAAGACCCCTCAAAACACCATCGATCTGGAAAATTTGAATGTTAAAGTTAAAATCAATGCAAACTTAAGAGTTTGCGTTTCTGAATGTGCAACTGCTTACCTTTACTTTTCCCAAATGCTCGTTCTCCAAAGACATGTTCACTCCATGGACCCTGAGGTGCAGCTGTCCTTGCTGGATATTAACAGCGGGGTCAGACTCTTCCTCGTCAAAAGCTTGGGATAAAACAAAATGGCAGCTTCCCATATTAAAGTCTCCTGAAGTGTCTGCTACCCATGACTGAACATTTAACAGGTTGTGATGCATGACATGTCCTCTGGCCATCTTTGATGGCACATTTTGTTCCAACTGGACATGTGTGGTTGGTACATTGTACTCTGTTGTGGCCCACACAGAGACAGAGCAGCTGACGGTGCTCATCGGGGTAGAAGTTCTCATGGATTTCATAGTAAACGTCATTGTGAATGCAGCCACACTCAGAGTTTGGTACACTTCCCCCACCACTGTGGAAAAACCCAGGTTTGCAGAAACAGCCCTCTTTGCATTTCGCTGCTTGAGTACTTGGGTTTTCTACACAGTCAGTCATGTGACTGGAGCACAGGCTGTATTCACTATTAGGTGGACAGGAGAGATCTACGAAGGAGAAAAAAAAGACAATTTCATTGAAATATTCCAATTTTGTACACATTAAAAATAAATAAATGCATTTCACCATAGTTACTCAAAAGCTGGAAGTCCTCCATTTTTTCACTATAGCTCCCATTTCTTGACACACAGCAACATAGCTAGACAGAATCGGACACAGGGTCTGGTTACTATAACAGAGGTCATGAACACAGTTATTGTAGAAATCTTCTGGATCAACCGTTTCATAGCAGCTCTGTAAGGCTCCCTCTATATCCAGTAACCTTGCACAGAAATATTTTCCTTGATAAAGAGACACATTTTGTGAAATACACCCTTTTGTGTTCATAAGAACATCCACGCATTCATGTTCACTGTTGGTTGGCCAGTGTCAGATCATCTTCTGTAACAGCATTCAAGTTGCCACACAGGCCACAGAGATTACCAGAGTAGATCCTTGGCACTTGAACAGTCAGGACATCAGAGCTGTATGTTACAACAACGCCAAAGTCAGTCTATACACTTTGAGAGTCCAGTCACAGAGAGCTTTATTTTGCCTTTGCTCAATACAGATGACAGACGCAGTATCAGACCATTTACCTGAAACGAGTGGAGTAATGTTAACATTGCAAGTGGAGAAAATGTTACTTTGTCTAGTGGAAAATAAATTAACTTACCATAACTCTGTTACTCCGATCAATTGACATTTCAATGGAATAACTGGAGACCATAATTTTAGCACGACGAAAGGAAACATTTGTAGCATCCTCCATCTGGTTCTGGACCTCGACACTAAAGTTTCCCTGGTCCCCCCAAGTGGGACAGTGAGAAGCGAGTAGGTAAGTACAGTTGTCATACAAATCGAAGTTACGCCCGTCAAAATGTGGTATAATGACGATTTTCCTTTGGCACATCCCAGGCACTTCCATGTAACAGCCCAGGACTCCATTCCTAACTTTGCACACGTTTCCATCCTGGCAATGAGACTGAGCACATAAAACCCTCTTGGAGCTCGGCTGGCAGACACATTTCTCCTGGCAGTGTTTGTCCATCCAGAAGTTCTCCTTTGGGTGATAGTAGCGACCTTGGTAAAGACAACCACACTTGCTATGTGGCACACACTCCCCACCACTCAGCAGATACCCCCTGTGGCATTGGCATGATTCCACACAGGGCAAGGAGCAATTACTATGGGCCTCTGGGTTACCGCAGGTAGCAGGGCAGGCCGAACCACAGATCTCATAGTGGCTGTTCATAGGAAATACCATAGCTGTGAAAAAATGAACCACTTTAATCACTTAAAACATACATACATACATACATACATACGAGTATTGGAGATGGTTCTCCAGCCTCTGGCAGATGTTGGTATAGGCCGTCAAAATATTGCACATAGAAGAGGCAGCTTTGCTGTTCACACAACTACGAACAAATGGCTCAGGATCAACATATAAGCGGCAACCTGGTCCAACCTGGTCTAAAAGGTCCACCGCTCCTCTGCAGTAGAATGCACCCAATTCGGAGAAAGTTGCCTTTAATGACAGGAAAAGATTTGGTTTGGCCTTGAGTGCACACTGGACATGAGACACCACCAACACAATCTTCAATACAGTAGCGTGCATCACTGTTCACCACTCAAGGAAGAGTAAAATTCACAGTCTTATCTGTGCTATTGGAGGCAACGATGCCATCTGAGGAGCTGCGATTAGCATTTCCACACAAGACTCCATACAGTTCTGGGCTAACATCAACCTGGAGATGGTGCTTCCAGTCATACTGTAGCGTTAGACCGAAGGCAGTGTCTAAGACAACGCTGGAGCCACTTGGATAAATGTTCAGGGACCCATTAATCATACAAAAAGTGTATGATTAATTTCAGTTTGTTCAGTATACTTACCATAACGTGATTTTTGTCTTCTTTAACTATAGAGATATTAAAGGATGCTTATCTGCACTGTGTGGACGGTGCAGACAGTGGCACTGTTCAAATATGCTCGGGCTATATTAATCTGTAGTGGAACAGAAGCGTTTAAGCCTGAACAGGTTGTCTAAACTAAAGTGTAGTTACAGTTTCCCTGTAGGACAAAATCTCTTCCATCAAATGTGCGGTAATAAGAGTCACCACATGCAGAGCATATTTTAGTTTTCAAAGAACAGAGTGATTTTCCATCTTTGACAGAGCACTTCTGTGTGTGACCACAGTGCAGCTGTTCACAGGAAGCTGCAGCTGAAATAAAAGAGAAGTATATGTAGCATGTTAATGTTACACGGATTAGCAGTCATCAAATGCTCAACATGTAATGCAAAGCCCTAAAAAAACAAAACTATTTTCTCACACACTGCTGGATATCGTTGCTTGTTCATGGTACTCAGTGTCCCACATCTCTGTCTGTGGGAAGAGAACTGGACTATGCATATTTGGGCAGCTGAGCAAAGTTGGGCTTCTGGGAGAATAGAACACCAGACTTTAAATCCCCTGCGTGAGAACTCTTATCTTGCTGCTCACTCATATCACCTGAATCAAACATAGGTAAAGTCTGGCAGATATCATCGACAGATGGCAGTGCTGTTAGAGTTGAATGTTGTGCATTGCCACGTCTGAAGTAAACAAGTTGAAGGGGACTGTCACTAGTAATGTGGATTTTTTCTGAGGTCACAACTGGGATGACATTCATAATGCCACCAACAAGAGAGACGTTCTTTCGCCCAGTACTGGCGGTGACGTCCAGGTCAGAGTTGATAGCAGCCATTGCTAACAGGAAACTGGAACTCATGCCTGTGTTTACCAAGGGAGGGATAATGTAATGAAAACTCCAGTGTGTCACTGGTTTCAGTTCAGCAGATCCATACAAGTGTCTGGAGCAGGTGAAACCAACCACTACACCTAGAGCTTCTTTGGAGATCAACTCTGAGCCAGACAGGCTGGAGTTGCTCTGGAGGTAGACACTCTGCAGCACCCCTATATACACAACTGAATGACACTACCCCTGGGGTACACATTGCCTTCAAAAGGCACTTCCCCTGAGAGGAAGATAGCCACTGATGTCTGAGCTGGTGATCACCATCTGGCTGACAGCAGTCTGGTTAAGGAAGTTAGGAGTAATGGGATAGTAGTGGGTCCCCCAGGAGGACACATCATGAAGAAGGCTGTGGCCACAACCAGTCTGGGTGCAGATTGAGGCAAGGGCTGTAACAGGCCATACAGAATCCACACTGAGGAGGAAGGAGGAGCGATCACTGGTCATTCCAACGGACAGGTGAATCATCTTTGACTGGTCAGCAGAGAGGTAGATGTGTTGCACAAAGCTGCTTCCCAGAACCTTCAAAGTGACTGAGGTCCAAACACCAGTGGCTGCAATAGTTACTTGATGGCTAACATTTGCTATTGAGTAATTATGCGGGGGAAACATAATCAAAAACTTCCGACCAAGACTGGCCACGGACAGGCCTGCAGAGGAGAATACAAAATTGAGTTAAGTTTTTTTTTTTCTCAATATAAAACATTTCAATATGCTTCCACATCAACAACAGCAGGATATGTACATATGAAGTAAACAATAACATGATTTACTAACAAAGATGGACTACTCTGACAGCAGTTGATTGTATGACAGTAAACACCACACTTGCACTAAAGTGAATACATCTATTTACTGAGAGCAGTAAGCAAGTTTACTTTTGTAAGAGATAAGACCGGCGGTGTCAGATTTCAACAAGCTCAGCAGCCAATGAAGAACACAGTTCCTAGTTCCTGACTGGTTACACCTGTATTAACGTGCACACTCACTCTGGCAGTTTCCATGATAACAAGGACCTTGGCGTAGGAGCAACAACATACCAACAGAGACAACTCTTAACAACCACTCATTTAAAAGTAAGTTCACCTTTCAGCTGTTATATTAAATGGAGTTACTTGAATAAAACTACTTAATATTGTAGTATGGACTTATACTGCAAGTGTTGTCATTGCAAATAGTAAAAGTTAAAATTAAACGAGAGAATGGGTCATATATTTTTGTAACTCATAGCAAAAGCATTGTGACAACCAAACTGACTATTGGTGTTGTGCGTGTCCTCAATTTTTACATACAACGATGTCTTCTAATCCCATACCAATGCGGAGAAAAGACAACTAAAGATTTCTCAAGAGACCAATTACTGACCATAATTCCCTTTAGCAGTGCACAGATTAGTATCTTTTGTTTCCCCAAGGGCTGAGACATAGCCATACCCCACTCATCACTCGAAACTAGACAAACAGAAGGTAGACACCACAACTGTTGAGACTCGTTGCCGGAGTAATAAGTTAATGCAAACATAGTGCAAATATTGAGAGAAGGGATCAGGGTCAAAATTTACACAGCTGAGTGAAGAAAGCACAAACATGCTGGAAAACTAGTCAGGTTATATCCCGCTCTTTGTGCAAATTACCGTTGAATCTAATTTAATCACACTTACAAACAACAATAGCCTGTAAACCATGCCACTCACCAAGTCCCAGGAGACACACCTGGAGCAGCAGCAAAAACTGCACCGAAACAGGAAAAACGCACATAAATGGAACTATAGCAGTTTGTGTTTTCCCTACATCTGATGTATTTTAGGCTATTTGCATGCCAGGGAAGACACCAAACACTAAAAGGTCATCATTTGTGGACTAATTCTGACATGTAATCCACATTAACTACCTTAACTTGTTGCGGCATTTCTGATTTTGAATTAAATGCATGTTCTGGTCCAGCTCAAGTAAATAGTATCACCAACCATTACTCAATTTTAGCGAAATGTTGGCATTATTACCACAGTATTATAGGTATAATATTATATTATATATTAATATAATATAATATTATTAAGTTACCTTATTTGGGCTTATCACTGCTTTAAGCTACATTAGTGCTACTCGTGCCCTAAAGCTTTTATCAGCATCGAAGCAGTATATTAACCTCATAGTTTTCAGGAAACTGTCGTGACAGCAGTTCTGACACAGACACACGGAGGTATTTTCCCCGCAGAAGCGAAAAGCTGACTGAGAGGCAAACGTTAAGGAGCAGTTCAACGCAATATGAGGTGGCTGTGAATCCCCTTGTAGTTGAGGACACATTTGTTGCACTGAACTTGGCCCGCGCAGCAGGAGTCACCTTATTCCTGTTAATGAGTCGCCTCCGCTGTTCACACAACTGATCGACTGACTTTGGGTGAGTGCGTCAAATTGAGATGAAGACCGTCACACAAAGATGTAATTTTAAAACCTTAAATTCCACAACGAAGTGCACACTTTGCAATAGAGCTGTCTTTCTCTTGTATTGGTAGTTTAGGCTGTTGGTCATTTTTAAATGTCCTCAATACATGGCTGTCATGTAACGCATAAATATTACGGACATTTTGTGTGAGCTAATTATTATCAGCATGCAGCCTGCAGTGCTACTTCTTCGTGCTTTTTCCTCCAAAATGTATTTCCTCAGCTTTTTTCTCACCAAGTTCACCGAAGTTATTGTGAGTTGTTTATCACCTGCTCTCAGAGTGTAGCTCATGGAAATCTCTCTCTCATGGAGAGAGATTTCAGCTCTAAACAATAGCGGTCCTGTTTGTTACACAGTGAGTCAATGTGAGAGTAGCTTGGTTTCATCCATTCAAATGTGCAGACTTTTTTCTCTTAAGGAAGCAGGTTACAGAAGCTGAGGGTGAAAATAAACAACTGACATGACACACTGCAGCACCCCTTCCTTCACTTCCTGTTTGTGTGTATAAGTTTGTCTACTATTTACAGTGTGCTCATAAGTGAACTTTATGACATGCTATTTAAAGTGTTATTCTGCAGTTGTTAATCAAGCTGTTTGCTGTGGGAGATGCACAACATATTTGTTGAAACCCTTTAAATCTCATCTTTGCAGTTTGTTTTTTGCACATTTTGTGGTGCTTGGTTCTTGGGAGAGTGATGAGGCTGCATTCAAGATAGATTGGACTGTAAAAACCCTCAATGAGACTGGAGAAGTTCTTGTGATAGTGTTGTGAACAAAACAAAGACAAAACCGCTTTGTCTCAATCTGATAAAAAGTAAAGCTGAGGTGTACGTGCCCAGAACCCTGTATACCCTGAATCGGGTTGTTGCTGTTTTAGTCACACTCGAGGTGGAAAATGGCAAATTTATTTTGATGTAACCGTAGTCTCATATCTGGTGATTCTTGTGTTCATAGGACTTTCAAAGAGAAAGAGAAAGAGAGAGAGAGAGAGAGAGAGAGAGAGAGAGAGAGAGAGAGAGAGAGAGAGAGAGAGAGTCGGGGGGGGGGGGGGGGGGGGGGGGGGGGATGCAGGATATGTGTCTCAAAGATCTCACATCCTCGTAGTTGTTTTACTGTTGGCCTTATTGGCCTGATGCTCAACAAGTCACCCACAAACCACTTGTATTGGAAATAACTGCTGAGTTGTCAGACTCATTGTTTATCGATGGTGGATTGTTCACTGGTCTGCGTGGCATCAACTGAGGTATTGTGAGTTTCACTTTTTTGCCTTTTTGCTTAGTCTGCAGTCCAGTGGCATAGCAGAGTATGTTATGTTATAGAGGGGGGAAAACGGAATTTGCATCAAACTCGCTTAGATAAACAGCTTCAGTAGAGATGGCAGAGTTGAGTAAACATTTCAATAAGAATATTTTCCCTCTTCACTGAACCAGAGTAAGCTACCACTTTTATCAAATTGAATGGCAATGAATAACAAATGATCTTGGTGCTTTTTTCCCTTTCTCACCCACTCGAATCCCTTGTTGTTGGGCTCATTGTTTTTTTGAGCAAGTCTGTTTTAGTGTTGACACATCTTCACAATAATCAGTAGTTTTTTTCCCTCTTCTTTTTCACATTCTTTTACTTGTATTTGTTTTCCTATGAACTCACTAGGCCACAGCGATTCTAATATCTTTGCACGTTAGTGATTGTTATCACTGGTGTCAGTCTTGTCAGCGATGCACAGTGGTGGAGCAGAGGGCTGTTATCAGTGCGAGCAGATAAAAAGAGTTCTGTTCTGTTTATGTACATGTGGTAAACCTCCGTTTGTGTGAGTGTATTTTGTTGATACAGATTGTACTGGGTAGGTTGGAAGGAGTGGAAGGTGTTCATCATTCAAAATTAAACCTGGTAAACAAGATTTAGGTGGGCTGGCCTGGCCAGACAGGTATGAGGTTCAGGGTTAATCCTGTCAGAGGAGAGCTGCGTCGGGGAGACTGAAACAAAAACAAGACAAATTCACCCTCCAGCAACAATACAGTACTTGCCTGTCTTGCATCACTGCACTCCAGTTTTATGATTTCCACATTTACTTTCTATGATCTTTGCGTCTATAGCCAGCAGCCAGCTGGCATGTCTGCTTTATAACCAAGCCACTGGTTATTATATGTTGCAAATTGGGTCCGGTATTAAAGAGCAAATTCAATCGGCATTCAAATGTACTAGAATATATTACCCAATTTGAAAAATAATACAAGCGTCGGGAGCCATTTTGATACAGAGGCAGTGGACTGGGTTGATAAATATTTCCAAATTGGATCAGCTTATTATTTCACCCAAAGCGACTCTGAAAAGCAAATTGGATACAGAAGGGGATTTTATTCGCAGCTTCTTAGGTTGTTTGCATTTGGAGATTTACTGCAGCTATTCAAGAGGCCAGAACAGCCCACACTACAGTCCCCATCCAATCAGCCTCAGTTGTGTGATTAGCATCATTTAATATCGTCAACAAAAATAGATCTTAATGCTGTTCGGCTAATTTAGCATCAAGATAATCTTGTTGTGGACTGGGCTGGAATCGTTCTTGTGCGGCCCTACAGGGTGAACATTTGTCTCACATGGAAGTTTTTAGACATTGACTACCATGGCAGCATTTATAGATAAGATTACACTTCATGGCCAGATTCCTGATGCCTAGGTTTTAATAAAACTGTCAAAAACAGTATGGAAAGAATTAACAGATTTTGGCTAGTCTCCAGTCTTAATGCCCATGCCTTAATCTTCTTCACTTCCTTTTACCAAATATGGGACGTCGAATTTACTCACCATACAGTGAGCGTGATCCACTTCCTTAAATTGTAGTAATAAGTAGGAAACAGTAAGTCGGTAACTGCTCTGTGGGGGTTCACGGTGCGTTTAAGCTGCTTTCCCTCACAGCCCTGCACCTTAACAATGCGGGTCACCTCAGTTCTTTCCACATAGTCATTAACTATTAAGGAAATCAAGGACACAATGGGCACAACTAACAATGAAGAGGCGCCTACAAGTATAACATTTGGCACAAAGGTCAATGGGGAGAGTTCCCTCTGTGTGCAGTTTCAATCATTGCATGACTATTGGTTCCTGATCCCATGCCAACCCCAATAGCTAAATCTGGCCAATGAGGCTTCATCCGGGGCCTAGACTGGAAGAGAGGTCATTCCTATGTTTTCCCATTTCAAAAATATCTGCATTCATATTGTGTGGGACACAGCTGTGGCTTTGTTTGGCAGGCCAAGAACATCTGCGTTTAACATCTATGTGGTGGTGGTGATGGGGAGCGGAGGTAGGTTTGTTTTGGGCCCTGTTCCATGAGGAAGTTGTGACATTTCTCCTGAAGAACAACAATACATCAAAATAGAAATCAGAACCAATGTAAGAGTAACACTTGGCTCCTGTAGAGTTGACGTAAAAATGTGTTCAAGGGTAATCAGGCTGACACGTTTTCTTTCCCAATTAACATGACAAAAATAGTGCTTGGCAGGATACAATAAACAAACCAAAAATGTATTAGTCAACAACATTTTTTTTTTTTCCAATGATGTCCACTTTTTCAACACTTTGCATAGCACCCGGGCTTTGCTTAAGGGAGGGGAAAATGTTGAATAGACACTGGCTGACTGTGACCGAATTCTCAGAACGGTGTTTCTGCTGAGCACTATGGGAAATAAGGTTGTCAGTCACTGACCCCTTCATCACCACTCATCTCAGATTACAATCTTGATTTGCATGCATACTTTAAACCGGTTAAAACTGTACAAGGACTTCGTTTGGAAATTGTGGTTTTCCGCAGACTAGCATTATGTGATACTGAAACTCAAAGTGCCTCACAAGTCCCAGTAATAGACAGCATTGCTGCTTTCCATCTTACCCGAAACCAAAACCAAAACACCAAGATTCCACACACATCAATGGCTGAATATTAATAGCAGATATTTTTATCTTGGTTTCTTTTTCCCCAGCAGCATTTGAAGATGATGCGATTGCTGTTCCTGTGTGTGCTGCTGATGCTGCCAGCTGCTACTGGTATGTTCTTATCTCTGTGTGACGCTTGCAGGTGATAAACATCTAATCAGGGTCTGTGCATCTCTGTGCCGGCATGCTTTCCTCACTTACCTATCTATGTGCACTGTCTGTGCAGATAAATGTATGCACTCACTTTTAAATTTTACAACTGCTGAAAAGAGAAGGTGCAAAAGTGAAACAAAAGGTTTGTACGTATAAGAATAACATTAAGAAAAACATGCATGTGAAATAAGCAACAATATTCTTAACGCTGTACTTTCCTGACATACAAGATGAGATACCAGAAAAGATCAGCAGATAGACTCCACCAAATACGCAACACAAGTGTAGCCCAAATAGTTTTTGTGCTGTACAGTACTTTGAATGTTGCAGTAATCTGGATTGTGAATAATATTAAGCTTTTAAAAACTGTTTTGTGAAAGTATTCTAACTCCCTACCTTTTTTTGCAGCTGTTTCAGAAGAGGGTGAAGGATCTGCTGATGGTATGTAATGCATCTTTATCTGTAAAATAAAGAAAAACAGCACCACTTAATGAAGCCTTTCAATCAGCTGGACACAGTTGTCATAGTGCTTTTCAACAAGTCATCAAGTAAATGGTTCTTGGTCAAAGTCAATTTAGGGCAATTTAGTGAAACAAACTGAGATTTAATTACAAGTTAAACTTAGATATCACACCCATATGCAACAACAAAGAACAAGTTTTGTTCCTTTGTTTTGAAAGGAATTATTTTGTCCTTGTCCTTAGCTTGTTTCGACATGTGTATTTTGTCCTTGTTGTTTTATGTTACTTCAGGTAAGTTGAGTGGGTCCTTTAGGCCATGTATTACGTAATTTACAGATGCCATGTGATTTCATGTCAAACAGAATAGCTTAAAAAATACACCTTCCCTAGATGTTAGATTCTCAACCATCTCCACATTTCTACTCTCTTTACTCAAGTGCACAACATGGTTGCATGGTTTTGTGTGAAGGCTCTCCCTTGAAACTTTTACACTTCATGGTTTTTCTTCCTGATTTTCAGTTTTGTTTGTTACTTACAGGTTTGGTCGTTTGTTTATGGGTGTGTTTTTTTGTTTTCAGTTTTGTTATTGCCTTTCAGATGGGTTATTATTTTCTGTGTACAATATTGAGTCTTGTTTATAGTTTTCATTTTTTTTTGCTGTCAGATCTTTTGGTCCTAAACTAACTTCATAAAAACCTCAATCAATAGTGTTGCTAAAAGATTAAAGGTGTTGTCTATATCCTGACTATTGTTCAGTAGAAGAACTCTATTATTATTATTTGAAAGAGCTCACACTGAAGAACATGTATTTCTGTACTGTGTGTTCAAGCAGCTGATTTCTCCTTACCTCACAGATCCGAATGATGATGATGAGGACCATGAGCGAAAAGGTGAGTTTCTTACCTCTGTTCCCAAGAGTGGATTGAAGGGCAGTAGGATTTTCTAGTTTCTTCTGTATCACACCCATAAACACTGTAATGTCAGCTGTTCAGAGGAGACTATGTGAAGGTTATGACCTCACTAATTATTGTCAATAAGTCAGCATTGTGTATAGGTTGGTCCAGTCCAGTAAAATGTGTGGGTCAGTGGCCCCTGTTGGCTTTCCCTTCTTCCAACCATTAAGCCTTGAATGGAATCAATTAGCTCCCTGGAGGGGCCCTGTGGATTCTGCTGAAAGGCCAATGAACAAGTCAACATCTTCACCGTCCTGCTGGTCATTTAATCAACATTGGCATTCTCATTCTCTCTCCACGCCTCTCTCCGTCGCTCCTCATCTTCGTTTTGATGGACACTTGATAGAATTACAGATCTGTTTAGAACAGATCAGTCGGCTCCTGGAGAAGCAGCCTTTCAGCAAGAGCTACGATGTTTCTGAAGCCTCTATGGCGACACAAGCTCATGCCCATATACTTAATTCCATTCCTTCTTCTTTTTGCCACTTAACTGTAGATGAGGAATTTTATGGCTCAAGTGAATCTGCAGGTGTAAAAGACACACAAGGTGAGAGACGTGTTTCAGTTAGAATTAACGATATACAGTACATGTATAAAAATGTAGAATACACATCAACAGGGATTTGTAATATCAACCATCAACTCACCTTACTTATTTCTTTTAGATCATTTAACCCTGATTATCATCGTTGTAGCTGTGGCGGTGTTGACTCTTTCCGGTGCTATAATAATCAGTAAGTGTTCTTTGTTTTGCTTTGACATAAAGTCGTTTTAATGTGAAATAATTTCTGTTTCATTTCCACAGTTGACAAATGCACTGCCGTAAAGCCCCTCGGTGCATGACTGGAATCTCTGTAGTCCCTGTGTGCCTTGTAAAGCTGTTAATACCTAAGCAAATATGAACTTTTCTCTTGTGTAGCCGTGACCTTTTTTCATTTTTCTTTCTTGCAGCTGTACTGCTGGTAAGACGCCACTTGCACAATCGACAGCAAGGGTAAGGTCAAATTTCTCCACTTTAAAGTTGATATTTAAGAGATGCACGTTCCACTTTATGCTAAGTCAGCCTGCAGGTGACAGAACCAGTCTGGTGGGTAACAGCCTTTCTGCTGCCTTGCCAATGAACCCTACCTCGTCCTACAGCATCAAAATCAGAGAAAAACACTTGGGTGGAAAAACTTAACTGGCTTCCACCCATCTGAGCCTGTCTGGACTTGTACAGCAATTAGTGTCACAGCCTGAGGCCCTCCAACGCCACCACTGAACACTCCCCACCTCTAACCCTTCCCATGTTAGCCATCAAACAATAGCCTTGAGACAGTGCCACTGGGTCTGTATGAACGAATGGGACAGGACCTTACTTGTCCCAAAGCTTACCTCATGAACTGAGGTAAGATCGAGTAGATGACTCTGCTCTGAAATACTAAAACAATCCTGTAAACAGGACGCTGGCGTCATGACAACAATCTGCCAACAGCACTCAGATACCAGAACAGCCAAAACCAGTTATACAGAGAGACGCCCTCTCTTTGCTTTTTGCAACCATTCTACACCTTGCATATTTAACCACAGTTGGCTAGCTAGGAAGGCTTTCTGCAGAACAATCAGTTTCTTTTGTGCTGGGGTGCAGTAGTAATACATGACCTGCAGGTCGGGTTTAGAGAGGTTACGAAGTTCAAGTTAATCCCCTGAGATCTCCAAGCAGCAGGAGAACAGCCATTGTGGAGCAGATGCCCAAGACAATCTGCAAGGGTTAAATTCCTCTGCAGGATTACTGGCTGCCTCCTGGGGCTGCAGTCAGCTCTGGCAGTGTTTGGTGCTGACTGATCGCTCTGCTGAAAAGAGGCTTAATCACACAGCAACCTCTGGCTTGTTGGATCAACAGTGCCTTGCCAGATTTATAAGTCCCACCTGGGGATGAGCTGTGTTTTGAGGTGGTGCAGTCGCCGCGCACCTGTCAGAGCCCTGCAGAATGAGGCAGACATGTCGTTTCCTGAATTCTGACACACAGAGTTGTTTCTTGTGTCTTTCTGCTAACAAACTGAAAAAGAGCCTAAAAATATCTTGAAGATGACATACTTCTGCCCTGTCCCCCCCCCCCCCCCCCTCCACACACACACACACACACCACCTCCTCTCCCTGTATTCCCTTCCTGTGGCCTGTCCTACCTCTCTCTCTACAGGATCTACTTCGTGCCTACAGAGCAGGACCAGAAAGGGGCCGTCTAGTTCCTGGTGGAGTAGCAGTCTCAATAACAGACAAGAGAGGAGCCATGCACAGGGCTATGTCATCTCCTACTCTTCTGACTTAGACAGTTAGACTTCTTTGCACAACAGCCTGCTTCTCACCTTTTAGTTCATTGCTCACTCTAATCAATACATATGCAATATTTTTTTTAACCGTTGTATACACTTGTCTTTGTCCCAGCCGTTTATGCTCCACATACACGCAATTTATCCGGGGACATTTGGAATGCATTCAAACCTTCTAATTGGATTCTATTTGAGGAATCAAAATCAAAGCCAGTGAATATGGCTTAAAGCTTCTTTTGTTAAAAGGGATAATTTAGCACAGCCAGAGCTCCCCCTTTTTTACTACCTGAAACAAGAAATTATTCCCACCAGCTATGCAGTGAAAGTACATTTGCGTTTGATTTGGTGCATATGGGAAAAGACCTGTTTGTGTGAAATGGTCGATGACTGAGACAAACCATGCTAATCCACGCTAAGACAGGTTAGTGCTCACTTCATTCTCTTATTCACTTGTCTGACACCTTCTGTTCCTGGTCCATTGGCAATAACAGGAGGCAGTGCAAAAGGAAGATAAAAACTTGTTCCCCCTGTTCTCAACCTCAGTCAAAAAGAAACAAGTGGATATAGCCAGTGTGAACATTATTGCAGGGTAGTAAATTAATTGGCCGCTATGAATGATGATGTTTTCTTTTCCCCCTCTCTGTTTCATTTTGAAAGGCGTTCACTTTAGTCCCGCAGATTGTAAATACAGAAGTTTTCTACTGGTAGAAAGCAGCTGGGTGTGAGTGAGGAATAAAATCTCACAAATCAAATAAAGACGGAGATGATTGGGAAAATACCAACAATGCCTTTGTTTCATTCATAGAGCATGATGGCTTCTCTGTTTTCATTTAAATGGAAATCAATCATACTCTGTGAAAGAAAGCTTTCTGTCCAGGAACCTGAGGCACTGGTTGCCTTATTTGTTCCAAATCAGAGAAGGGAACTTTCTGCAGCAAATGTTAAAGGGGAATGGGACCTGCTCCTGTTCGACATGACAGTATTTCATTGGTGGCTTCATGAGGACACTTATAATGGAATAAGCAACACAGGGAATGGCTACATGGGGTTAAACACTAGATTTGTCAAAGCAGGATCTCACTTTGCTTCCACTAAATCTTGCAGCTAATCTCGGCACTGGGGACAGTTCTTGGCTCCAGTCCAGCCAGACTTGAGAGTGAAAACAATTGTGTAGTCACGTCGTCTTCAGGTTGTACAGTAGCTATAGATTTGTGCTGGAGCTTTGTCTTAAAAATGATGCATCCCAGTTTATTAAACATAAACAAATTGGTAGATGTGGTTATTGTTTGTGCATTTGTTTTACTGTTCGTATTTGAGCAATGTGTGTACAGTATGTGTTATGTGTATCTAAAAAGCATAGCATTGCCCAATAAGCCTTCAATATCTGTCAGCATTTCAAAGGGAGTACAATTGAACAAAAATTGCAGTACAAAACATTTCAGTTTTTCATGTCATGTTGTTTTTAGTCATATTCACTGTTTCTGTTGGACAAACAAACCACAATTGAACATTAGAGCAGAGATTTTTCTTTCAAGGCCTTTTTTGACAAATTGAAGAAAGCAAACACACAGAAATGCAGTATTTGGTCCAGTCGTCTCCCAGTATTTGACCAAACTCTACTCAATTATTCCTTTCTGTAAAGCTCTCTGCTGTGACACTACTCATGTTAATGTAACAAATGTAGATGTTGAGCTTTTTTTTTTTTTCTCCCCCTTTTTTTTTTAACTGTCTTTTTCAGTGCATGCAGGCTACAGCAGGAGTACAGTGTCCCTAAACGCTCTATTTACAACAACTTAA
This sequence comes from Cebidichthys violaceus, assembly GCF_023349555.1. NCBI lineage: Eukaryota > Metazoa > Chordata > Actinopteri > Perciformes > Stichaeidae > Cebidichthys > Cebidichthys violaceus. The sequence continues at coordinate 14,262,613 of NW_027176927.1, read as the reverse complement.
CAAAATGCATGCAAACTGACAAAACTCAAGCAAATTAAGAAAACATCTTCATCAATGCGAACAGCAGTTAAAAAAATGCAGCAAATACAGAAAACACAACCAAATACTAACTACAAAGGTGCTCTTAGTAAGGTGCAGAACGTCACCAGGTGTGTTTGCAATGACCACCGCTGTATTGTGTGATTGAATGAATACAACGATGGGGTCTGTGATGCACTCAGCTGTGTTATCACTAGCGGCCCCTACCATCCGGGGGCTGGTTAAGAGTATTGCGTGAGGAGTCAGCAGGCAGTCAATGGCAGTATAAGACAGGCAAAAAAAGTTGTTTTGAGAAAGTGTAAGTCACCACAACCAACTGGGAAACCAAAATATAATTTAGTTTGCTGCAGCAGAATGCAAGATTAGCCGTGGACAGACACAAAGGTGCACACTCGCTCACGGAGGCAGAGACACACACATGCACACATGTGTCCGATTGCATGATCCTTCTGCTGAATATAATAACAGAACTAAATACGGAAATGTGCAAGTTCAGTACGACTTGCAATGCTCTTGTATTTCGCTTTCTGTTCTTTGCAGCTTGTTTTTGTATTTGGTTGTTTTCTAGCTTTGCTTTCTTTTTTTCTAATTGCGCATGTATAAAATGTTTTCTCCATTGCTTGTGTTTTGTCTAGTAGCATGTGTTTTCTGAAGTTGCACTGCATACAGCTTTCAGAACCACCGCACTAAAGCCCTTGTCAGACCTTATTCTAGTTTTTAATATATTGTATGCATTTACAAATTTACTGACCTAAATATTTGTATTTTGTCTCTTAATGGAAAAATATTATATTTGACCAAATGGTCTTTTTATACATGTGTTAAGTGGTGATATTTTCTCTCCAATGTTCATTTATAAATTCTGTGCAAAACATGTTGTGGCGGGTGGGAGTCAGTTATTTTCCAAAAGCTTTTTTTATGTAAAATATTTGTATTTGTGTCATATTGCAGCAAAAATGTATCTAAATTAAATTTTGACTTAATGTTGAATACATGTTTGTATGCACTTGTGTATCCAGATGAACCCATACTGTTTGTATTATTTGTGCCAATGGCATTCCCATTAGTTTTTCATTATAGAATTAATTACAACAGTTAATACTATTGTATATCATATAGGTGTAAACTCTGCGTTTCTTTTGACATTAAATCTGAGATAAAATGTGTTTGTTTTTTCCCAGTTTATTGTCTGCATCATTTGATGCCATATGGATGCAATGATAATGCGCCAGTGGATCTTGTTTAATCTAGGGCTTTACTCACTTACAAGCATAGAGCCACTAAGAGGCTTAGACACCCCTTACTAAACATCACGTTTTTGTTCAGATTGAAAGTGTAAAGAGCATGTAGTATCTATCAGGAGGAGGAAGTGACCCAGCTTCAGTCTTAGTGTTGTGCGAGATTGTCAAGTATGGAATGTTATGGGTTTATTCTTCACAACCTTTAATAATAATAATCCTGGCTGTGAGACACAGCCTATGGCTGTTATCAGTTATAAGATAAAAGGTCATTGGAAACAAGCCTGCTTCATGGCTGAAGGTGTGATTAAAATATGAATCATCTCCTCATTATTTGCAAAGAGAAATAATCCCTTTTCAGTGCAGTTTTGCTAAGTATAGAAATGATGTTAGACAAAGATTAAGCAGGTGAGGGTTCCCTTTTTTCACTTGTCAGGCTGATTCATGTTTTCTATGTTTTATTGAGTGTTTTCATATGACACTGTTACCAAGCAGCATACAGTCTACATTCACACATATGATGGCAGATTTGTTTTTCTCTTGATGGACTCCTGGTTGGTTTCTTACAGCTCTGCACTTTTTTCAATGTACATATGCTCTCTCTCCTTATCCTTGGGCCACTCGATATGATCTGAAAAATAAACACACCGAACCGTTAAGGAATCAAACAGTATTTAAGCAATCAATTTTATTTATCCAACACAAACACACCACAGTAAGGAAAATAAACAATGTGCTTTGCAGTTTTTCTGTAACAGTTTCACCCAACAAATAGCTTAATCATAATCTTTTTGATCTATTAATCATCAGAGATTTTAGTCAGCATTCTGTTGAGCTATTATATGTCTGAAATGAATGATTGTTTGCAATATATCATCCAGTAGCCTGTGATATAAATTACTTAAATCATTCAACTGCAGTTTCCCCAAGAGCGTGATATAAGCACGGCTACCCTTCATGCACATGGACTGTAATTTAGACTGTCTGTCAGCTTTCATTGTCTTAAATTATTCAGCACTTGTGCTAATCATGCACCCCTCAAACAGTGCAAAAATACAGAATTTGAACATTCACTAGAATGAATGAAATAAAAAGCTGGAAGTACTTACTTTTTTGAACTTTTGTGACATCTGGAAAGCCGACAGGCCCTGCCACCTACAGTTAGAGATAAGCAAAAGAGTGAGAAAGGCAGTTGAATATACATAATTACAGTGTTTCACAAAAATGTCTTTCAGAGTCAAACTTACAGCCAATGACCATGATGCCCACCATGAAAAGCACTGCTGCAATGGACAGTCCAGCAATGCGCAGGGACTTATAATCTGGACATATAAAACATGAATCAAACACTCAACCATAGACACAAAATGAAAGAATACAAAAATATAAACAGTCAAATGTAGCTTCTCACCATAGGTGAAATCTTCATCCCACTTTGGATCTATAAGAAGTGAAAGCGGAATGGAAAGTATTGAATTAAGTTTGACTGTTGAACACAGGAAGCTTCTACAAGAAAAAAGAGAGAGAGAGGATCACCAGGGAACAACAGTCAGAGATAGCCTGACAGATCTACTGGCCCCGCTGACATGCTGTTGATGGTGTATCAAAACCCTATCTATGGTAAGCCAGCACAGCATGAGGACACAAATATCATATCTCTTCTTGCGTAAGGTACAATCAAGCATTAATCTGTTGGCAAGAGAGGAAGTGAGGTGCTCTGTTCTACCACTCCGCCATGGGCTTTGTTTGGAAGACAGGGAATTATGATACTGTCAGTCTGCCATGAGATAACAATAAAACCGCAATGCCTGTGGCATTTAAGGTAACTATGGAGTAGTAAAAAATGTTGGTACCCCAGGCAACATCTTGATGGGCTCCTTTTCTGGTGTTTTTCACTGATGTCACTGAGGATGCTGAAAAATATAGACAGTGAAAATATTAGTTTCCTTGACTTTTTTCCCTCTGTATTTAATATAAGTCATATGGTATATAATACAAAAGCATAATTATATATATATCGATATATTTGTTTTGGGACATATTGACCTATCTTATTTTTGCCATATGAGTCCCTGCATAATTCCATTCAGGTGCATTCCTAACTCATTATTTTAATTGACATTTTGAATATTTCAGTGGAATGGCTCTCTTAGGAAACCTTTTAATGCATATCAGTGGGCTCTCTGTCGCTCTCACTCTAGTTCTCTCCTTTTTCCCGGTCCGGTACAAAAAAACTCTTCTTTATATCTTAATAAGTACAGCGAGTTTAACATTTTCTAATTACCTCATAATTAGTTTTAAAGGGAGAAAGCTTTGGGAAAGCCTTTGCTATTGATGTGAGGGATGTTATAGCCAAACTCAATGGCTTCCACCAACTGGGTGTTCAAATATGTGAGGGACATGGTGCGGATTGTTACCTGGAGTGGGTGTGAACTTTGTTTTTGGTTTTGTTGTTGGAGCTAAAAGGAACAGAAACATAACAATCACATCAAGTTTAATTGAAATTATGGGTTTCACATATACAGCACTAACTACCAGTCTACCTGTTGAAGTCTTCATTTCTGATGGGGTGGTGTGGACATTGACTGGGATGCTGGTGCTAATGTTCTTGTTTGTGGTTGAGGAGTTAGCGTCTCTGGTGACTCTGCTTTCCACTCCTCTTCCTGTTACATCAAGAAAGCAAATGATTCATATGAAAATGATACTGAAAAGGAGATAGCCTCAATACCGAAGATGCTGCAAAGTGGCATTTCTCCAGATAGCCACGAGTGCCGTACCAGTAAGAGTTGAAGCGGCAGGCATTGTTGTTAAGTTCGCCATACTGTTGCTCACAGACTGCATTTGATCTGCGGGTGTGGAAGTCTGAGCCCTTGACACTGCATGCGAGGGAAAAAAGACACACTTTAATCACCAAAAACACAAGTCAGATGAAGCCTCACAGCGAGGCCTTGATACAGTAAACTTTACAGGAAGAACAAATAGCAGTGTTGTTTACCACTGTGATTTTCTCAAACAATGCTGTGATGTATTCCTGGCAGAGGCCAGACTTGAGAATGTCTGGCCATGCCGGCAAGAGGGGCCCCGCAGATGTACTGAGAGTATGTCACAGTTAAAGTCCTGTGAGTGGGGCAGTGCCGCACACACAAAGAAGTGGCTCTTTACAAAACCTCTGGCTACAACAGAGCTGGATTGTTGTGTGAGACTGCAGGACAGAGAGGCTGTTGTCTGTTTACTCTCTCAGCACCTTCCAATTAATGCGGTAGCTCTACAAAACCTCTACTTTCTTAGGCTAATGCTGTGATTCCAACTACTTTGATGAACCCATGTGCCTGGAACGTGACTAAAGGTCTGCAGTAGATGTGTCAGATATATTGTGTGGATGAAAACCTTAATTTGGTTAGTGGTAAACCTTATATATTACAGTCATCTACAGTTCTAAGATGTTTAGTGTGATCTTATCCCTCATCTGGACTGAGATTAGGGATAATCCTTCAGTCTTCTAAACCCACATTAGGATCCACATTATAATGTATACTCAGTATTCTTAGAAGTTATTACATTATCCTATATTTTTACAAAAAATAACCCTGATGACAACATACATATGGGAATTTACGCATACTGTAGGCTCTGCAGGTCTTCAAACTTCATGACACTTGTAACCTGTAATACTACTTCATTTTAGCATTTATATTTTAGCATTGCATTATCCTGTTGTGACTTGTGATCAAAGTGGCTGCTGTTACATAGTTACATAGTTACATGGCCTTGCGTTAAACTCAATGCACTCACCTTTAAACATGACAAGCAGGAAGAAGACCAAGTGGGTAAAATAAATCTGAAAGACAAAAAAACTAACATTATGAGTGGAGGAGATGACACAATGATGAAAGCATAAACCAAGTTATATCTCAACTGGTGTTTTAACAAGTTGAATTTCAATTTTTACAACAACATCTAAGATCTGCAAAAGTAATTCAGAGCCCCTCAAATATTATAGGTGACTGCATAAATGAGGAAAGGTCATATACTATAAATGCAGACACTGGATCTGTTGCAGAGGATTGGAGCAGATACACAGACAAAACATGTGCTCATGAGCAGACAGACACGGTTTATTTGCATCTCTTTAGCCAAAGTTCTAATGTTACAATTGAAGCGTGAGAGCATTCACGTTGGAACATTTTGTGCAGTGCAAATCTACCAGACAGGAAGTTGCACTCATTGAGGTTTGGCACCACATGGCAACCTCTCCTTCCTCCTTAAGCACACAACATCTCCCACACTCCTCACGCAGCATGACAAAAACTGATTCCTACTTTGAATGTCAAACTTTAGAAGATACACATATCATAACCACAATATTTTTTTCATTTTTATTCATTTGTCAAAAGTGAGTGATTGAGGCCGCACATTGCGTTTGCTATCCTCCCACACATGTCTGTGTTGAACTTTGTGGCACTATTGATCAAACTTCAATAACAAAAAGTTTGCTACTGTCACCAATTAAAAACTGGCATTGGAGGACGTGTCAAAACAACTCCTTTTACTGTAATGGAAATCCTGTAGGCCTACTAGTGAGCGACGTACTCTTTCCTCCCCCTCACAACATGTTGCCCCTAGCTTGAAACAAAACACTATAGACAAACAGAAGTAAGCAAAAAGCTGTCCGATATTGCATGATTTTATAGTAACACAGAGAACAACAGCTGCCAAGCACGTATATACAGCAGAGGCAGGTAGAATGACGGATAGAAGTCTGGGCCAGTGGCTCAGTTTGAATCCACCCCCAGCAGAAAATGAATCTCGATCTTTGACCTATCCTGGTGGCAGCTCATCCTCCGGGCGTGGAACAGTGTGACAGGTGAACGTCTGTGGTCGTCATGAGCTGCGACAGCTCAGATTAGCAGGTCATGCCAATCTTCATTTCACTCCAGAGCATATGTCAAGATCAGGCCTGTTTCCCCTGGGCTGTACAGGCGTCTTTCCCTTCCCCTAGCCTGACCTGCCTGCCTGTTTGTCAAATCTAGCACTCTAACTCACTCTCTGTCTGTCTGTTCATCCGTTTGTCTGTCGTCCTCCATCAATCTCTCTTTAGTATGCCTCACCAAAAACACCCCTTAGCCCTCTGATATTTAATCATCCATCCAGGCTATTATGCTTACCTTGGTATCCATCTTGTGAGGTGCTCGAGTCCAGAGATTCTTCCACATCGTCATCATCCACGGTGCTTTCTACTGTATGTCACTTCTGAAATGTTGTTAACCAACCACACCCATGTGCTCACCATCAGTACTTCCTCATTCAATTGTCTGAACTCTGTTTCAGTCTTTCAGTCTCTCGCTCACGCACTCTTTCTCATGACATTCTGTGGCTTCCAGTCTTTCACCCTCCCTCACTGCTCACAGTCTCTCAGCCCAGCAGCTTCTCTTCCTACTTTATTTCTGTTTCTTTATAGTACACTGTCTTTTATTGTGTGTCTTTGCCTGTCTCTTTCTCCATGCTCATACAATCATTTATGACCACAAGACCATGCGTCATCTGTGTCCATGTTGCTGTGTCACAAACAAGAAATGACCTTGTTGTAATGAGAAACTGTTGATATACTGACAAATGCAGTACAAATTGGAAGCATTTTTGCTTCCTGTGAATGGTGAACAGTTTAATAAAATATCCTCCCTTGAAAACGCTAACATTAAGGATGTTCTGAAATACGTATGGCTGTGAAGAACAATATATTCTGTACTTTAAATACCAACTAGGCCAACATGCAACCATAGAAGAAGCAATTGTATTTCTTGAGTACATCTTCAAACTTAAAAAAAAAGAACACATCTAACTCACTTAAATATTACCACAGAAAACATCCACCACTGTCACATTGCACTGAAGGGTTTTTGAAGTCACAGTCTTCAACTATTGCTTCAAGACTGCAAGATTGGTGTGTGTGATTTTGACTCAACAGCATTAACCAACTGAAGAGGACAAATCTAGCTGTTGCAGCAGACAAAGCATGCAATTCAACCACAATAGCAGAGGACAGTCTTTGTCCAGAGTGGATGCTTTTGGATCAGCTTATACTCACAGCTTGTCACATTTTGATAAAGCAATTGTTAACTCTTTTTAAAAGCATCTTTCAAGGTGATAAATTCCAAATTCAGAGCATATCTATGATTGAGGGATTGCCTCCACGTGGCTCTCAACATCGCGATAGCTGAGCCAGCGTCTAACGGTGCTAACAACGCTAAAGTGCTAACAACGCTAAAGTGCTAGCAACAGCAACAGTGCTAACAGAACTAAGAGAGGGGAACCAGAGGCAATTTTGTTTTTCCTAGGATGATGAGGAAATGATTGGCCCTACTCGCCTCTGATTGGCTAGCACTCACTGCCGTCGATCGTTGGATTGGATAATGTTAGAATATCATGGTAAGTCAATCAAGGCAGAGTACACCACATCAGCGACAGAATAGGGCGGGTCATGCCTTTGCCTCTCTAGGAAAAACAAATTTATGAACCGAAGGTGGGCGTCAGTCGCAAAATATAGGACTGTTGACTTACCCATTTTATGCTTCCAGCCAATCATATTATAAGATACAACCTGGCAAGTAATAGATAACCAATCACATCTGCTTGTACACAAATATGATTAGAAGAACATCAATCTGTAAACACTTACTAATAATGTCTTCCTTTTTTCCCCATTCTGTTTGTCATTTTAGCTGAGCATTTTTGTTGATTACAAATCATCAGACAATATTGATTTATGTATGGATGTAGGTTTACACATAAATAAATGTGTGGATTATTTGAAAATACATTTCAGACAGTGATTTATAAATGCAAAAACATCAGGCAAAATGCATTTGTACACTCTGTCAGATCAGACTTAATGTTTTTAATAATAACAGCTTGTTTTTCTCTTTTTGTCATCTTTATATCCTAGTGTTGGAGTGGGAGTGTAGGCGCATTTAAATGAGTGAGATGCAGAGAGGGACGTTTGAAATGTGCTTACATATGGGTAAGAAATACACCCAGGTTTAAATGTGGCTTAAAAAAGAAAGACATTTTTCTTATGATGAATATAATGTGTACCTTTGTGAAAAAAATACCTGGAGAGTAATGAGTGTCTGGATTTAAATTTTGCTTAATAAAGCCTGCACTATTTCAAATCCATAACTCAACCTTTTTTTCTGCAATATCCTTGGGCTCTACTAGCATATCTACTTTTCTGTGGTTTTATTTTTACTCCTACATTTCCATGGGGTCTGATGCCGATGGCCAGTCATCAAACTCATCTTTAATTTAAGATGCTCCTTTAGTTTCAATGTGCTCTCAGATCTGCCCTTATCAAAATTAACAATTAATTGTTGTTTTCACTTCCTAGCTATCTTTCATGAACTATTGTTATATTTATTCAGTTGTATTCTTTCATCCACATAGGAGGGTAAATTACTTCCTCATTACTGACAACAGGAGAGAACACCCACAATGTGAGTCATAATAACTGCCAGTAAAATCATGTTCTAATTTGTAAAACCTGTGGTTGCTTTTGATTTGATTTCTATTTAGTTCAAATTATTAGAATCCAAATAATGAGAGCAAAGACAGGGTTTGCAGAAATTTGAGTTCAATTTTCGTCAGCTCCCCACTGGTAGCACAACCTGATAAAGGAGCATTATTCAATTTCTTATTTGTTTTCCAAATAAAAAATGTTCAGGAGAGGTGTAAAAAGAACGTGAAAACACTCTGAGAGCTGAGGTAATTAAAGTCTCTTATTTGTTTCTCTTTTGACTTAATTGTGCACTCCTGCAGCCTGAATGATCGAGCTCCCTCGAGATTCTTCTGAACGCATCATATCAAAACATTCATGAGGCAAGTGAGGAAAAATAGAAGTTGACATACAGCATTGAGCTGTCAAGCCTGCAGTTTAGCAGATTACTGTTCTTGCCTGAGCTGAAATGATACATCATGAACAGGCTTTGGTTTGAACACAGCAGTCATTTTGACAGGAACTTAAACAATTGTTCAGTAATGAGACAAACATACCTTGACAGCTCATGATGGAGAATAGCAAGCCTAATTGAGGGAACACAGCTCTGTGAAACATTGAGATTTATCTCCAGGCAGTCAGGCCATTGAGGAAGCAGAATATTGTAGGTTGTACAAATATTAGGACAACAACAACCTCACCAGGATTTGCAATATCACCTCTTTTAGTAAATATTTCCTCTGTATTTTACAGTAACAACCCAAAAAAGAGTGACGTATGAAGGTTGCTCCAGCTAAAGAACAAGTCATGAGGCAGACAAAATCCATCTTCATCAAAAATAAAAAAGTGAACATTTCTATTGGGGAAAAATGAATTAAGATTAAACATTTTTTTCTTTTTTTATATGTGTGTCTCATTGGACTATATGTGTTGCCTGTGTTGTGTTTCTGTGTTTTGTGTGTGTACTCATGAGACTGATGTGACGAATCGTACTTAACGGAAAAGCAGAAGCTGGAAGCAGAACTAGGATGCATGCATAACGGCTCTGTGTACAGATGTAAGCCCAGTCGCTATTTGCGTAATTTACAAGGCAGCGAGAACCTAAAAGAGCGATCGAAACTTTGAGCAAGTTACTGATCTCTGCACAGAGAACATTAAAAGACAGTTACACAAATACACAGAGCACTTCAACCTTATTATTGTCATACAGGAAGACACCATCTTCATGGTTCCATGGATGTCAATGGTGCCACTTTTGTCCAAGTGAAATATCTGAACAACAATTAGATAAATAGGAAAGTTGTTCCAAACGGTCATGGTTCCCCTTGACTTTTCACCTTGCACCATTATCAGGTCAAAAAAAAAATTCTTGTGTAAAGCAACTTTGGTTTTGTAAAGTTTTCTATAAATACAGATTCTAACTATTGTAAACTGTATGCTGTGGTGTGACACTATACAATGGACTGCTTTTCTTTTAACTACAATTTGAACAATAATGGAAATCATTGAAGAGGAGAGTAGATCTTTTTTGTAGCAGTAGCCAGAGTAGCAGCTTAGCCTAACCCTCTCTTCCCGATTCTCTCTCTTTTATTTTTAACTGTCCACTCTCAGTGAGACAAATTCCCTGCACGGTCTCCCTCTCTCTCACTGATACTGTGAGCTGAACTTCAATCCAAGAGAAAATAGGATTAGAGTCTGGCCCTAGATATGGCTTTACCTCCTGAAGACATAACCATGCTAAATATCACTCAGTACAATCCCATTGCAGGGATTCCCATGGACTAACTGTGAAACTCTTTGTATCAGCGGACGGCCAACTGTTGTCAGCTCCTCATCTGGATACATGTTTGAAAGTGTTCACATTGTATGGGTCAAAAAGGATGCTGTCTGATTGGGTGGCACTGTGAGTCCTTGCTGCTTCTGACCCAGTGCCACCGTGAGGGGCTGCCCTTCTCCGGGCGAAAAACAGCTTTGTCAGTCCATTTTTGTCTCTAACTGATTGATTCACGTCTACCTGCAGGCCAAAGAAAACTAGAACAAGGGTAAAGGTGAAAGAACAAAGAGAGGAAGATCACAGAGGGAGAATAAAAAAGCTGGTGGCTGGTTTAAGTTAAAACAAAAAAGCACATACAGTAGCATTTTGTCTTAATTGCATGGCTTGAGACTTAAATATATATATATATATATATATATATATATATATATATATATATATATATATATATATATATATATATATATGTATATATATATATATATATATATATATATATATATTTTAAATCTTTCTTGTATTGTAATTTGCTTCTGTTCAGCTTCTTCAGATTTCCATATTTTACTGTAGGTCAACTTACATCTGAGGAATGTAAACAATATACACAGAAAAACTGAGAGTGAAATAATGTATTATATAACATTTTACATCAAGCGTTCCAGCTCCATTCTACAATTGTTACAGGTATATTCAATGTGACTTGTGAGATACAATTCAAAAGGTTTTGTATTAATATCATAATAATAATATTATCTGCTATACAACACTGTACTCAATGACTACTGTTGAATCACAAGCCCTGTCATAGCGTATTTGTCTGCTCTGACCTTCTCATTCTAGACTAATTCACCTCGTAGTTCAAAGGGAAGATCAGACTCTCTCCGCGGTTGTCGAACAGCCCTCACTCTCTCAGCTGCCTGCTGAGAGACAGATTGCATCTCAGTTACCATTACTTACGTGATAAGGCTACAGTACATCATCTACCTTTACAATGGATTTATTTTGCAACCCAATTGTGATATCATCAAATGTAAATAATATATCAAACAGGAGCTATCATCATAGGTTGGGGTTTTGTTTACAGACCTGAGGGTAGGCTGGTAGTCTCCACTCGTTCCTTTGATGAGGCAATCTGTGGTCAAACAAGGACGAAGAGGAAGGAAGAGGGGAAGCCAGGATGTCCTGGTATAGACCCATGTCTCTCACGTCTTCATACAGATGGCTGTGAGAGTCCACAGGGAGGTGGGTGACACCTTGAAGAGTATATGGAAATGCATACGCAAAACATGAATATTTTCGAGTGGCTAACAATAAGAGAAATCAAAAAATACTCCCAAGCTTTTTCAAACAAGTTCAAACAACAACAACAGATTCAGCTCCCGATTGGCTGGGACTGCATCATATTTTGGAAATGAGGTGTTTACTGTTGCCTTGTTTACTCTGAGGTATATTTGTGTCTTACCGAGCCTACGCGTTTCCTCAGGGAGTGGGCTAAGAGGCGGATTGTAGTCACCGGTGGGGTAATAATGATGGGAACTTTCCTGAAATTAGCAAAACAGAAGAAATAGTATAAGATTAGCTTTGACCTTAAGTCAACATCAGGTAAATGACAAAGCCACATGTGTTGCATCAGTGCAGAGGGGGTTGTAGTGAATTCTTGGATGGACCGTTCACCCACATTGTTTGATCATAAGCTTCTAGAAAGATTCAACCATACCGATAGGTTTGGTTTTATTTGCCTTGCTTTATGTAAATCCATCGTCGAGATTTTTGGATGGATGTCTGAGGCAGCCAGGTGAGAAAGAGAGAGAGACAAGGAGAGAGGGACAGAGAGAGAGAGAGAAAGAGAGAGAGAGAGAAAGAAAGAAAGAGAGAGAGAGAAAGGGAGAAAGAGAGAGTAGGCCTCTCTCCCATACAACAGAGGTGAATAAACTTGCTATGCACATTTGTAATTAGAACTACTGAAGAAGACAGACGATATCGTCCCTATGAAAATAGCTGACAGTGAAGTGGAACATCTAATTGGTATTTATAGACGGAAATGTTGCTGTTTTTAATACTGTGATGACCATGTATTGGGGTGCAGGCAGAAATCTCAGGGTCGAATATGTCAAAACTATCTGCATTGAAGGTCAGATATCATGACAGGAAAATGGAAAATTATGTTTTTTGGTAATTTGGCCAAACCAACGCTTACTGTTATGTACTGTATTGAATTAGGGGAAAGATAAAGCCTTCCTCCGTGGGGATTTGAGGTTTCATTATACCCCATCCTGACAGCAGTGCTATCTGTTTTCTTCTACCTCGCTCAACAGTTTTCTTCAAGGTTCAAATCCTTGCTGGCCTTTTTAAAGTACAAAATGATAATTTCTCTGAGATCGATGTGCATTTTGAATGCTAATTGTGAGGTATTGATCTGTGTTCCATCTCTATGCACAGCTAAAGGTTCCATTAGTTTATCTATCCATTTTCCCCGTTATGGCTGAATTCTCCACTTCCTCCCCTGTCAGATCCCATCACCCCCTGTCTAACCTCTTTCCTCCCCTCATCTGTTTACTCAGCCTCTCTGTGTCGCTGCATATTTTCTCAATGGCTCTTTTCTGTTTGTCTCATCCCGCTCTTTCCTTTCTTCCTCCTCTCTCTCGCTCGTACCGCTGCATAGCTCTCGTAGACATTGCTGTCTGTTTCCGATCCAGAGTCGATGAGGAGAGTGCGCTGGGCTGTGGCGTTGATCTTATCTCTGCTCTCATACTTGTTGGAGTTGCTTACAGTTGACTGACTGGACCTGCATTGAAAAATCAGATTGTGTCATTACTTGTACTTTCTTGATTTATTTCTCATTTCTTGATCCCCAATATGAACTACCAGAGATGCAAAACACTCAGCACACAGCAACTTTTTTATTGCATACATTAAATTCTTAATAACAGTGCTTCATGTGGTGCATGTACAGGTTTATTGACGGATTGTGGTGCAAGTTTGATGACACTAATATGAGTAGATATTGACAGAGGCTTGTTGTTTTGCGTGCCTGGCGGTTTTAGTTGCTGGGTCAGCCAATAGACAAGGTCTTTGACTTCTTAAAGTGGATTGGATGTGTGTCTCTTTATTACTTCTACTAAAGGGCCTTAACTTACCCCCCCTTTTCACTCTTCGTTCCATCCAACACGCTGCCTCCTCTCTCCGCTGCAGTGAGAACAGAAACAGTAGGGAAAGAGGCTTAGTGTTAGGAAATTAGAACTTGAAGAGAAGAGCATCATCTCATAAGCACTGAAATTGATCGGAGCAAAAAAAGGGCCAGAGAGTGAGAGTGAAAGACAAGTACGCTGTATAAAATATATGTAAAAACCAGAGGGCAGAGCAAGGTGAGGAATGAAAAATAAAAGATAGACAGGGACAACTTGACAGTTAGATTGAAGAACAAATAGAAAGAGACAGAAGGAGAGATGGAGAGAGGACATAACGCTAGCAAATGAGATAAAAGATATGGACAAAACACAGAAGTGACAGCTTTGAAGGATGAATGTGGCAGGAGGTAGAAGCTCAGACAACAAGCAGAAGGAGAGGAGACAGGATAGACAGATAGAAAGGGGGGACATGGAGAGATGAGAAGAGAGTGAGAGGCCGAGCTGACAATTGCATCATGGCACTGGAGTAATCTCCTTAGAGCATTGTTGAGGAATAGGGACATTATAATGCCAGAAAGTGATGGAGGAAACACTTTCACATCGGTGGATGAAAAGATCATTATGGTTACCTGTCTGGCCTCGCCTCTTTTTCCACCTCAATCCAAAGAAGCAACCCAGTGAATTAAATACCATCAGGACTCCAAACGTCACTGTGAACACCACTGTCAAATAGGCTGGCAGTCCACTTGCACCTAGTTTGACAAAACATTAGAAACAGTTTATCTCAATGCCTAACAATCAACATTAAAACAGAAGTAATATGGATATTTTGGGTGGATAAAAAACAGGCCCAACCCCTCTGTCAATTGTCTTTATTGATTAAAGATTATCAGAGGGGGGAAAGTATGGGTAGGCACCATGACAACTGCTACTCTAGTAGAGCAAATATTACCAGCCTTGGAAGTGCATACATTAACATGATTTAGCCAAATGAAGCTAGCTGCTGTGCAAACAGCAATTTCCAACTGCCCGTAAGAGCTTTTGCTGGGAGTTGTGATAAAGGACTTACTCTGTAAGACTGAGTCATCATCTGTTTGGACTTCTCCCACGTCTGGCCTCTCTGTAGAGAAAGAGAAGGAATAACAGAAACTTACATGCCACACTTCTGCAAAATACACTTATATTCATGTATTATAGATTATCAGATGGTTTTACAGTACAGGCCTTTCGGTGTCAAGCTGGGGTTACTCTAAACTGACCCTTGGTGGTGATGGTCAGTACTGCATTGTTGTCAGCATAGTCGCTCTCTCCCATTACATTGAGGGCATTGACTGAGAAGTTGTAGGTGGTGACAGGCTGCAGCCCAGGGACAGTGAAAGTTGTTGCTCTGGGAGGAAAGACATCCATGTATAGGAAACTGGCTGACTTATCCCAACGGTATCTGTCAACCAAAAGGCACTGTCAAGTACAATAATATTATCATGCAAGAATGTCATTCTAACACCATCATTCTGATGGCGGCTGTGGTTCAGGATATGGATTGGTTCGTCCACTAATCAGAAGATCTGCGGTTCGATCTCTGGCTCCTCCAGTCAGCATATTGAAGTGTCCTTCAGCAATATAGCAAACCCCAAATTGCTCTCAAATGGTGTGCCATCACGTGTGATAAGCATTAGATTGGATCCAGATGAGCAGTTTGGCAACTCGTATGGAAGCCTCTTCCATCAGTGTATGAATGTGTGTGTGAATGGGCTGAATATTGGATTAATGTAAAGCACTTTGAGAGGTCGTAAGACCATAAAGGTGCTATATAAATGCAAGGCCATTTACAATCCTTCCAAGACATCCTACCTGACACGAAATCTTTGCCACAAACCACCATTGAAGCCGGGGATCCACTCCAGAGTGACTGAGTCGTGGGAGGCGCCGACTTGGCGAAACAACGAAGGAGGATCTGGTCGATCTGAAGGGGAAAGGAAATGAGAAATGTGGGAAAAAAAGCAAACGTGCCTTCGATTTTGTGAGAATACTGAAGAGCAGAACACGTTCACTCGACAGGTGGCTATTGGAAAGGCTTTAGGGTGCTAAGAAATGGAGATGTGTGCCATGAGATAGTCAAGTGATTATATCTGCAGACTCTGAAATAACACCTGAGGCCCTGCTGGCCCATACGAGCGTGCCTCTCCTACGGCCTCTCTGCTTTGGAGCGGTTATAAATAGACAAATTGATATTACTAAGAGAGTGCTGAGCTGATGTTCTTCTTGATTGAAATAGAAGAGGAAAACACATGAACCAGTGATAACGGTTCAGAGCAAAACTATGATTTGTGGGTGTGACATATTGTTAAGTACTACAGCATTTTAAGTTTGAAAAATTTAGTTAAGAAAATTGATAATAACGGCTATTGATAAATAACGCAAAGGACTAAATAAAATTCAATCAAGGAGGAGAGATGATCATCATGATAAAAACTTGTTTTTTAACAGTATATCTCTTCTTAATCACAGCTTATTTGAAAGAACATATTTTTCACAGCACCAGCTTTGCATCTTTTAACAGCGCGCCACTCCTCATCTGCTTTTTCTTAAGGTTGTGCTATGTTCTATGAATGATCAGGAGACATGGGCAGATGGCTGATCCATCTCAGAACAAAGTGGCGGATTTGTCCAATTTATTTGACCAAAGTCATGCAATGAAGGATGAAGCCTCTTGATTATTATCAATATTGTGAATAAAGATCAAAGGAGGCTAACCAGGCCTTCAGTCAGGCACTGCTTCAGTCAGGGTAGTGAAGGGAAAGTGGATTATTTTGCATTTGGAGCATGTAAAAAAGAAGGGTGGTTTTGAGGGCAGAGGGAGAGATAATCAAGGAGAGAAGGAGGAGAGATAGTTGAGCAGCAACGTAAGAAGGGGATGCTCTACTCGTCTCTGGCTCCAGGCTGGAGCCCAGTTTGCCGAGTAAATAATTCCCACTATCAGCTCTACTCATAAGATTCCCGGGCAAAGAGGTCAGCCTTATTTGGATTTTGTCTCCTTCAAATCCATAAAGCACCATACTGAGAAAAGAAAGCCCCTCTCTTCCTCTCGAGCTCTAGAATGATAAGAAAGCATACACAATCTATTATCACTGCGTCAGATTAATTATGAATATTCACAGCACTAACAAAGTGACTGGGGAAAAACAGGGCCAATATTGGATTGTATTTTATGGTTTTTATAGTAAACATTAAATGTGTCCAATGGTGGCTGTGGGCCTTCGCTGAGAGCAGGACTGTGTTGATAATGGCGGTGGTGCAAGGATACACTGGTAGCTTGAAGGCAGAAAAGTCTAAGCACGCTGGGAGAGCAAAGCCTATCACTGCAGCATTATCTGAGGAGTGAAGTGCTGCTATAGGCAAAATGATAAGGTAGCGATAGAGGAATGAAGTAAGTTCCTTAAAGGGCGAACACTCAGGAGCAACAGCTCTCTCCAGTTTGCATTTTCAGTGGCCCTCCCACACTATTGTAATGTTGCTGGAAAAGGCTGATAAACCTTGGACAAAGCAGCACAGACACAATTATTTTGAGATGCTGCCAAATTAGAACCAAAGGAATAGTTTGTGCTCCACTGCCAAGTACGTGATATGCATAATCCCTACATGATGTGTGCTCTAACCACTGACTGATCATTTGCCGTTCGTTTAAAGATGCATTAGGTGATTTTTGACCACTAAGGAGAAGAAAGAGAGGCCTGGCAAACAATAATGTAGGTTTAGCAGCAAACTATTTCTTACACATCTACACTATCTCATCTTGTAGCTCTGATTTACTCCACTAACTATGTCTGTGTCTTTTCATCACTAGATGCTTGACTTTCTTCACAATCAACTCCTCTACTTGTTTGGTGGTAAGAGCTTTTTGTTTTTAGATTGGGGAGTGTGTTGATGAAAATGCGAAAGCGAGAATGGGCTTATCCAGAGCCAGTGTTTTCTTTGTCCATTCTGGGTTACTGTAGAAACATGGCGGCCGGCTCAGTGAAGAAGACCCGCTCCGTATGTCAATAAAAAAAGTAGAGCTGGGTGTTAATTCTCAGTGGCTTGGTATTACAAGTGACCCCTCCACACAACAGTCATTTGATTCAATGGGAATTTTAAAAAATGCTTTATGCATTTTTAACATTTCATTGCTGTCTATAGAAAACTATGTGTCCCTGAATTTAGTGATTTTTAAACTATACTGACATATCAAGTGGTCCTCAACTGAAATGAGAAAATTCTCCCCCATCTAAAGCTAAATACACCATTGAAAGACCTATTGAATTATCCAATGATGCATTTCTACAACACTGAGACAGGTTTCTTTTTCTTAGCACATAAAAAGTTGATGCATCAGAGGTACGTGGTTTCTAGACAACCTCAGTCACCCAGAGACACACACCCATACACACAGAAACCACAAATGTACAAAGATGAAGTACTTGTGCTGACGAGCTGGATGTCTAGCGTGTCCTCCCCAAGTGAATTGCGACCAGTGCAGCTGAAGATAGCGTAGTCCAGAGCTGCACTCACATTTACAACTCTAACTGTGCTGGTGTGGAAGGAGCCCTCCCTCACGGTCTGCTCCTCATACCTGCAGCACGCACGTACACAAACACACACACCCACAGCAAGAGAGATAAATCCTGAGCAGGCAGACAGCAGGGATTGTGATGTCCTGCGGATTGCACTAAGTCTCCCAATTTCACACATCAAAGAAGCATTAAACAGGTATTTGCATAGTGAAAAGCAAGGTATAAAATGCACTAAATCTGGATTCAGTGGTGAAATAGCAAGAAATAGCAAAAGAATATATTATATTAGTGTAAAACCTTATCTAATTGTCAGGATTCAACAATATGTAACCAAATGCTGCCTGTAGCACCGAAGTTAATGTGAGTGCTGGAGGGATGTATTTTTGAAGGCCAACCCTGGAAGTTAGCGTCTCACTGGTTCCCTCGAAAAACAAGACAGATTTTTACATTGGATTTTGGATAATTACAGAAAATAAGCTCTACAGAAAACACAAGTTTATGTTTTATATACGTTTTGTTCAGCAAGATAATCTTCACAAATAAACACCATTTAAATTATTTTTGAAGCGTGAATGCAATCTGTAAAAATAAAAAAGCTAATGTTAGGCTATTACATTACATCACAACAAGGCTGTGAAGGCGGACTAGTCGGCATAACGCTCTGTAGTCTCATTTAGCCACTTGTTAGCAACCGCCTTTTTGATGATATGTAAAAGTTTGAAAATTTCCGAGAAGCACATTTATTGACGGATTTTCTTTGGTAGAACAAAACATTAAAATCTCTTTAACTTACGTTAACCACAGACCTTATTTCAGGCATCTACCCAAAAACCCATGACAAAAGACAACAACAAAAAACATTGACTTCGAGACGAGGGAACCGGATAGAAAAATTGTTAAGAAAAGAATTTGAAATAACATAAAGCATATTCTTTGACCTGGGATTTGCAAAGTCCATGCGTACACCATTTCTTTCCCAAGAGAAGTCTACACGAGGAATGCCTTCTGCCCGACACACTACCTCAGCTGTAGAAGTTCCATCCCCTCTACTTGCTACCTTCCTCCACTGGGCTCCTTTCTGAAGCTCTGGTTTGACTTCACAAGACAAAATGAGCATGGAGGTTATTCATGCAGAAACCAGACACAATACAGAAGTAAATGTTCAGTATTCATTGACAAGCACAAAAACATGTGCATGTAACTCCCCATGTATCTTTTGTTCCCTTTTGATACTGACAATAAATACTACAAACTCACATTGCACTACCAGCTGCACATCAACAGTGGCGGGGGATGCTATGCCATTATTGGCTGTGCACTGGTAAAAACCAGCATGCGCCCGAGTAACATCATGGATGGTCAGAAGGCCAGATTCATCTTCCTGGGTCTCCTGTCCCAACTCCACCTCCCCTTCTCCCTGTGGAAGACAAAGTAAGGGCGGATAAACGGCAGACAGCAGCTCTCCCTCAATGCACACTCCCATCCTCCTGGGTGAGGGCTCGAGTAGGGGGGGCTGTGCTAAAAGCAAAGCAGGCAGGTAGACAGTGAGAGAGAGTTGAGGAGGAAACCATCAGGGCTTGAGGTGGTGATGGGATGGGCGTCGGGGGACAAAGGACAGAGAAAGATAATGCCAAAGGTTGGAGAGCTTCAGGGAAAGAGAAAAGGAGGGGCTGTGCAGGTTGAAAGCGGGACACACAGTACTGCCAGAGGGGTGGGTTAGACCGGAGAGAGGGCATCAGTAGATACAGAGACCACGCCACATTGACGAATGTGCCCTTTAGTCATGCAGCAGTAATGAAAGCTATTTTTCTGGATTTGGGCTGTGTGGAGCAGGAAGAGGTGGGGTGGAAGGATAGTTAGAGCCAGTGAAATATGGTGCATCTGTGCATTTAGAAAGGCCAGTGATAAACGGTCGGAACAGACAAAATAATAGAAAGCAAGCCAGATAAATGAAAGATAATTCAGGGGATGACTGTGTTTCTCTGTATATGTATCCAAGCTCTCACCAGCCATTTCCAAGAGAACATGTCGGATATAATGGGGTTGGCATCTGCCACACATATCAGGTCTGCCGTTTCCCCCAGGTTCACTACCACAGGGTCTTTCTCTGCCTTGACACTGGGAGCATCTGAGAGTAAGACAAAGGGACAAGGCTAAGGCAGGACCAAAGGTTAACATGCCAACTTGGGACAAATCATTTGCCAACCCATTAAACAGGCATGCTGCATTGCTATAATTACTCTTACACTTTTTCGCCTTTGAACTTGTTCATAACCCTGTCTTAATTGGCCTCTGTGTTTCACATACAATGCCATTAACCTCTCAATATGTTGGGGGATTACAGATGCTTCCACAACCAAACTGAGAATTGGTCATTTGACCCAGAAGGCCCTCGACTGAAAGCACATTCTTCATTAAGTCTTCTCCTCATTCCTGATTCCATGGTTCCTCTTCTTGTCAATATCCACCCCTAACTCACAAGCTTTTTATACTTCCCATGGGTGCCGTGTACTTGCAACAATAAGGCCATTAGTGCCTACTTGTCTAAACTTATGTTCACACTTGAAGAACGGTGGTGGGAAACACTAGAGAGACGCAGACTTCTGGGTTGGTGAGATCCACCCATGTTGGCCTGCTAACCGAGACCGACATTGTTAAATGGGCTACACCGCCACCCATAAAAGCTAGTACAATCCTCCATACATAATGAATATCTACAACTGTCAAGCCCAGTCGGATCAGGACGGCAGAATCCATTAGGCTTGTACCATGGGCTTTGGTGAAGCAGGCAGACCTACATTTCCAACACTTCCATTATTAAATCATCAGTATCGGGGCAGAGGGCCTGGAGCTCAAGGCTGGGCCTGGGGCAGCAGTGGAGATGCACGGCCTTGCATGGAGGCCTAATAAATGTGGCATGTTTGCTGGGTAGGGACTGAAAGTCAATGCTGATATGTGTCCGTGTGTGTGGATGCATTGAAAGTTCTGATACTTGGCGGCTTTAGACAATTTCAAAAAACATGTAAGAAGCCAACAAATTAAAATCTAAAGCACAAAATGGATAATGATATGCAGCAAAAAGTCTGCTCATTCTCTGTAAAGGTAGAAGGCTATTCAACAGAGATAAATGATGTGGATGACTTTGTGACCGACAGCGCCCAAAGGTAAATCTAGCACGAAAGGAAAAAAAAAGAGTGATAAATCATGAATGGATGGAAATAAAATAATGTTTTTAAAAAGTACTGTTTCTATATTACATCCTTCCTCTCATTTTCATCTCATCTCACATCCTCTTGTATGTGCATTGGGGTAGTTTAATGAATCCATAAGAATTATTATAAACAATTAAACTGGCTTTCAGAGGTAACACATGGGGAACAATGCAGTCATGGTGCAGCTGCCACCCATCTCATCGTGAACATATGCAAAGTTATCTACAGGTATGGGTCTCCAGTAAAAACTGTGAATGTATAAATATATTTGCCTTCAACATAAAATACAAAAAACTCAGAAAATGTGTGTGGCCACAAGGATGCATGTAGGTCCTTACACTGAACGTCCAGCATAATGGAGATTTGGTTGACACCCTCATCATTTGTACACTTGACCTTGTAAACTCCGGCATCTTTCCTCGTCACATTCTTGATCTCCAGTGAGTTCTCGTCTGACCAGTGGTAGCGCAGATCCCCCTCTTTCCAAAAACATGGAAAGACACACACACAGAGACACACATGCAAAACAACAGTAAATTAAGTATTCATTACATGCTCATCAGCTGTGTGTCCTCTGGCCACTGGTCTCTAAGTGACATCTAATCCTGCATTATTGATTGGTCTGGCTGGATTCCCACATCAAGCCAACAATAGGCTGCGTGAGAGACACCTCCTGTACCACAGCAGTCAAAATGTAATAGGTAGGTTTCCACATTCTCGATACAGTCATGTTATGGTGAGAGCTGCGTATGATGGAGCAAACAGAGTGAACAGAGAAAGAGCGTGGGTGCAGTAGGGCCCTGATGACACCGGCCTGGAGGAGTAGCCAGGTTTAGAACCGTTGTGTTGTATTCAGGGAGACAGCAAACCTCATTTAGACTGCATACATTAGACCCATAATGAGAATCACATTTGGCAGGGTCCCATGCTGGCTAACCTGCCATGTTTTATTCAGACCCTGAATGGCAGAGCTGAGTGCTTACTTGCTGGCTCAGCTCAACTAGGACCTGGTTTATAGAGCCATCACACAGCCCTGGATCACCTTTGACCAGCTTCTCCCTGTGGTGCAGCCAAATGCAGGAGACCTCCTCTGGGTTAGCTGAGACCAGCAGTGGGATGGCTGCCATGTCATCCTCCACCACCTGGACCTGCGCTGGCTGCTCTGGGCTGAACTCTGGTGGGTCTGAAACAGAAAGAGCAAGCAAATTCAGCTACAGTAAGTTGGATTTACTCCAAAAATACCTGTGCAGAGGCATGGATTCAAACTCCGGCACACAATGACAAGAACCAGCGAGAGAGAATACAAAGACACACAAAACATGTTGAGCATGAAAGCCGAAAGAGACACTAATGAGAGTCAAACCAGTAGAAAGTCGACATCCCACCAATAATTCCAGATCTAACCAACTTCACATACTTAGACAACGGGGGAGTAAGGCAACGCGCGAGTGAGAGGGACAGGCATTAAAACAACGAGTGACAGTACTGTTGTCCAACTGCAGCTCCGCACAAACACACAGTGACATTCCTTCATGCTCATACACAGTACCAAGCTTTGAAGCAGCGGCTGGCTGCTGCCTGTGAAATGGCATCAAAGACAAACATGGCCATGCAGCAAAGCAAATGCACAATTAGGACACACTGCCACAGAGCTCAACAGACCCACAAATCGCAACAAAAGGCTTCTAGCAAACAAAAAACACACACATACTATAAGCTGACATTTCTGTGCAAAAGTACACCGTTAAAGCAGCTTACGTCAGAACCATCATAGATCATCATTATGCATCGTTTAAGATCTATGCAAACCACATCTCCTGGTCAATCGCCAAGATGAAAGAAGGAAACAAACCAAGAAAGAAATAAACACACAAACGATTCACCTTCTACTGTACTTACAAAGCACATTGAGTTTGAAGAATGTGTTCGCCCCCTCCGCCAGCACAGGGCTGTAGGCCTGGCAAATGACCCTCTGGTTGTGATGCTGTGAGCTCAGATTCAGAGATAGAGAACTGTGCAGTGATACGCCACCAAACTGAGCACTCCTGGGTGGCTGCTCCACTCCCTGGAACCTAGTACACAAATTGCATTCAGCGAAACCAATCAACGGGAGAGTTCAAGTTCACCCCAATCAGACTCATTAGGACACAAAATTAGCCATATCATGTCCTTATTGATGTGTGTTATTGTCTGCAATGTGCCTTTCCTCCCACTGCCTTGCCAAACCTGAGTCCACCCAAGCTCCAGGATATATTGGCCTTGGGGTTACTGCTTCCAGCCTGGCACTCCAGAGTTAAAATCTCGCCCCGACGTAGATCCTCCTGTTTGGTTGAAATCTTCATACTTACTGCTGTAACTGGAGAACCATGGAGAAAACAAGAAAACACAATCCTTACTCACTGACAATAACAAGATGAATAGTGCAAACATGATGTAGCAAAAAATCTGTGTGAATGGGTTTATATCAAATCCATTTATCTTATATTGTGCTTTTCTTTCAGCTGAGTTAGAGCGGAGTAAAGCTCTGTCTGTGTGTTTGTGTTAGATCTCCCTTCTAACTCACAGTGAACCATGAGCTTAGTGTGGGCAGAGATAGTCTTCTTTGCCTTATTTGTGGCATCGCAGCGGTAGGTGGCCATGTTGTCACTGGCCGTCAGGACCAGGACCAGTTCTCGAGCCACACCCCGATCAAAGGACGTCTGCTTCGGTGCATCAGTCACAGCCTTTCTGTTCTAAAACAGGAAGGAAAGGTTTTTACACAAAGAAGTCTATGCACTCTAGACATACTGAGCAGCACACACATACAGACAGACATGCACTGACAGAGCATACTAACCTTGAACCAAGTCAGAGTCCCAGTGGGATTCCCGCCAGTTGAGAAGCAGATGAGACGGACTGTGGTCCCTGAACGAAGGGGGACATCTTGAGGGGGAGTATCGAGCCACACCTTTTGAGGGGGATCTGTTATAAAAGGATCAACAAGAGTTTGAAATATATTCAATATTTTTTAAAATGTTAGTCCCATTTGGTTACCATACATGTTTTGCAGACCAGTTGTTTATACTGTATTTAGTGACCATCACTGACTCCTGAAAAAAGCAGATGTTTTTCAAAGTCATACAGAATATTTTTGATTTAAAAATCTGTACAGAAAACATTTCCTCTAACACAAATATGACAAAGCAGACCCATGAAAATGGTTGCACTTTCTGTGTCAATAATTCTAATTGTCAAGAGCTTTTTTTGACATTCAGTTAACTAATTAATTGTAATAAAAATATATATAATTAATTGGACCCCCTTGAACCATGAGGGTATGTTTTATGATAAGATGTGGAAAAAAAGTGGTACCAAATCAAAATGTGCTTTTCCTTGGTGATTTCTTATCACCAAATGAATCACTTTCATTTAAAGAAACTACACTTATGCTTACTCACAATAAACATCAAGTGTGGTGATCTGGGTTTTGGAAAAGTGTGTCCCCTTGTTGAAAGCCTCACAGGTGAGTTTCAGTCCATCCTCCTTCCGAGAGACTGTGTGGGTCATGTTGGACATGGTTGTCATCCCACCATTGTCTCCCTACATACACAACGCACACATGACAGTTCAGTCGGGGGACAGACATCCTTTGTCTCTGGCATCCTCAGTCTTAGGAGAGAAGGGGAAAAAATCTGGAAGAAAAACAACCCGCACTGGCTTGTCTTGGCGAATACAGATGGCAAATTAGCTGCTGTAATGACTGATGTTGTGCATGGCCTCTGATAAATAAGCATATTCATCTGACTCTCCTGCTTTGCATACTGTTATAAATTGAGCAAAGCACCATTTTGCACCTGCCTGATAGTGGTCATGCCTGTGCAGCACATCTGGTTATTAAAGCCATTATTGTGGTGATTACTGTAAAAGCCATAGTCAGAAAGACTAACAAAGACACTGGACAGGAGCGTCAGTCTTCATTAACCTCACACTGTTTCAGATGCATTAAAGCTCACACACAGCACACTGAGTGCCTTGTGTAAGATCAAATGAAAATGCTGCTGCCAGATGAATAAAGAGCTTGTTTAATAACGCTCATCTTCTGTGTCAGCTTTTATTCACTTTGATCTTATTAACATACACAAAAGAGGAGAAGAGTAGCAGAATACTCTTTTTAGAATTGGCTACGGATTCATTTGCAAAGCTGCAGCAGGTCTATTCTGACACACTGCTCATGGTCATACCTTTTTCTTTCATCTATTAAGGTTTACGAGGTCACATTTCATTTAGAGAATGTTATTTTAATTTACTGGGATGTTTTTTTAAAACAGGTTTTTGACGGTACCCTAAAGACAAGCTTGACTGAGGGGCAATGCTTTTGCCTTGTGTTCACAAAAAAGAAACAAAAACATGCTCTTTTCGATTTTCTCTTTAAACCGACCAGCATGATCACCATTACATCTCAATGTGTACACTGGCTCTTTTTTTTTTTCCTGTCTACCGGCTTAGACAGATAGACTTCAACCTTGACTTATTGTGTGATGTGTAGTCCCACCTCTTCCATAGTTGCAACAGTGGAGTTGAGCTCCTTGTAGCCGAGCCACCAGCGAATCTGGACAGGCGGATTACTGGAGGTGGCATAGCAGCTCAGGCTCAGGTCCTGCCCCTCAACAGCTGTGAACGAACCCAACAGAGTCACCTCTGCAGGCTCAACTGTTGTACACACACACACACACACACACACACACACACACACACACACACACACACACACACACACACACACACACACACACACACAGGTAGGCAAACATACAAAGACAAGTCAGTAAAAAATATCGCCCATGAATAGTACATTCAACAGCTACCTATTCTGATCACAGTGGCAGTGCAACTATTTTTGGATGTGAAACATAGAGATGTATCAAGGGGTGAGAAGGAGAATCACTTTGAGTGGCAACTTGTTTTCTCAGGAGGTTTTCAGTGTGGTTTCTAAAGTCTGCTTCGCTTTAACCACAGGGGGAGACGGGGTACAATAGCTGCAGGCAAAGTGATGCAGCTGCATAAAGCCTTCAGGGGAATACAAAGAATGGGGACTGTGCTGGCAGACATGGGGAAGGAGGGGTCATGTATGTAAATCTTCATACTCATTTGTGTCTATCCCACATTAAACACAGAACGGGATGCATTTGTGCATGCCACACACACACACACACAGACACACACACACACACACACACACACACACACACTGTTGAAATTAAGTAGGTACCATGAGGTAAAAGAGGCATATTCATATTTCACCAGTGAGATTTTTTCTGTGCCCTCCAGCTTTTGCCAGTGCCTGGAGCGCAGTCAGGCAGTCAGCAGCTCATTTTCAACATCCCTGAATGGATGACTATGAGGCATGGCACACGGGTCTGTTGGGGGCCTTGTGAGGAAAGGAGGGGCACTGGAGTAACTTCAGCCACCTTTACATAGCATCAGTAAAAGGTTTCCGCCTAATTTAAAGCATATTTACATAAAATAGGTGCATCAATCACACAACATTTAAAGCTCTGACTTGGCATTGTCTGGCTCTGTAGTGGAAATCAGGCTATTGTTAGACTCAATGCACCAAGGCTGCTGAATTTTAATTCTGTCTTTGTTTTATTGTTGCTGAAACAAACATTTTATATTCAGAGAGAAAATTATAATCTATTAACCATGGGCGTTACTATCGCACAAAGTGTAGGCTTTACCGCCTCAGGATTGTGCATTGAAGCGATTCAGCTGAATTAGTGCAGCAGCTATGAAAGAGCATGCATTGATACTAATCTGGAGGCAGACAGAAATATGGGCTGCAGCCATAACAACCATTAGTTTCATTAATGATATTAGTACTAAAAATTTTGCTGGGACAGCAAAAGAGTTGGTTTTGGAGGCAAGACTTATTATATTCCTTTGCCTTATGTCCATATCCTAAATTATCCATTGCTGCAAGTCCTGCCAACGATCCAGTGCTGTGCATTATATTGAGCACTATTTTTACTCACAGAGCACAGTGATTTTGCGGCTGACAGACAGAGGGAACAGGGACACCAGATTGACGCTCTCACAGCACACCACTGCCTGGTTGTCTGCGGGGGTGATCTTCAGGTTGAGGATGCTTCTGGACCTCTGCGCTACAACATCTGCTTCCCAAGTCATGGACAGAACTTCTCCATTCTGACACACAGATGAAAGCATGAAATTGAAAAAGGCAACATCAAGAATATGTTTGTTTAATTGCACTGTCCCATATGGTGCAGTGAAGGAAGTACAGAGACTACACATATTGTGATACTTTCACTGCAAGTTGAAAAACTACAGTAAAATAGCTCATTTTGTCAGTGTGACAGTGTGTTACAAAGCCTCCTTAACAGATGGTGCTGAAGATTTACCTTGGTCCAGTGGAGAGACGCTAGAGGGTTTCCACCATGAGACACACACTCCAACACGAGCATTCTCCCCGCTTTGACTTCCTCTCTCTCCAGACCTACAATAACTGGAGGCTGAGGTGGGACTGCCAGGAAACAAGAGACAAAAATGAAAATGGACTTGACAAAGGGGAATGGCATAGACGGCGAGAGAAAATGGAGGAGAAAAGGGTGAGGGAAAAGAAAGGATGTAGTAACTCAGGGTAACAGGGATGCAGCGTGATAGGATAACATAAAAAAGAAACTGCAGTGCAATGAGAACACTCTTGGCAATTGAGTAGGGAGCATCCGTATTTGTTGAGACGGGGCCAATAAATTGGGCATATTCAACATGACTGTGGGATAAGAGGTCCAGATCTGATGAAAGTATTACGTATTAAGGGAGCAGTGAGCTGGATCAAGTCCATAAAGCAAAATAACAGATGTTCAAACAGTAATAAGGCAATGTGAAATATGAATAAATTACAGCACCCTTGAATAAAATATATGCAGTAAATAGAGGACAGGCCTTTGTTATTGCCGCAATCAGTTTCAGAGAGCAGGCTGCAGACCCTGGGCCAGCGTGACAAATTGCCACCTTGCTAACAATCTGGCTGGCGGAAAATGGCCACCGCGCTGGCTTTGATGGGCTGGCATGCTGAGTAAGACTGCAGCGGTGGTCCCAAGTTCTGCAACATTAGCACTTAGCACAGAGCCCATGTTGTTTAATACAGAGCAGACAGACAAAGAGGAAGGGAGGAGTGCTCACGGTTATTGGTGGTTGTTAAAACAGCAGCAGCGGCGTCTAATGTGGAGGAGTATAGATAGAGACAACATTAAGGTGTCTAGTCAGCCTGTGGATAATACGGCAGCTGAGGTGGAGGGAGCGCTTACTGCTGAAGGTGTCAGCAGCCCTGCTCCACTTTAATCAACAACATGATTTAGGCCTGGGAGAAGCAGGTGGGTAGACTCTTAGGCCTAAACAATCAATTACCTTAACTGATCAACAGAGAAGAAAATAACTAAACCAACTGTAGAGAACAGTAGCTGCGGTGTCACACTGTATGTGCATGCAGCAACAATGGCTTCATTGTTGCCTCGCCAAATAAGAGGGGGAAAAAATGCCAAATGCAATGAGACCCAGAGACAGCATGTGTGTCAACTCACTTTTATGTGCTGCAGTAACAATTTTATTATATAATGTTGCATGGTTTGTGATAATAACATGAAAGAAAAAGCCACAGAAACTGCCTCCCCTTCTGCCTCAGTGGATTCTAAATTTAATTTGAGCTGATGAGCACAAAAGTTGCTGGGTTAGTTCTGTAGGATTCATTATTATTAACTGCGGTGGCTTTAGCTTTCCTTATTAGTTATTAAAAAGTAAAAAAGCCTTCAGTACTTGAATCCTCACTGAAACTATCCATCTCAGTTTGTCTAATAATTGGTTTATCTGTTTTGGTTAACATCGGGGAAATAAGACTAAGGGTATAGATAAATTAAAGATTACAGAAAAATACATTAAATCTAAAGTTAACTCATTCAAATTGAATTGCAGGGTTGGAGTTTGATTCTACGCTGCTAGCCACCACTGTGGAAACTGTTACATGGTTTTACAGTACAAAACGCCCTCCACCTCCTGCTTTGGTCGTATCAATCTCAGCCCACCAGGGGCAGTCTTGTGAACTGGAGGCAGTCACACTGATGTTGTCTTGAAGTAGGTGTGAGTTTGCCTTCAGGTTGAATGTTTCTCCTTGGACCACTAACACAGACTGAGTGCACAAGGCCGGATACCCTTGGGTCTCCCAGAGGTTGGGATCCTGTGTGGTTGTGTGTGTTGGTACACTGTGTTTCTTTTTTTGAAGAGAGGGGGTGTTGACTGTCAGGTAAAAGACAAGTTGAGACACTCACAGTACACGCTCATGGTCATTGTGGTCTCCGCAGGCCGGAAAAGGGCGGGGTTCTGGGCATGACATGCCAGCTGCCTCCCGTTATCAGAGCTCAGAGCGGTGACCCTTTGGGAGGTAACGGAAAGACAAACAAAATGAGAAGGATATATTGAGCCATAGAACGTGCCAAAGCTCAGGTAGTAAACGTACCAATACATTAACGTAAATACAGTACAGTCATTTCCCACTTAAATAAAAGTATAGAAGTGCTATCAGTAAAATGTGCTTCCGCATCAAAAGTGTAAGTACTTGTTAAATTGCAAATGGCGATGCATGAAAATGTAGCTGGTAGAGGTGCAGCTCATTTTCACTACTTTATATACAGTTTGGTAGTTTAGTCTAGTGGTTCCCAATCTAGGAGTCACAAGATACGTCCGAGGTCATGAGATGATTAATGGGGTAGAAAATAAGAACAAACTCAGTTCTGGTACACAAATGTATAGTCATTTTTCTTTTCTTTTTTAAAAGTTTTTTTTTTTTCCGGGATTTGTTCTTATTGGATAGCGATAGCTTAGAGAGAAACAAGAAAGACAGAGGGCAAAGAGAAGGGATAACATGCAGCAAAGGGCCAGGGCTGGAATCAAAGCCGGGTTGCTTTTTAAGGGGTTACAACCCAAAAAAACGTTGTCAACCACTTGTGTTTAATGTGTTGTAATTTATTGGGTTATCATTTGCAACAATAGGCGTCAGATAGTCGACACTGGAGAGTGTAGTGTAATATTTACCTCTGAAATTAAGATAAGTAGTACGTAGCATAAAATGGAAATGCTGAAGTAAAGTACAAGCAGCTCACAAATGCACTTTGTGATGTACATTGAAAGATCCACTATGGAGTGGATTTATTCTGAGCCTAGTTTACTTTCTCAGTTCATGTCTTGTATATCAAATTACACTACAATGTCAACCGTAACAATCACACATGGCCCACCGCTGTGTACGCTCAGTGTGAATATGAGGAAGGCGCATCAATATTGCTTAAGACCTTGGCTGTTCTGCAATAGAGCTGAACAACGTTGCAGCTCCTCAGTACCAATGTTATCTCAGGATATGACAAGAGGTTATTATCTTTGACACAGAGGAGACAAGCAGGATTAAAGTAATCTATGGCCCTGTTTAATGTATAGGCACCTGGCGAACCGGCGAGGATCGGATCCGTCTCGCTGCCGGAATGTAATTTTGTGCATTTGACAGAAGCTAATTCAATCGCACAGTGCCAAGTAACAGCTCGCTGTGTGCAGAAATTCATTGTACTCACTAAGACAGAGGGAGAATATAAGAGCGGGTGAAAACAAGGGAAACAGAAAACAAAGACAGACTTGGAGAGATTGAGCAAGTTGGTGAGGAGAATGAGTCTGGCAGGCGGGCGAACACATACGTTACTTCAGCATGCGTGTTCAGGAGCTTATCCTTTGAGCCAGACATGGTGAAAGACTCTGCACCTGTCAGCTCGACTCCATCTAAAGACACAATGGGGGGGGGGGGGTGGGCAAAAAAGGAGAATTCTATGTGTAAATTTGTTCATGTGAAACAAAAACATCAGAATTATTCGTGTGTGGAAATGTAAATACTGAAATATGATGAACATGTTTTCTGTTCTGTGTGTATAGTGTGTATCTGTTCGCGGTACAGTAACAGTATATACCACTGTCTTAACCTGTCTTTATACTGAAATCAAATCAGTGCTAGATTACAAAATGAGAAAAACAAAACTACATTTTGCTGAACACAATAAAGATGTACAGAACATCAAAAACATAAAATGGAAATATTGCAGCTGTCTTTGTAAACAATTACAAACTTGGATACATTCTCTGTACATGCAATTTGAAAGTCAGTGGAAATTCAAATGTTCAGGCTATTTCCTCCCACACAAGAGTCTGCTCCCTTCAACTCTGCTATTGAAAGACTGTGAAACAAGAGATCTTTAGTGAACAATGTTTCTATGTTTAAATATTCAGGTTGTAACCTATAGAGATCCCAGAATGTAGGGTATGAGAAAGGCTGTTGCCCTTTGTTCTAAGCTGTCAAGTTGACCCTCTCTGTCACATTTAGTGCTGTTGAACGGGGTGACTCACCTTTGTATAGTGTGATTTCAGCCACGGGCTTTGCGTCAGGGGCGATACAGGTGATGGCGTACTTCTCTCCGGCCACCCAAGGTGCTTCCATGTCCACCTCAAAGTATGGCTTGGAAGGAGGAACTGAATGAGAGAAAAAACAGCTCCGGTTTAATATTTATCACATAATTAACCTAATATTTGTCACACTAATCTTTGGTTAGGGGACGTAAGCGCTATCACAGATGGATACTAGCTTATGCAATGATATGATAATAAGCGCTTGCAACATTTGGGATTGACTGGAATGTCACGCTGTCAGCATTTGAGTGATTTACTACAGCAAAGTTGGATGTGCTGTTGAGTTAGAATACAAAATGTGGACAAGAAGAGATGAAATAGTGATGAAACTGATCTAGTGCTAATGTATCATAGCAAACACCAAACACTTCTCTTCTCAGATCACCCCCAAGCTAAATTTGTGCTTTTTGGACTGATCAAAGCAGTTTTCACTTCTCCACTGTTCTACTCTACAATCCTTTTATCTGACCATAAATAGGAAAAAAAACACACAGCTTTTAACACAAGGGACCGGAAATTGTTTGGCAGTAAAATTGGGAAATCTGTCACCAACTAACTATCAAAGAGATTTCTGCTCTTCTGCGAGTCACTCTTTACCAAGACTATTGGTTCAATCATGCACACGCTACAGAGACCTATTGTGCCAGCAAACTAAGGTTACTGTTAAGGTTGTTTTCTTTCATCAGAGATCAAGTGCAAAGGCTGCCTGAGTTCAGAGACAGAACGGGGAATTGGTACAGGATGGATACATGTAGTGTGTGTGAGAGAGACATGAAAGACTCTTGCAGAGAAGTAAAGAGATATGGCAAGAATACAAAAGTGAGTGTAAGACAAGCTGTAGAAGAGAGCAGAGGCAGATAGCTGCTGCTGAATTCGGAGGCAAATCCACGGCTAATGTGTGTGTAAACGGCTGGACCACAACCAAACCAGTCAGCCATTCAGCTCCTCTCCATCTCTGTGGCACATACAATCAATCCCTGGCCACTAGGAGGAGCTGTTGCTGTGTGCAGAGCCGCCCATAGGCTCCAGTCTGCTATTGAGACAGATGAGATGTGGCTGCAGCTTCAAACTGATTTAAAAGAAGCAATTGAATCTGTGTGGACTGTGATGGGTTACCCAGAGCACTGCAGAGGCGCACGCTGCAATAATGAGATGCATTTGTTTGTTTTTCCCCCCTCTTCCCTGAGAAGATGACTGGGCCATGCATCTATTGACAGCCCCTGCACTCTCAATCTACTAAGGCCCGCATGATCCAACATAGGCGCATCACTTGTTGTGCTAGAGTAGTGTCTGGCAGCCTAACAAATCCTACAATAAGAAGAATGATATGTTAGCAAATGAGCCAGGCTGGTATCTAATTTTTTCCTCGCTCGCTCATGCTGGCCCCGCTCCTCTTATCTCTCATTCATTCTATCATCCCTCTCGTGCAGCCCGAGCCCATTCCTCTCTCCCCACACTATCCTTCTTGACCACTGCAGTTAAACTGCAGAAGTGAGGAGGAAGGTGTGTCCCAGCCATCCATCACATTTGTACGAATGTAATAGCATGTGTGGACAACAACAAAACACTCTCTATTCAATTTACTAGACATGCACTCAGAGCAAAAAAAACAGACAGCGAACAAGCTGTTCTTTAAATTAACTCTTTCTGCCCCTTCTTTGTCTAATTGCCTGTCGGCTTTGTGATTTTGTCTCCCTGTCTCTCTCTCTCTCTCTCTCTCTCTCTTTGCTTTCTAGTCCCATCGCTCTTATTAAGGTACATATATGAACACAATATAATAATAATAATAATAATAATAGATAGGCACGCAAAGACTTGTTCCTACCTTTCAGAAGAGAAACAGTGAGCCGCAAAATTTGATTCATTAGACAAATACAGACGGATGGATGGATAAGGCAGATAAGAAGCAGATTAGCAGACACACATCAATATGCATATCCACCTATCTTTCTCTCTCATTGACATACAGATGCATACACACTCTTTCCTCCTTTGCACACAAACACCCAACAATAAACTCAGATCTACAGTGCATGCAGATTTCCATGCACAAACACACTGACATAGGCGAGTGAGTGCGTAGACAAGCTACATTCATCTCACTTCCACCCAAAAACAGGCGCCAGTGTGTGCACAGTCTAACATGTGATACCAAGCTGATTCTCTTGAAAATATTGAAGAGGGCCCAGAGGATAAAACAGTCTGTAAAAAGCTTATTATGCTGAATTAAGAAAATAATAGAGACCAGAAGATCCGACTTCTCAATATCACACAGGCACAACTCATCAGTTTTATCTCTGGAAGACAAAGATTGGCATGCACAAGGGCATATTTTTATACTCATATGTGCATAAACACACAAAGACACACACACACACACATCGTAGGTCTCAGGTGTGTGATCTCTGGCAATGAAAGCCTCTGAAACATTGCTCTTTTTTCAGCTTTCCCTTCCTTTCCATCTCCCCCTTCCCGTCTGCTCCGTTCTGTTCTAGGGGAGAAGTGGAGCAGCAGCCCCATCTCCCCTCGCCCATCGCCACCGCTCTCCTCCCTGACCCACTACTATTGTCTCTTATATTTCACATGCGTACAAGGATGGAAAATGTACCTTATTGATAGATTGAAGATAAAATAATTAAAAACAGAGGAGAGAGACAGAACATTTCAGTTGTTCCTTTGGTGTCTTTTTTTACTATTTAGCAGGGCCTCCTTTGCTAATTGTCTGGCACTGTAATATGCACACCGTCACACCAATGTATAACACACCGTCCTCTGATGGGGTTACATCTTGGGCAACTGTCAGAACTTTTCGTGAACGAAGATGAATAAAGTCACCATGTTCCAAGTTGCTTGTGCCCCCATTTATAAGTTGTTCCATTATTCATAACAGGGAATCGTAAAATGAAGGCTCATTATATAGTCTTCAAGTGCTAAACTCATTAGCTACCGCAAAAACCTCACCATAGCCCTGGTTCCTAAAATGTCCTCTAACCTCCAACCAACACTGATAATAAGCTTACACACATGGGCACACACACACACACACACACACACACACACACACACACACACACACACACACACACACACACACACACATCTCTTTAAGACCAAACTATGGCAACTGAATGAGTAACACAGTCTAAAACCAGAACACATCAAATAAATGTTTTGAAGATTTACAGGAGGCATCTGTACAGGAATGCAATGCAGTGAGGCACAGAGTTGTTCATTAATAGGATTAAATGTTAACACTAATAGTATAAACTGAGACACAGGATGTGTCAGGTATGTGACGGGCACAGTGCGGGGTAAGTTTTAGATGGGGGGGGGGGTTTCAGTGGAGGGGGTAGAGGTTGTTATTGTCATGGATTACTCACTGCCACTTGATCTGCCTATTGCAGTAATCCCCTATCTAAGCTCCGCAGGAAGGCAAAAACACACAGGAGTTATGTTGCGCCAATGGAAATGTCTTGAAAACATCTCTTTGTAAGCTCACGGATGGGGCTTATTGACATTTTTGTCTCGGTCCCTGCTACTCACTGCCTGTAGTGATCCATCTTGAATTAGCCAGTCATGATAGCACTCCCTCTGACCCAAGAATCCAATTATACCATCAGCAATCTCTGTTTTGTTTTCACATTCCTCCCCTCTCCCCTACTGTATCTCCTCATAAAGAGTTTATAGTGTTTTGATTTGATGCAGAGCTCGATGGGATGTGGCCATGGTTGACTGGCCAGGGGTGTGGGGCCTTGGGAGCTGTAGTTCAGTGATGGAGAAGTCTGCAGGGATCTCATCAGAGATGGTGCTCTTCAAAAGGATGCACAGTTTCCAGTCCCAGTTCAGCACTAACAGGAAATTGAATTCATCAGCTCATTATCAAGCTCCAAATTAGTCACGTATTTTGAATCAGTTGAGTTGGTGGGGTGGAACAAATGACCCTTTAGGACCAAGGCTGCAGAGTGCTTTTAAAGTCAGTCGCTTCACTCTTTGCCCTTTGCAACAGTACAGCTGCAACTGTCCATCTTAAACAGTCAACAGCTGGAAAGTGTTCCCAAGACACCAGCTAAGATACAGATCTGAGCATGTCACGCACAGTCTATGAGCACACAGGGCAGCACTAGGTTTCAGTCATGGTAAATACGACTACCAGTGATCCCTGATGCAACACGAATATAATTCCTACACATTTTGACCTTTTCAACAAAGCCGAAGGCAATCTGTTGACTTCGTCCATGTGTGGGCGCACATGCAATAGGCATCTCAGAGGTAATAAATGTGGGAGTCAAGCCTGCTGTGGCTGCAGGTGTAGGCCTGCTGTAGGTCATAAGACTGCTGCAGTGCAGAACAGAACGTAGCCATTCAAAGGAGACGTCTGCGTTCTATGCCTCTTCCTATCCCACACCACCCGCCATCGCGCCCATTGATGTCAGAAAAACCTGCTTTCTTCTCAGAAGAGAGTGAGGCCACTAGAATCGCCACGGCAACCCCCCCCCCCCAAAAAAAAAACCTCTCCATGGTCACCAAAGAGAAAGCCGGAAAGCTAGGGAGAGAGGAAGAAATTATGCAGAATGGGGAGGGGGATGTAAGCAAATGAAGTGGGCCTGGAGAAGAAAGGTTCTTTTAGAGTCTTTTCCTTGCCACATATGGGCTTGCTCCCACAAGCAAGAGGGATAGGGAGAGAGAGATACCGGTTGTTATAGAGTGACAACAGGTGGTCTAATGTAGTCACACAATTACATCTATTCCAGCCCATGTCTGAGTAGGAACTTTTCAATCACTTCTGTTATAATTTATTCCATTGCAAGGGAAAGACATGGATCGCCTCAAGGCTTGCCAGGGAATCCAGGTTGTTCTGAGAGTTTATATTGTGTAGCTGCTGGTTAAAGTCATAGACCTACTGTACTGGAACATGAGGGGATGGCATAGTGCTTGTTAAAGAAATAAATACCGTCAGAAAAGTTAGAAAAATTGTGACTTTCTTCATGGTTCATACATTCAAATATGATTTGCACTTGACAGAAACTGCTGGGTTCTACTGTACCAAGGACAGTTTGAATTTAGTTTGTAAATTCAAGTGTGTGCTGCTTCAAATGCCTTGTCGAAGGCAAATTAAAGCTCTTTATCAATATGAATGAATATTTAACAGCTCTTTATATGCTGATTACCGGTCAGGAGGTTGTGTATGTTACTGGAGTACTGAGGATGTTCCCTGGTTACTCTGACAAAAAAATACATGTTTATAACCCCCCACATCCCCTGTATTCACACTCTCTATGGTTGCGCTCACTTAGAACGTTGACCCAGGCTGTACTGGAAATGATTGCTTGACTGCTCTCAGACTGGCCCACTTGACATGTATAAGGTTCCTCATCTTCCAGTTGTGCCTTCTCAATCTGAAGATGATACTGCCCTGGAGAAGAGAGGGAGAGATTAATCGGACACATTATGTTGTGATGATTGTAAAAAAAAAATAACAACGAAGAAAAGCTCATGTATTTTTTACTCAGAGTCGTTGCATGTATATTGATAAGTACCTCCTGTAGGCCCTATTTCTTCTGTGTTGATTTCAGAGTGTCTGAATTATAGGTAATTTTCAATGTGGGAAATGGGAAAATTAACAATAAAAGCAATTTGTACAATGACAGTCTGGCATTCCAATTCAATACGGTAATATACCCTACTACTGGCACTGGGGTATTTGATTTGATTATAAATAGAGTATTTTCATATTTCTGTAAAAATGGAAACATCTCACTTGCTGATAATCTCCTGCTGGAGGCTTTTCCATAGACATGCAAGTCGTTGTCTATACTCATAGCAGAGGCATTTTGTTTCAGAATGACTTTCCAGCATGTTAAATGAAATCCAATCCCAGATTCACAATGCCGGCCGAATAAACTGTCTATTAATTGATGCCAGGCAGAGTCCTTTCTGTAACTCTCTTCTGATAGTCTGGCATGCCAACGGGGCTTGATTTGTTTGATGCATTGCCATAACCTGTGGGGATTAGATGATGTTCAGTGTTGGTTTTCCAGCTCCTGATTCTCTGGCGCTCAGCCTACTAACATGTGCAAAATAGTATCTTGGTCTGACAACCACCCAGGCCTAAAATTGCTTGTGTCAAGTAAGCTGGCAAGATAATTAACACCAACCAGAAGCAATTTTCACATCTAAGTTATCATTGAGTGCAGAGAGAGAGAGACATTGAAGTTATTAATCATATTCCTCTTTCCTGGAATCGCTCACAAATAGTGCAATCAAGTTGCAGAGAGCGCAGATTTATGGTAGGGGAGATGGCGGATGGCTGCAACGCGATTTGCTTGTTTGTCCATTACTCTGTATTTATTTCAGCTAGGGCCTTCAACATTTTGGGATACAGTAAAACTTCGTAGCCATTATGTCAGCAGCAGAGTAATGTTATATTCTCCTCTCTGCAAATTCTAGTGTTGCCAGCATACCACCAACAAGTATTCAAGGTTTTCTAAACAATACTCAAGAGCATTAAGATAGCAGCAAACAACTATTTGCAATGTATAGATATAGTGCAGTAATGTCTGCCTGAGCAGAGAATGAAGTAGCTCTCTCTCTGTGTTTGTTGTAGCCGGGCTGGCCGTGTGTGCCTTTTACTACATGGCAGTGCATATGAGCATGCCCCAGTGGCTTGCTCATGGCCGCAGCTCTGCGCGGCGCTCATACGGTTATAGCTACTTTACTCGGAAGAGTAGCGCCCATCCCCTTGTTCCCCCTCAGATAAACACTGTTAGCTCTATTAGCCCTGTTGGCGTTGTTGGCACTCTTAGTGCTGTTATAACCATTATCTGCAAGTCGTCGGCTCAGCTGATGCCATGTTGAGAGCCATGTAAAGGCACTTGATATGAATTTCAAATTTAGCAACCTTAATATTCACGTGACTATGGTTTACCACTTTCTAAATGATTGATATTAGTTAGTTTGGATCATGTTAGAAGAATATGTACATGTGTGAATATGAGCGTTCAACAAATTATCAAATTTTGCCTGATTGACTGTCTGCATGCCATGTACTATAATCAAATTACACATTGTGCACCAACCACTGAAAATAAATAGTTAAAAATGTAATGCTTTGGTGCCTTGAACAAGCAGTTTTATCTGTTCTTCTGTGTGTTTGTCTTTACAATGCACAAATGCATGACATCCTAGATTTAGGCTTACGTCCATATACACTGACATTATTGCTTCCACTTGGGGAAACTAAGGGGTGTTACATCTACTGTAAATATATGTTGAAATCAACGCTGGCCTCTCTTGTTTTTATGAATGTGTGATCTCAGGCTTTTTTTAGGCATCATTAAACATCACTGATGGTGACAATCAGTGGAACCTGGTGGAGTATCAAGTGCAGTCAAGTGCCATCTTAAATGATTTTGCTCTTTCCTTGCAAAGTAAAGTGATTGCTTACATCAGTGTGCAGTTTCTTTTCCTGGTAAAGTGTACCTGCGCAGATGGGTAGTTTATTCATGAGTGTATGTTTGAGTGTTTGACAGCTTGTGTGTGTTTGTGGTCCATGTGTTCATGTGTATACAGTCTTATTTTGTTGTTATTGAGGTAAACAGAGGCAAGTTCTTTTTTTCTTAACCTGCTGTAATGCTTACTGTAATTTGCTAATAAGCTAACAAAGTGTTTCAGTGCTTGTTTTTCTGTAAACTCTAGGCGTCAATAAGCATGAACAACGTGTGGATGGGCATCTATACAGTGTTTATGTGTCGCTGGCGGTCTCCCACACTGTGCAACAGTAAAGTGCGGCTTTTCTAGTTGCGGGCTGATCAGGAACAGATGCTCTTCTCTTACTCGGAATTGCCTTCTAATTGGCTATTACTTTTTATAGACTGTGTTGCAGATTCTGCAACACACTTTATTCCCTGCCACATTTCACAGATTTGCTGACACTGACTGTTGCTTTTTTTTGTCTTAACATGTGAGTGACAATGAGGGTGATGCGTAAGAGGCTGTTGACAATCACATCACCTCTTCATTCCCAGATGCTCCCTGTATAGAGAGCCAATGTGCCATAAGGTTCCCGTAATGTCTGTGTTACTTTATTACAGCACTTTGAAGCCATAGCAACAACATCATCTCATTTACTTTTTGCCAACATCAAGCTGTACTGCTTACTGAGCTGACAGCAGTACTTCTTAATTAAAACTATATTACGTATATGTCACAAGAACATAAAGTATATGTTTCAATTTAACACTGACAGCATGTTATTGTTTTACTTTCTTTGGCACATCACACATGCATGTACCATCCCCACATCTGACATCATGTTCTAGCCCACACAGTAGCTTTGCTTTATATTGACCAGTGTTATTTTCTCTTATTCCACTCAATTGGATCTGAAACCCATAAACTGCAAGCCACACTCAAACATAGGCAATTTATGATGACTAATTATGGCATCTTTTTAGTAGCGCTTTTATCACACAAGTTAATTTATTTAGCTTGGATAGGTCCATCAAAGCCCAATAGGCCATAGACCTTATTCTGTGAGTATCCCTGTTTACCTCTCCTGGGATTTCCAATCATGCTGTAGCGCGGAAAGCCTGGCAGGCTTCTCTGTGGTCCCAGGAGGAGGCCATCTTTCACCCACTGCACAGTCCCTGAGGCCCGCAGCACCTCACACCTCAACACAGCTGTGGCTCCCATCCGCACAGTGAGGTTCCTGGGCTCAGACCTGAAGGCCTGCTGGGCCTGCGTGCCTGGAGACATAAAAGGAGGAGGAGGAAAGTATTTGGAGTGGATGGGCAGGGGATGTGATGGGATTTAATGTAAAGAGGTAGAGAAGATCAAGGGCTGAGCATGTGTGAGGAGTGTGACTGAGCGAGAAAGAAGAAGTAGAGGGAAGATATCATAAACATACACCACAGGGATGCAGTCTTGTGGTCTTTTGTCTGAGAAGCCACCCCATTGTGTCTGGCCACATTATTCATCTTGGCATATGTTTTATTGATGGGAGACTGCAGTGATATGGCCCTGAAAATGAGTCAATAAAGTAATTACTGCGAATTAAATCCCCCCTCAGCCATGCACATAGGTTATTGGGTGAAGGGAAAAAGCATGGGGTATCAGAGACCTCGTTCACCTGCGTGTTTTTCTTCAGTGTCGATGTCCCACCAGCTAATTCCTCCTGGGAAGAGTAATGATTATCACTTTAATCCCTGTTGTTTGTCATAGGTGCGGCTAGCCATCCTTCAGCCAGGCTCTTAGGTGACACTCAGTGGTGCAGTGCACTTGAGTCAGGAAAGGCAACCTTAGAACAAGCCACCAATGAGCCTCTAACACTGGGGCTAGGATTATTATACATAGGGTTTATGATTAAATTCAGTTCAAGGAGCCAAACAGAACTGCATACTCTAATTAATGCCTAATATCTAAGCGTGATTCTCGTTTAAACAATGCCCCACAGAGAAGGAAGCCTGATTCCGCCAGGCTGTTTGAATCTTGACCTTCATTGAAGCAATGACCAAGTTGTTTGTGAAGTGCATGCTCTGTTGCGTCTGACAACATGAGTGAGAGGCAGAGCTCTCAGATCAAGGCTGAACCAGTCACCTCACGTCAAATATGAAGGGCAAGATTGGCCATTACAGAGGATGCATACAAACAACCAAACACAGGAGAACATTTGCATACAGTTTACATAAATGAATACTCAACAGCAGTCTACGGTGGCTTCAGGAAAACGATTACTGTGTTATTCTGAGATATAGAAATACTAAATACCATATCAAAATGTAGTGATAAGACTTCTCATGTCTTAAAGTGAGATTATGTAACTTTTAGATTAATAAACAGCGCAAGCTTCCTCTCACAACAT
Organism: Cebidichthys violaceus; assembly: GCF_023349555.1. Classification (NCBI taxonomy): domain Eukaryota; kingdom Metazoa; phylum Chordata; class Actinopteri; order Perciformes; family Stichaeidae; genus Cebidichthys; species Cebidichthys violaceus. The sequence continues at coordinate 14,220,830 of NW_027176927.1, read as the reverse complement.
GATTTTAATAACAATAGAGGGAACCCTTGCTAAGTTCATTACATTCAGAGGTTTTGCCACTAGAGCTTTAACCTACAGTACTGAGAAGTGTAAGACACTAAGACACTAAATGTGAATTAAGTAATATTGTGGGACATGTTCTCTTTAACACTGACCTAGGTTACTTGCCATAGTTGAGAAATTGAAGAAAGAGGTTTTTTTTTTTTAAAAAGGGAGAGAAGAAGACTTTTTAGGTCATGGAAGGATAAAGAAAACTGGATACAGCGTTAGAGGCGGGGCCCCGTTTATTCCTATGAAAGTTGCTCAGTGGCGCATGAAGCAAAAAAAAGTTTGACTTCCAAGTACAAAATTGTCCGGATCTTCTGGCAATCTTCAGTATCCATGGGGCCCATAGAGTAAATGCACTAGTGTTTCATTTAACCCTGCATTCCAACCTTGGTCTCTGGTTCATTCACATGAACAGAATGAAAAATAACTCTGGATTTAGCTGTTAGTGCATTTTACAACGTGTAGGAATAGCCAGCTTGCTGTGTAACTGGTATTACTATGTCACTTTACTGACTTAATGATGATGTCTAAGTCTTTACATCAGTCAGTCGAAATGAAGGGGACTTCAATGTTTCAGTATCATCAATGGCTTTTATGCTGCATTCTGCCATTTGTGACTACAACCTTGAGCTTAAGTTTTTGTATTAATTATTTTGGGCAATTTGCAGTGACACTACAGCTGGCCCTTAAATTACACAGCAATGGGTCAAGTATGCTCATATAGTAATAATAATTACTACAAGCAGACCTTTTGGAATAAACTGACTGACTGCATGCTTGCCAGCAAGCAAGCATTCACAATACCACCAGGGTGCTGGGGCTGCAGCACCTAAATGGAATGCAACCATGCCATCATTAATGAATGTGTATAATTACAACAGTGCTTTCCTTCTATGACCAGTCAAAATGTCTGCCGTGAAATATTGATTTCCATTCTTTATTCAAGAGTGGATGTATATAATTACACATGCATGCAATTTCCCCACCCTGATTTCTACATTCATTTTTGCATTATATTTTTTAAGATTTTCAAGAGCAGCAAATTCTTTCCAGACAATGTTTCACAGCCTTCACTTCTTCTAGCTATAGTATGCAGCTCACATACCTATGTAATAGTATCTAAAAGGTGTCTGTTGATGAAAATGGTCTTTTACAGCTAATTGATCCTCTCCCATTATAAGGTAGCAGTATATGATTGAGAATATGTTATCCATTATATTGTCGGATCACTTAGGGTTATGTTGAGCCCATGAACTGGAAGCCTTTGTACTATTCTACTATACCATAGAAACTAGTCAGGAAATACTGTGCACACAATACCCAGTAGCAGTTGGTGTTGTTCATTTTCTGTATAAAGTCAAGGCTGGAGGTTGGATTAGAAGGGACCTAAACACAGTGTATAAAAGACACCAAGGATAACATGGCATGGATAACATTTACCTTCAGCTTAACAACAATCTTGGTGGAAAAGTCACTATGGTCACATGTAGCAACCCTTTGCAACACATTAGGCAGTTTCCAGATTAAGCTATTTGCATAAAACACTAATACCCTGAGACTGGGTTTGCCTGAATAAATTGGTTAACAAAATGTGTCTTTCTATCTGAGATCATAGGAAGAATGGTTCCCCTGCAGAAACATATATAAATGCCAGTAAAGTAAACCCATTGATACTGCGGTATATGTGGTATCTTTGACAAGATTTCCATAGGATTAAGAGATAAGTATTAGATTAACCTGGTTAGTTTAACTGACTTACATCCACAGTACATGCATCACTGTAAACCTTTGTAAATTGAGAGGGCAACCTACACACATAAACATAGAATTGCTTTTATAAATACAGTGAAAAGGAATTCAAGGCTTCAATAAAGTCAAGGTTCCCAATGCTCAGCTGAATGGCCTGAACCAGGATGAGACTTGAAAAGGCCTCAGTTAGTGTAGTGACAGCTCCATGGTGACATTTGATTCGCTTACCCCAGATGAGACATAGAAAGGGTAGAGTGAGAGGAGACACAATCCATGCCGAAAAGAAGTCCATTTCACCACTGACACCTGACCTTGGACAATCCTGAAACAAACATGAAAAAAAAAATCTATGTGAGATATACACAACAACATGTACCTTACAAGATGAATATAGTAGATATATGCTTTTAGGAGTGGTTTGTATTAAGTCTAACAGTGTAATATAAGCCTTTAGTCATTCCGTGTTTACTTTTTTGTTTTATTTTCAAGGTTTGACTTTCTGAAGAACATACTTGCGTTTGCAATACTATTTACAATTCACTTTAGCATCCGACTTCCAAGTCTCACAAGCGTCTGATGAGCACATGATTACAACATAATTGAAGCAGACTTATCAGATTGATCAATCAATCAATCAATCAATCAATCAATCAATCAATCAATCAATCAATCAATCAATCAATCAACCAATAAATCAAAATCAATAAATCAATCCTGCATTAGCATGCAATGAAAACATAATTAACTTTAAAAACCTACGAGGCAGGTTAAAAGCATGGTGTTGGTAATTTATGTTTTAGGATGGCTGAAGAGCTTTCACTGTTTGAATGGCTTAGTTTATTAAGCTAGTTTTAGTGTCCTGTCGCAAGGAGAAAACTATTTCATGTACATTTTAATGTGATTATTAGTTGTTATGAAGACATCTGTGGGTTCTTTTAGCATTTCATCTGGCTTCTCCTACCACAATAATTAAGGATCAGCTGATGATGAAGAACAGAGCAAATATGATCAATTGTACAAACTGATACAGGGCAAATAAATACCTTTCAAATATCTGCAAGTGTATTTTTACACAGCACTTAAATTAATGTAAACAAGTGGCTGCATGGAAAGCAACAAATTCCTTCAACATTATAGAAATTGTAACATGATATGATAAACATCAATAATGTAAATTATATAAAACGTGTAGTGAATAGAGAGTTCCTTCTTCAGAAACACAGCATTGGACACTTTTCAAAAAGCTTTAGACAACCTTTTTTTCTAATTAGTGTCAGCACAGGATGTTACAGTGTCGCCTACTGGGCCTATAGCTACAGTAATCCTGGTGTCTTGTAACCATTACCCCTTCTCTAACATTTGTCAGGCGTTTTATTGGTCTGCAAATAAAATATGCTGCTGTTTCAGTATTGTATGGTCAATGGGAATAATCTTTGCTTGTTGCCTAAACTATACCTTAACATTACGGAGAGTCATATTTTGTTGTTTAGGCAAGACGACTTGTTGAGTAACTGGGTTAAAGCGCGGCTCTTTAAGACAGTCATGTCAAAATTTCTGTGTATTTGTTTTTGGCAGGTCGTTTTCCATGGATACATGATGTCAGCATCATGCCATGCTCTTTATGAGAATAGCTCAGGCACAGTTTGGAATTAGGTCTGTAGGCCGTGCTGTGGTTCTGTGCCCATTGCATCCAATACTCTTCCTTATTTGACCTGGAAGAGCTCTCTGTGGATTATAATTGTTTGTAAAGTTTGTAATCACTTAAATGTATCTGCTGAAGGAGTGGAACAAATAATAGTGATTTACTTAATTGAAAACTAAATATTTTCTCATCTGAATAGACAAAATGAATTGAAGGCAGCAGCTCTTCGACGCAGCTCCCCTCAGTCGATTAGTTGCACTCCAACAGGCTTTGATAAGAATTAACTCACACTCAATTATTTTTTTCGCTCTCAAAACATTTGTGTATTTCAGAGCCCCCAGTATACTCTTCGAAACCACACTGGGGTAATTATTTCCCTCTTCAATGAATAGAAATTCTTTTCTGAGGTTGACAGTGGCCGTCTTCTACATTTTCTCTTTTACCATCTCACGTAGGTATACATAATCATTATATCCTGCCTAAAGTTAACATTATTTCTCATATGCACTTTAAAGCTATCCATTTTTTGATAAGAAGTACAGGATTTCTTTCCACTGTCTACAGCACAATGAAAACAGCCAGAACTCTTCCTTTGGGATTTAGAGCTCAGGTACAGCAGGTGCAGCAAAATGTTTGGCCAACACAGAAAGGTTGCCGCTGGCCTCACGAGTCACCATTTTCATTGGGACTCAGAAACAGCCTCCACCTTAATTGCTTAAAAAAATATAGCCAGTTGCAAGAATGTTAATTTGTTGATAAGTGTTTTTTTTCTTTGTATGAAAAATCTAGGATGGTTTAGTGCTTGTGGAATAATTTTGATATGTCATTTAACCGTTGCTTCAAATGTAGCATTAGATAAATACCAGACCGAATGGAAATTTAATTTGTCTTCAAATATAAGAAAGACTCAAATTTTACTACAGCAATACACTCATTGCCACAGATGTTTGACCTTGTTCTTCACCAGCTTCTTACAAATGCAAATTAGAAAGTTTGATTTGAAATTTGATTTGCTTTCAGACACAGGTCTGCCACTCTCCCCGCAAGGGCATTAGAAGTAGCTGAACCATTCAGCGTGACCCCGACAGGTAGGTTTTTAATGGCGTCTTTCATATCACCATCAAACGACTCAATACACCCAATCCTAGACCAATTTAACGTGAAACCCCATGAAATCATTCAATGTGCAGAAAATTAAGTTTCAAACCCCGTGCAGACATCCAATTCAGATGTGGTCCTACATCTTAATACCAACTTCTTACCAATCTCACCAGTTGCCTGTGGCTCCAATTACAATAGCTTATAGAAGCTGCATTGTGAACCATTGCTGCTTGAACACTGAACTGCTGATAAAGAGGGTTTCTAAAAGATTCAAATTAGATTATCAACAGAATCTAATTGCATCAAAATCATGGATTTTGCATTAAAACATGGCAGTATGATTGAGACCTGGATGTGCTAAACAGAACAGACCTCATCCTCGAGAATAGACTAAATCATACACTATCGGCTTCGTCCAGCAGCTTGACATGTCCAGTAGAAACGCAAGTTAGGTGTTTGTGTGCTTTGTCTCCACTCTCTTCAGCTCAAACTGTTCAAGTTTACTGGATTACTCTGACTTCGCTACACACACACACACTCACAAACCTGCTCTCCCCATGAAAAAGTTGAGAGACAGAGAGGCAAAACCTTCTTTCAACCTCCACCAACTCAAGCACATCTGCCTGCCTAGGGTGCACGGAAAGAAAGAGTGCGAGGCAAGCAGACAGAGAGGTGGTACCTCCTTCTAAAAAAAGCTAGGAATCTTTGAATAGGTGTGTGGATTTGCATGAGAGAAAGAGAGCGGCTCCTACCTGTTGAGTGACGCCGAGGCTCAGGAGCGTCTTTTTTGTCTTTCTGATCTACAGATGGCTCTCTGAACACAAGTGAGCAACGGAGATGTTAAAGAATGCCAATGGGACTCCCTCTTCCCTCACTCCTTAGTCTAAGACAGAGGCAAACAGATGAAGAGAGGGAGAGAGGCGGTAGCAGAGACTGAAGTGTGAAGGAAGGCGTGCATACCAGAAGTGTTGGTGGCGGTGGTGGTGGTTACAAAGGGGTCACCTGAACAGGAGACTAAAAGTAAAAAAACAATAACAATGTAATGGCTCCCCCAAGGATTCAGTTCATTTTTAATAATTTTAAGGCCACGCAGTAACAAAATGACCATTTAAAAATTAGTTGGACCTCTTGTTTCAGCAGAATTGAATAAATAACTATAAAAGCGTAATAAAGTTGCAGTGAGCCAGTAATAAGAGCGGAGGAACGGGCCTTTAGTTTCTTTCTATTCTGCCTCTCTGCGGAGTATTCATGGATCCCAATATTTAGCATTTCACTGTGGCAGGTTGGAAGGAGCAATGCAGCCCTCAAAGATACAGATGCAACATGGATGTCTTCACAGCTGCTAGTTTGTAACATTTATGCTCATACATAATGAATGGAATAGAAAGTATCCACATAACCGTATTTCCTATACGAAATACTCCTGGGGTGATCTGCTCTGCTGCAGAGATGGAGACCGGCCAAAGAATTCACTTTCAACAGTCGGATATTTGATATTTTTTTCTGAATATTTCTTCCCCCCACCCTTTTTGTCAATTATATACTTCCAACTGAATGGCGGATGGAGAATACCACCATTTGCTCAGTGGAACACACTGAAAGCTCTTCTAGCAAGACAACTTAAAGGTCATGTTTATTTTTCACATGCATGTATTTTTCATTTGATCTGCTGATAGTCCAAGCTTGTGCCGTGGCTCCGTGTTGACTATATGTTCAAGCGATTTGCTCTGTATAAACACAAAAGCATTTATACTGCTGCATCTGTTGTTCCACTATGGGTCAGCGGCAAGCAGTAATGGCAGACCAACCGCTGTATGTGATAGTAATGCTTAGAAACTCCCACATTTGTGCAGCAGGCAATAAAGAAAGAATGATAATGACACACAGTATAACGGCACAAATGCAAGGACTGTAACCGTATGTTGTCCATGCTGCACAGTGCCAGTGTCCAGTATAGCTCTCTGTGTAGTGTGTGTGTGTATATGTGTATGGGCGGTGTGAGTGTGTGTGTGTGTGTGGCCCAGATGTTAGCAGCTGGGTTGTGTAGCCAGAGCTGGCCCCACAGACAGTCATTAAGCCCAGCAGCCCAGGGCTGGAAGGTTAATTCCCCCGCCTGGAGGCGTATGTAGGTGGGAGGCAGGAGGAAAAGAGGGAGGGAGGTGGAGGATGAGGTGGAGAGGCGGCAGAGGGGGGGGAGAGCAATGGGAGGCGAGGGGGCTGTGAAGCTCAGCACTGAGTTCACACAAACAGCACTGTCAGCAAGAGTGGAGCCGCTCCACTGCCAGACGAAGGAAGAGGAGGGAGAGAGCTGGGGCCTGACAGAAAGCTGGTGAGGGAGGGAGGGAAACGGACAGAGGACCTGAAGATGAATGGTGAGAGGGGAAAAGCAGGAAAGAGTAGGGAAATACAGTAAGAGGGTAAAAAGAATCCATGTCAGGAGGTTGGACAGGCAGAGGGTGAGATGAAGGGGACGTGAACGAGCAAGGTAATGGAGCGAAAGAAACGGATGGAGGAAGGAGACAGAAAGATACTGTAAAATGGGCTGTGGAGTGATGAATAGAAGACGAGGGAGGAGCACGGGAAGGGGGGTGGGGGGGGTGGGAGGAAGGAAGGCTGACATGAAGAGTTGTTTTGAAAACCAACAGGAAGTCTACTGACTCAGACCAGTGCGGCAGGGAAAGCAAGGAGGAAGATTAATCAAGAAAGCAATAAGCACTCCGGTGGAAAGCAACACAATATGTGGAAGAGGCAAAGATGGGGTCATGTCCAGGAGATTGATTCAGAAAAGTGGTGTAGGAGTGAGACTGCATGCAATATTTTGTGTGAGTTCTTGTGTATGCCTATGTGTGTACAGTATTTGTGTGGAAGGTGCATGGTGTAGGAGGCGTGCTTAAATCATCCAGATCGCCATTAGCAGTGTGGCAGCTCGGATTCTGTCACTTGTCAAAATAAAGAAAAAAATGCTTAATTACAAAATAGATATGACAGCTTGGAGGCAGTAGCTTACAATTTAGACAGGCAGAGAAATTCAACGCCCAATATGCTATCCACACCAAAAAAAAGAAGAGGATTTAACCAGTTCAGCACCCACAGTTCTTAGGAAGTGGTTACTTTAATGAAAAGGGGCCTCAGTAAACCTTCAAGACTACTGACGGGGTCTCGACAAAGGCCTGCAATATTATCTTTGTGCGTTGAGCTGGAAAGTATTACATCCACACTCTGAGCCTCGGCATTAACTACAGCCATCTGACCTGATGATCTGATTGGAGCCCCGGCTTCTGTTGCCTGCCACAGTACAGCTGCCATATCAGTGATGCCTCTGTGTTCTAAATCTGTAGACAAGGTCAACATGTTTTTTTTGTTTCCCCCGGCCAATCTGGCTTCCAGTTGACCACAGGAGAAGGAGATTTTACAGGCGAGCGCATGCATCACCAGAAATCAGAAAGGACAATTACCAGCATCACAAAAATAACAGTAGCACATAGAGATAAGAGGACTTTCAGCATACATTGTTGCTTAATGCTTAATCCCCTCAAAAGTATGCTATAGTGATGAAGTCTGAATAGGGACCTTGTGCCACTGCTTGCAAAGTTTGCAAGCAGAAGTTGCTGTGCTTTGGCTGAACTGTAGGCATAGTGAAGCCAGGGCATGTGGACATGGACAAGGACATATATCGGGGTTAAGATGGATTTGGAAAAACCCAATTAAACACACCAACACACTCTTTGCTGTTCCCTTTCAATCCCCATCTCTGTGTTCCTATGCATGTTGGCAGCCACATGTAGTTCAGAGCTGGGTGTGTGTGTGTGTGTGTTTGTCAGGATGGATGGAGGTTTTGAGACAACCAGCTGTGGTGACCAGATTGGGGAAGGATTATTTCTCAAATCTCCGCCATTTACCTCAGCTGCCTAACAAGCTCCTACATAACCATGTTAATTCACTGATATTGCAACTTTGATTCGGCTGTTAATAACAAAAACACACTGTCGGCCAATCAAATGAGATCTCGTTGATGAGGATTTATACAGATATTTGTCTAGGTGAAGTACAACATGACGAGAATTACTCAGTGACTGTGAGAAGGTCTTCTGTTAGATAAAATCTTCACCAGACTAATAAACAGCATCAGATATAGAACTGATGGCATTATGATGCTAATACAATTGCGGTAACATTTAGACAGACAGCAAAAATAAATATCACTGAGTTGCTGCTAGTGCATATGCTCACACCAGGGCCAAGGGAAAAGCAAAGGCTAAAAAGTATCAGACTTCTTCGGGAAACTCTCTAACAGATTCCTGTGTGAAGTCATGAGGTCAGAGGCTGGACAGGATCACTGAAACAATATTATTAGTTCACTGAGGGGAGAGCAGCAGGGTCAGATAATAAGACTCAATCCGGCTGAGTGAAAATGCATGGGAGGTAAAGTGCTGACGCCTCCCTCACTCTCGCTCATCCAATTCCCAGCGCTTTACTCTGTGCCACTGATATTCATGCCGAGCTGTCCGTCCACGGACCACAAACTTTAACGTTCGCCGTCTCTACCACCCTATCTATCGCCCCGCTGTGGTGATGGACGAACGTAGAGAGAGAGGGGAACACGGCGGTAGGTGGAGAGGGAGGGCGGAACAGACATGAGGGGACAATATTGAAATTTGAGGTCAGAAAAGACAATTGTTATATCCACTCTTGTGTGTCCCATTCATTCATTCGGAGTCACCTCATCCATGTACAATAAATACGCGCACAAACATATGTGCATGGTGGCAAGCGCGCGCGCACACACACACACACACACACACACACACACACACACACACACACACGCGCACACCAGAGCCTCCTATCATAAGCAATGCAATATAAAGATACACAGAGCTCAGGCAATAACCTGATCCTGGTGAGAGATGTTATAGGCTTTGACAGGCGGGGCTGAGCCACACAGCCCAGGCTGTTCTCCCAGTGTCAGTAACAAAACAGAAGGATTAGAGGATGAAACTGAGCTAAATCTGGCCGTGCTAAAAATGGGGGCAAAAACAAGGAATGGAAAGAAACAATATTGAATGGATCCAAAGCAAGCCTTTAACAAAAGCTATTAAGCAATAAAAGGCCACTTTAATAACAAAAACCCTTGTGTTCTATTATTTATGTTCTGCTGTCCACAAATGCACCCACACACACACAGTGCACACACACATACAAAACAAAACGTATGCCCCCTACAAACAACTGCACTTCAACAGTTTTTATGAAAGAGCCTCCAATGACTGGATTCTTTCTTCTCCCAAACATTACAATAACTCTCACCACTATAACTTTTACTCCAGTGAGCAGAGGTCAGCAGTAATGTTCCTCTTCACCTCTCCCTCACAGTATTAGAGAGGTGAAGATTTAGCAATTTCTTTTTCCTCAGGAGAATGGAATTATTTTGTTTTACTGAAGGAGATCATGCAATGCCGTTTTCAAAGGAGTGATTCAACAATACAAATTCCGTTTACATTACTTGTGATTATTATCGAGCAAGGATTTCTGCTGGAGGAGTTTTGTCACCTCAACCAGGCAGCCAAGGCAAAGCTACTATTAGGACAGTCTCTAAATTTAGTGTACATTATGCAATGAGTAGACAATATGTCTATTGATTGAAAGCAACAATTGCAATTTGGAGCCCAGCACTAAGCCAAGTATGTTCTTCAAAATGCAGTGCTGTGGTTGTCGAGGTGGAATCATATTTGCTGTATTCATCATTAAGTGTGACTGTTTGTTATTTTAAAGTAATGCTTCTGTTTTGTGCAACAGGAAGGAACCTTGGGAAGTGGACAGTAGCAAAAAGCAAAAATTTGAAATAAATTAAACTTGATTTATTACTTGTATTGCCAAATATACAAAAAGAAGTACACCATGTACTGCAAAGTATTTAAGAAATGGTCCATCTAAATCACAATAGCTGCAAAAGAAAACGGCCGGCCACCTGCAAGCGTGCCTCATATTTTATCGACTTTAACTGTCACACAAAACTGACCAACTTATATTTTAGCTGTGCTGGCAGAAAGCTACAAGATAAAAACGTCAATAGGCTACTGCAGACTGACCTGTGCACATTACCTGCCATAGACCAAACCATTTCATAATATAAGATGACCATAAGCACTATGCAGTGCAGATAACCAGGTGTGGGAACAATCAAGGATTTATGGTGGTGTGACATTACATGATATGCTGCAGAAATGACCATCTAAACTTCATTAATCCATTCCAAAGTTTTTACTTTCCTTATTTTGTGGTACAGCAAATGTCTTAAATCACGATGCTATGATATCATGTTTAACAGAGTAACGAGTGTGGATCCTATTTTTTTTTAAATAAAACTAATCACAGACCAAAATTGACCTCGTACTGAAAGGCTCAAACTGGTTCTCACAGGGATAGAAGTACAGGAGCACAGACAATGAAAAAAACACACAATCACGCCAGAATACCCCTCTGCCAACAGAAGGGCTTATGGCGTTGTTGAGGTGGAGTTTATCATCCTGCCCGTCCCATTTTTGTAAAATCCACTTTAATTAACATATCAGGGCTCCAAACGAGGCTAAACCCCTTCTCTGCAAACCGCAATCTGTCCAGTTTGAACTGACCAACCATAGAGCCGACGTGATAAGGCTTGCCAACTGAAACACAAGGATAATCCAGTTATACCTGCTTATACAGTGGACAGCTAAAAGCACTGATCTGACAGGCTCCCTCTGAAGTGCCATAGCTTGCATTTTGATCAAAACTAAGTGTTTTGATTTACTTATGTCATGTGCCTCAATCGGATAGAATTCTCTAAGTCATTTTAGTCGCATTATCTGGCATGTGCTCCACTTGAACAATAAGATTAAAATAAAAATATATGGATTGCTAGCAGGTTGCAGAGCATATACCTTTCTTTTATTCTTTCCCCGCATACAACTTCATCTCACCCTGTCACTCTGTCCTAATCATCTAACCCTTAACCTACCTCTGTAACACTTCATCCTTCATAAAAAAAATATATTTATTTTCCTTCCTTTACTCCCAAAACATTCTAGCACTCCCTCCTTCTTCTGCCCTGCTTCTGAGTATCTATTTTGATCTGAAGGTGTCACAGGAGCAATGGCAGGGTGACTGTGGTTTCCCTCCATCTGCAGACTCACAACCCCCAGAGGACCGCCAGGGAAAGTTGAACGGGCCAACAGATGGAGCCTTTTGTGTGAGGGAGGGTGTGTGTGTGGGGTAGAGTGAGGCAACACTGCTGCAGAAGACACAGGGATTTGGGAGAGTGTGCGTGTTTGTGCATGTGTATATGAGGTCTACACTTGTTTTTGTGCGTGTGCAAGTATGTTTTGTGTATGTGTGGATTTGTGCCTTTGTGTTTGTGTGTGGAGGGAGGGGGGGGGGGGTTAACACAAGATGTTTGAAATCTGTTGGCCTGACAGCGTGTCACTGCTTGGTTAATAGAGTCTCCTGGAATGTCCTCTCCTGCAGTTTTAATGAACCTCAAGCCAAAAGGCCTAATGAAGCGTGCTCCGTTTACCAAAACAGTCCCTCGACTTGACCTCCTCTGACCCGCACCACTCCCAAGCCACTTCAGGGTGGGTCTCCATGGTGACCGGCCTAAAGAGTCTACTGGGCCAAAGTTGTCAAAGGGACAAAGGAGGAAGCCAAGTAAGAGAAAAGCAAGCAGCTAAGACAAAGGATGTCTGCACATGTGCCTCCATATGTTTAAAGATAAAGGTGTTTCACCAGTTGAAGATTTTAAATGTTGGATATTTCCGCTTCTCTTTGTTATCCTGACAAAAAAAGGCCAGTTAGCAAAAAGCTGTTGTTTTCTGGCCAAGAAAACATTTTTCTCAACAAGCTCTTCCCCCTTGTCAGCATCCAAAAAGACACACAAATACACACAAACAAAGGTGCATGCAGACACACAAGTTGGCCCTCATTGCAGTTTACCAATTCTTTGTTCAAGCCAAGCAAGAGCCTCATTATTCAATAAGTTAGCACTGTAACGCAGGCAGTGTGTGTATTCAAGAGGGATGCTGGTGTGCGTTTGTGTGTATGCATGCATGTGTGTTAAGTATGAGTTAAGGACTAATAAAGTGCAAGGCACCTAATTAAACAGTCTTTGTTTATGCTCTATAGCAGTGGTATAAACTCAGCAGGCAAAATACAGGGTGGTATGCCAGGTCGCTATGCTCTCATTTGAATAACTACAGACAAAAGCAACGAGAAAGAAGGGGGCAATCAACTTCAAAAGAAATGTTTGCTTAATTACAAAAGTGTGAGAAACCTAGTAAAGACAACGGAGAATGTGCTGATTAAAGTTGCATTGAACAGTGTTTTGAATCATACAAATTATTTGAATCTGATTTTATTTTAAAAGGTATATTGAATCTTCAGGGGAAGTGTGATAGATAACATTTGATTTGATTAAAATATTAGATTTTTGATTAAAACTGTATTATGCATTCCTAATCGCATCTTGACAGGTCCTAAACAGGGAGTGTGAAATCTGTCGAGGCTGACAATCGACTGGAGATAAACAGTAGACTGAATAACTTTTGATGAACATTTTTTTTTTAACACTATGAAGTTAGAATAACAAGCACAGACATTCATTGGTTGCTGGTTTCCTTCCAGGGCCAAACATATACAGAAACAAAACTGCACATGGATGGTTGGACATTTTTAATTATAATGTGAATCAGTCCTGAGACCCTTCCACCACTCCCCCCCTTTAAGAAAACAGGGTGGAAAACCTGAATGGGCAATCAGTGCTGTTCTGCCTGTGCACATTCCTGAATTCAGCAGCCTAATAGTGCCATTCATTATAAGCCTTATTAAAATAAACACAGACTTGATGATATAATAACAAATAAGCCAGGCTCCACATACTGTTATAATCGAAAAAAATTAAAAGTGCCACAGAACACTATGTTACTGCTGTAATCTCTCTCTCTCTCTCTCTCTCTCTCTCTCTCTCTCTCTCTCTCTCTCTCTCTCTCTCTCTCATAAACACATGAGCCCACTTACACACACACACACACACACACACACACACACACACACATAAACAACACACACATTGAAATAAAGTAATCAAGTTATTTAAATGAGTGTGCAGGCTGCATAAACAGTGCAAAAGGTAAAGTACCTTACAGGCTATGCATTCTGATCTCGCAAGATGGTGAGAGGTGGTGTGCTAGGTGGGTGGTTAGGGTTCAATTACAGCAAGTTGTGACCTCAAGTGGAGCATGCATGTTATGAGCCCATATATGGCAAGAAATATGCAAATCTTTAGACACAGGCTCAATAAACAATATCAGCTACACGCCATATATGCTTTGAGCTTAATCTGCTTATCCTGTGCAATATGCCTATTTCATTTTATATTTTTTTGCGACTAGACATCATCCAGAAGAAAGGGTGTCAGAGGATGTCCGCGCAGGATTGGAGATTTAGTGTGATTTGCGCGTGTGTGTGTGTGTGTGTGTGTGTGTGTGTGTGTGTGTGTGTGTGTGTGTGAGGAACTGGAGGGGTTCCTGAGTGCTACCAGCTGACATTCCCATGCAACCCAAAGACTAATTGATTAAAGGGTTATGAACATGTGTGTACTGCTGAGTGTGCATGTGTGCATGGCAAATACACACCATATGGGCGAGGGATTGCACCTCAATTACTGTGAATGGGGTAAGTGTGCTATGTATCAGAGCCGCCACTTTGGCTCACATGCTATGTGCTAACATCTCCACAGTCAGGCTTGGGATATTGTAGACTAAATATTTCAACATACATACATACATAACGATGAAGGCCATTGACCTGAGTACTGAAAAATGTGTTCACTAATTATTTCAAATTTATAGCTAAAAAGTACAATATATTACCATCACATCATATAGAAACTGCATAAAAACTATAAATAGGTGGGTATGTTGTTAATCACAGGTAGATAAGCAGACTATAAGATAAACAGAACTTTTTAGGAATATGCTAATACTTTTGCATTCCAACATGTCTAAAGCTCAGTAATACACACGTTAGGATTTGTTGGTTTAATCTGTAAAAAAATGAAGTGTAAAAGAAAGTCTGGTTGTCACCGTGAGACAACCAGACTTTCAGGCAACCAGCGGAGACTCCAGGGATTCACTGGAAGTCCCCAGCCCAGAAATAGTTCAGCACACAATGCCCTTTAAAACCACAAATGGGCATTCTTACACTTTAGTTTTTATACCAAATTAAAGAAAAGTTTGCCACCATTTATGTGCATACCCAATTAGTGTTGATGGTAAATGTTGTCCATTTTGAAGCAATAAATTCCGCAAAACTTGTATTATTTCTACTGGCCAGCAGGGGGCGACTCTTCTGGTTGCAAAAAGAAGTCTGATTGTATGGAAGTCTATGAGAAAATGACTGTACTTCTCATGTAATTTATTACCTCAGTAAACATGGTCTCAATCACTAGTTAAAGTCTTCTTCAACACAGCATGATGTTCATTTAGTAAATGATGGTACCATTTAGAGTAAAATTGACCTGTATGTCATTCCTTTGCAGTACAAGTATGGTAACTTCTGTTCACTGGTTGCAAAAAGTCGGCCGTAATCCAAGATGGCGACAGCCGGATCGCTGAACTCGAGGCTTCAAAACGGCAGTCCACAAACTAATGGGTAACGTCGCGACGACTACGTCCACTTTTTATATAGTCAATGGAGGCAACGCAAACTGTAGCTAATAGCTTTAGGTGACAAAAATACTCACCCAATGATCATCTGCCCTCTCAGCGCTGACGATCGTAGTTGTTTTTTTCTATTTTATCTTTGGGATCCTGAAAAATATTTTCAGCACAACTCTGTCCAATTGTGGAGTAAAACTTCCATGCATAGTAACGCACACAGGCTCTCTGGAGGTTGGCCATATACTGCGATATTTACAGAGCCGAGGACACAGCGCTGCTTCGCTCGCTGTGTGTTTGAGAGGGAAACGGGAAGACAGAAGCCGATGGACTATTGCACACAATGTTTCTGTAAGTTATTTATGATAATAATTTGAATGTCCAGGTTATAAATTAAACTTCAAAGTTTTCGGTACAGCCCTGGGTAGCCTTAACACCAGCAGGAAAGATGTCAGCTCCCGTAAGCAAAAAGAATGCAAATGCACCTATTAGGCGACTCTGACGAAAAAGGAGAGCCAGAGCAGGTGAAAGCAGTGATTTGTAAGTTGTCTGATAAACAAGTTGGGACTAAAGATGGAACAACACAATTTTAAAAGTCACCTATCACTGTGAGGAATCAACCCTAAATCATGGGTGTTGGCCGAGACTGTACGACGTCAGTGACTAACAGATGATTGATCTGATTTATTGATCTCAGCCTGTCATGTAAAATAGCTCTTACCGCCTATACGTTGTGGCCATTTATGGGTATCGCAACATGCGTC
This sequence comes from Cebidichthys violaceus, assembly GCF_023349555.1. Lineage (NCBI taxonomy): Eukaryota > Metazoa > Chordata > Actinopteri > Perciformes > Stichaeidae > Cebidichthys > Cebidichthys violaceus. The sequence continues at coordinate 14,204,838 of NW_027176927.1, read as the reverse complement.
TCCATTCCATATATATATTCATACCTCTGTGCATCTCTGTTGTTTTTCTGAAAGTAGTATCGTCAGTAGGGGAATTTCAATACCACCCATTCCTATCCCTAAATTGGATAGATAGAGATCAGGTTAAAAATCAGTCGAGATATGACGTGTTGATTAGTTACCATTAGAAAAGATGTCACATCTTTGTTCACTCTGTACAGTCAGGCTAGCTATTTATCCCGTTTCCTTTTATTATGCTAAGCTAAGCTAAGCTAACAGATCCTGTGCTTCATATTTGACAGACAAATATGCGAGTGGTATCAATCTTCTCATCTAATTAACTCCTTTAAATGCATATCTTGATCACGAACAAAAAAATGTCAGCTATGCTGAATTAAATCATCCCAACTCCCATAACAAAAGGAGTTTGACTATAGGCATGATACAAACAATTAGTTGATTCATTGATTTCTTTATTAATACAGACTTAGTCTAAGATAATTTTGGTTATCAAAAGTGGAATTGGGCATCCTACATCAGGGCTTTTTGCACTCTACAGGTGAAATGTATCAGAGACATATCCGTAATTGCAAAAACTGTCTTGAAACAAAAATCCCAATTCTGGACTGCATTCTGGGAGTGTATTTGAGGCTGACACAGTGGATTAATTTAATGTTATGCAAAACTTCAGTGCCAAAGTGAGGATTAGGCCTATTTCATAGTTCTGTGTTTTATTGTAGTGAGAATGTGCATTGGGGGCTGCTGCTGGATGAATCAACGCTACCAAAATTGAACTAATTGCACTGTTGCCGGCCCAATGGGCCCCGTCTGGGACTCAGGAGAGCAAAGAGCTGAGAGCAGGCGAGTACATTACTGAATCAGACTACAGTAATTGCTCACACCTGTGCCTGCCCAGTTGACTCCACTGGGGAGTCTCGGGAACAATAAAGAGCAAAGCTTGAAATATGGGTGTGGCAACAGGAGGTAGTTTGCAGTTCAGAATCTATCCATCTTTCTATTAATTTCTATTGGGTTGTTTTTAGTTATCTAGTATAGTGTTTCCCCGTAGATACATAGTCAGGTTCCACAAAGTAACAGGAGGAGGGTGAATTTATGCTCACTGTGCTTTTGAAAGCTGGCAAATGTAAATGGCCTGTTTTGCCACCAGCTCAAATACCCGACACCAACCACCTCTCTTGTCAAAAACACAACAAAAAGAATCAAAGAGACATTAGGTGACTGCTTAGGTGCCGCCAGACTTTAGACTACTAAGTCATGCATCAGACTGTTTCCAATTTTAGCACCAACTGCTTTAAGTTACCTGAAGAGTGGAGTACCACATGATGGACATTATATGGAAGTTACGGTACATAAATAAAAAAGCAGCTCTGATGGAAATCTTATTGGAAATGTATTTTGCAACTTAAAGCTGACATACCAACAGTTACTTTTCTTTAAAATGTCAGTGTAAATGTAATACTTTTACTGGGATGTTATACTGTGCATTACATAATATATTTTCTCCAAGCTCATGGTTCATATACTGTTTTCACATGTCAATTGTTGTCTTCACATTTAAAGTGAAGACAATAGGGTGGGGTTAAGCAAAGAGCAGGGAAAAAAATTAGAAGACTGAGTGTGCTGAGATAGCTGTTTCTGACCAGAGGCTTCCTGGGCAGAGCAGAGATGATCTCTGAGTCTCACAGCATGAATTCTACACTCCCTTCACCACACAAACAGCATGAATCCTGTGCGGCATATGTGTGTGTCTTGTGGCTCCCACACACCATACACCATGGCTTGGAGAGAGACACGCACACAAACCAAGTGAAACACAGAGACAAAGCAACGCTCCTAGCCAGACCTCAAACACTGACCTCAATGGTGTCCACAGTGTTCTCATTATAATCAACAAAGAATGTTTCCCAATCCAGAGGCAAAACAAACTATACACAAAAATCCTCTTTATCTTAACAACTTTTTCCATTCAGACCGATCATTTCAAGGATGAACTGTTCCTTGTGGTCTGCACAGGCACATCAAATCAGAAACATAAAACAGCTGCGCTTGACAACAGAAATACCTGAGCAAGCAATTTCTACCTCTAAGTGATCATCAGCAAGACTGTGACTTTTATTGAGCAGGAAATAACTGTTCACTTTCTCCTTGCCATAATACAAAAAAGGTGCACGAATATGTGCTTCCACTGTGTGTAACCACCTGTTCTAGTTTTGCTGTATTTCTACATCTGCAGGCACAACCCATATCTACCATGGTTTTGCTTTGTACAACTGTGTAATTGTGGGCCTTGTCTATTGTTGCTTGTGACCTCACCTGCATTGTTGTTACACCTGCTGCTTGTACTTTGGTAAGGTTAACAAATCTCTCAAGGGGTAAGATGCACTGCACCTTATGTACAAGATATAACAAAGAGATCGCCATCTGTATGGGTTTGGAAGGAAGGGAGTATTGTGTTTGTGTGTGTGTACATATATCTGAGCATGAGGGCACAAAGCCATCCCCTTATGGCCCATTGTTTTTGGAAGGGTATGGCTCTCGCACCCCTCCCCTGGATGTTGGGGGAATAGAGCACAGTCTGGCTAATATTTAACTAATGGCTGTGCCTCCCAGACTCGACCGCCCTCCTCTCACCAACTGCCAGACCTGAGCCATCTCTGCAGTAAGCGTCACTGAAGTGTGGCTGTGTGAAATAGAATATGGAGGGATGGGGCTCTGCACAGTATCAGGGGAGAGGGATACGGGAGAAAATAACTGTTGGAGAGCCCATAAAGGAGCTGTGAGTGAGGGAGAGATGGATGCACAGTGTTGTGTGGGAGGCCAAGGAGTCCAACAGTCTGAGAGAATGCCATATGCTACCTTGAGGCAGAAAAGTCTAGCAAAAGGCAAAGGAGAAGTAGAGTTAGACAATAGTGGCTGGTTTCCATCAGCACTGATATTATATGTGTCTGGCCTTCACATTTCTCATCAAGAAGCACACTTATAGATAGAGGCTATGCTACTGACGAAGGGGAAACAAGAGAAGGCACTGAAAGAGGCAGAGGAAGGGAGGGACAGAGATAGGGAAAATGAGTGAAACGGCATAATTAGATAATGAGGTCTGTGTTCGTCAAGTGGGAGAGACAGAAGGGGAAAACAATAGTCTGCGGGGGCAAAATAACAGAAAGAGTGGGAATTAAAAGGAAGTCGTGGAGACGGGGAAACTCAAGAGGGCTAGATGGATATGAAAGATACAGCAGGGCTGATTATTGTTTTGGTGTCACCAATGTAGACTGAAGCCCCCAGTGCTATGGGGCAAATGTAGTATTAGTCAGTTCAATAATTAATCACCCTGGGAGCATGTCGTTGCAGCCATGCACTGACCCATTTCTCCAACATTTCTCTCAACAGTAACTTTCCCACAGAGCCCCTCTTCTTCCATACCTTCATTTAGTGAGTTGGGGGTGCAGACCCAAATCCTTTGGGTCAAGCTTGGTCATTTATTAGCCACATTTCTCAGGAGAAATAAAAGTGATCTCGCTGCTCTTCTGAAAGGCTGGAAACCATGCGGGGAGACAGAATAGCGGCCTCGGCTGTGGCCCAATGGGCCTTGCTGACTGTCTGTCTCGGTGAAATATGAAGCCCATATGTAGGACGACCATCTGAAAGAGGGACCCAACAGGGTTCCTTCAGGCTTTGATGCTCATCACCACAAAAGCAGATGGCAATGTCCTGGTCTTAAAACTTTTTTTTTCCTTTTTTTTAAACAACCCCCCCCCTTCTTCTTTTATCCAATCCTATCCGGCCTATTAGCCCCCTGCCTGTCATGGTCTAGCAGCCTATGCTTAGCCCCCAGGGGGCTTCCAGATCTATGGAATGAAGTCAAGCTTCCCCATTGACACAGGTCTCACTGGATAGCTTTGAATAGAAGTCAACCGACTGAAAAGCCATGTTTTAGAGGACAAAATGGAATAAGGTGTGGGGTGGATCAATACTGCAGGGTTGCTTGGACTTGAAATGCTTTGCTCTGTGTGCTCAGACAAAGCAGTGCTGACTGCAGGTGGCAAAGAATTTTTCCGGACATTGGGTAAAAAGTAAGACAGGGTGTTTAATGAAAGAGAAACCTGTATGCATCTGTCTGAAAGATTGGGATCAAAGCTGGGAGATAACCCGCTGTGTGCGCTCCATATGTATTCCTCCTGTCGTCTCCACTAAAATAGTCAGGATTTGTCACCGTGGTCCAAACCCAACCTGTGTGCTGCTCGCACCCAAGCAATTTCTGAACCAGGAAGGCAATCAAGGACTTAAAGTCAGACACAATGCAAATAGGTCTGAGAGCCCATCTGAAGTAATCCAACAGTCCCTCCTGCACCGGTCTGCTCTCCGTCTCAGCCTCTCTGTGGCACAAGCCAATTAACTGTTTGATTCGGAGCCGGGGATGAACACCCTAATTGATTACATTGTGATAGTCGATTCAATTATCAATTTAGGTACAAAAAGCTAGGCAGAGATGGAAAGCCCCGGAAGTTTGCTGAACGAGTTGGCAGCACAATTGCTTTGTTTGTTTAAGCGCAGGAATGTAAAGTAAAAGAGGAAGGCACGGAAGCAGTGGAAGAGAGAGAGGGACGGGAAGACTGACACTTGCTGTTCTTACTGCAGGTTGTTTACTTGCAGTCTCCGACTTACACCTCTCCTCTGCCTCTTCTTTCTCCTCAACACAAACATTCTTCGCCGCCTGAAGCACACAAACAGGCAGAGACATAAAGGCGCACACACACACACAAATCGTATAAACACACAAATATTTGCGTTAATACAAATACCAAAACACAGGAATATATTATATGGTATACAGTATATTGATATGGACACATACAGAATAATTTACATATGCAATACCCTTATTAATTAAGAAACCTACACAGAGAATAAACATACAGTACTTAAATAGTTAAAACAAAGACACTCACTTAGACATTTCCACTTGCAAACGCTAATACATGAACACACAAAATCACATGGGCATTCAGAGATTTGCAGCGATTGAATCACATGAAAAAAACTTCTTTTCCTCATCATGCCGGTGATTCTGCTTTGTTTACCCTGTCATGGAGAGTTGCTCTGTTCGATCAGGCTGGAGAGGCACTAGGTTGGGTGGTTGTGCTAACGAAGTCTCAATGTGCCGTCTGTCGACAGGGTAATTTCCCAGGATAGCTCTGTGTTCTCACTTCTCGTGGTTCTGCTGGTAAAGATAGAAGAAGATCAGCACCTCAGTCACTGGAGAGGAGAAACCAAATGGGTAGAGCCTGCAACCACTATCGCCTATGCCACACATTAACTATTACTATGCCAGAGCCATACACTTTTACGGTCACTGTGACACCATGTACTGTATACCATGCAGTGAACTTTGTATTAGAAACCTACATAAATAAAGAACATCTTTCTGTTAAAACATGGGACAGCTTGTGATAGAGAGCCTATATATTTTGTAGTATCTTATGCAGCTGTTTAATAACTGAACAATATCGCTTTAATATTTCATATTTTCAACTAATGTGGGTGGTTTTGGGCAATACTGTAGAGACGTAAGAGATATGATCTTGTTGAAAGAGGGAATGCTCTCTTAAGGATTGTGCAGAGACAATTATTTGTTTGGCACTGTTTAAATAATCAAGCTTGTGTTCACTACAGAGTCTGCATCTTGACATTTACATTTCTGCACAGTTTGGGTCATTATAACAAAAATAAAACATGTTGGTTTACAAAATAGAAAGCAAACATTGTATGCTCACACTGATGGCGCTAGCATTTCAACCAATGCATGAGGCATACGGTGACCTTTATTCTCTGCAGTCCACTATTAAGTCCTTGCTGAGTGAGAAAACTGCCTTCTGTCATTATAGACTACTGTCAGGCACTGATGACTGTTCACACAATGACACATAAGTTACACCCTCTCTCCATTAGCAGGGACAATGTGCTGCTCTGGCTGTGCAGGATGGAGACAAGGAGGTGGTAGAGAAAGAATACACAAGCTTTTGGGAGTGATGGGGAGGGTCTGTGTAGAACAATGTTTTTAAAAGTTGGTGGGGACAAAAAAGTGTGCCAGGGGGACTTTTCCATCAATCTGACAGGGTCCACCCTTGCCTAGCATGGATTTCTAGTCAGTTTGTGTATGAGTGAATGCAAGGGTGCATAGCAGGGGGTTGCATAGATATAAGGCTATGCAAGCGGTCGTCCCAGATGGTTGTGTCCCACTGCTAGTAGGAGGTCTGCAACTTTTATCTATGACAGGCAGTAGGCCTTAACATCCTCCACACACACTGCCCTGCTCCAACGCCTGAGGCCCACAGGGCTGAAGTTATGAGAGAGGCGGAGTGTCCCAACGCAGGAACAATTCCCTGCTTCCCCCCAGTATTTCTTTTTTTTTTTTTTTTTTCACAAGAGAAAGAAAAGACCTCTATGACAGCCACTGCTCAGAAACGCATGGGACTGAAGATGCTCACTCTGTTCATTGGCAAGGTCTCTCTTCCCTAACTGCCACACACACATACAAGCCTTCGCTCACATTGACACGCACAAATGCCCCAGCATGGCTTCTTCCTCCTCAGAGGGTTGAAGCTGGTCCAGAGCATCAGCATTGTTGAAGGGGCTTAGTGAGGGAGAGAAGGGAAGTCTTCAAGAGGAGGAACAGAAGAGACTGAGGGAGAAATGGAGAGACAGACACAGAGATGCCTGGAGACACTGAGCCACAACGCATTCCTAATCGACTTGCTGCCGACTTGCAAATCCAGCATTCTCATCTGGTCTATGCAAGGTCAACCGTGAGATGTACTGAAACAAACCGAGTGAGACAGTGGTAGACGTATGATGGGGAAAGACTGGATGAGTAACCGGTGCGGTGAATAACTGTTGTTAATATAGAGAGGTGACAGGGTCTAGATTTAGGACAGTGTTTCTGCTGCTATATAGGGAGAATTTTAAAGTTAAAGTTGTCTGCTTCAGTGTCCTCCACAATGCCACCTTGTTACCACTCAAATCTCCAGGAAGTCATTTTTCAGAGAGCCCGGTGTGTGTCAGTGTATGTCAGTGTGTGTGAATCATAGCGGATAGGGGTTATTCTTTTATCCTTTGACCCAGATTTAAGGGGGAACGGAACAGGGGACATGAAAGACACAAACGTCCCAGCGGAGCCGGGGTCATGTGCAACCTGAACACAGGCGCACACCGGCACAGCCAACCAAGCAGAAGACACTATTATGCATACACACAGTCCATGCAGACACACATAATGCACATGCTCGCAAAAAAATGCATGCATGCACGCACACTTTCAAAAGAATTCATGTGATCAAGATCCCCCAAAACAGGGCCTGGGAATTCTGTCAGACACACCTGCCACAGCTCTCACGACAAGCCTGTACAGGGAACATGCATATGTGTATGTGTATGTGTAACATATGACACAATACATATTGCAATACTCTATTTTATTCTTTTTTATGAAAATGTATAAATAAAGCTGAAAAGACAACTTGCTGTGTACCACATGGATAGTCTAATACGTACATAACATATTGATAACTCAGCGGACAAATTGCATCAAAACTACTCCAAAAGGTATTTGGATTGCATATAGTCACTTAGCAGTGAACACACTGAATTGAAATGCACTTGCCACAAAAAAATATATCAAAATAAAGTGCATATTGTATTGTCATTGAGTCACTGAACACTTTTTTTACTAAAATGCACTTGCCATAACTTCATTTGAAAATAAAATACATTATTTTCTTATTTTGTCATCAAACAGCACTTTTTTTATTTGTATGTATTGATAGCAAAAATATTGCGATAGTAAGCTATATTGATATTTTTGCACAGCAGTATACTGTATTGCAGCTCTGCATTCAACCCTTTCTGCATTCATTTTTCAGTTATACAAACACATAGAGTGTACATAGAGTGACGGCATGTAAACATCTTCAGCTGTAACGATGGCAAAGGTGAAGGAGAACAATTGTAGTCTTTCCTCTCCTTAGATACAGCCTCACTGTGATACAGCAGCCTGCAAAGAAGTTGGCGTGGGTGAAATGAAATGGGCCTCACAAAAGGACAAAGGTGAGTATATCTGTCTGTCAAGGCCAATTTAAAAAAATACGAAAGAGAGGAATTGATACAATATTAGAGCAGACAAGATGCAGCAAACAAACAGGAGAAAGATTATGGTCCGTGTATGTGTAAATTGCAGGAGCAGAATGGACAGATTTCGGCCTTCAGTGGGAAATGGGCAAATTTACATGCAAAAAGATGGATGCACCAGAGACAAACCGTTGAGCTTCGGCCAGCGTTAAATATGGTCCTCTACCAACAACCAAACGGTTCATCCCTTCTGACCACACCGCCATACTCCCTCTCTTGATTCTTGTCTCCCCAACAGTCTCCTACCTCTCCCTCAGGGAGGGTAATAACTAAATGCTGTCATTTCAGCAACTCAACTTAGTGCCACAGCCAATTGTGCTGACACAAAAAAAAAGTCTTTACTCTGGATATGAGTGACAGTCTTTGGCCAGGCTCCTACGACTTCTCCCTAGGACCATTGAAATCCCTTAAGGTACACTTCTTGTTAGAGGTGACAAGTCAGCTTGGAAAAGAAAGCCATTACCAGAGAAGAAAAGTATCAGGCAGCCTCCTGCTGGTGTAAAACCAACCAAATGAAATGGCTCCAAGCCAAGGAAGTATTCTGGGAAATCTAATGTGACCATTTCTTTGACTTGCTGGAAATTCTGAGCTTTCTTTACCTCATATGAGAAATGTCTTTGGCAAGATTCTTCTTTCAGAATTGTGTATGTTTAGTTTTTTCTTTAATGCAATGAATTTGTAGAGGATCTATCAAAGAATAATGTCCCATAGACTCCCTGGCAATATTTCTACAACTTCTTATTTTTATTTTTTTAAAAGTCTGACTTTTAGAAATCCCTCGTCACCTACTTAGTAATTGCAGTCCTCTCCTCGTCCTCCTTTCTAGTCACAGTAAAGCCTGGGAGCTTGGCCACATGGTTCAGGGCTGGGCTACAATGCACAAGGACGAGGGGGGATGAGGAAACTAGTGGGGGTTCAGAGGCATAAAAGTTCCTTTCTTCTCCACCCTTGCCTCTTTTCTTTGAGTCAGAACAGAGGGTTGCCACGGCGATGAGGTTGGTCTGTCTCCCACGGCGTGGTCTGGGAAGAGCAGCAGCTTGCTCTGACATTTACTCAGGCTGGAGGAAACAGAGACGATAGAGGAGAGAAACGCACAGACATGGACACACATACAGCGAGAAGTGAGAAGTGGGGCGGGGGCAGAAAGTGGGTGGATTTAAACGACAACACCTGTAACATCAGAGGGCTGACATACACACAGAGAACTTTTTATCTTCTATTCATCGTCCATTCATCCCCAAGTTGTATTCCTGGACTCTTTTTTTTTCATTTGTTCTCATTTAGATTTTGCCAGAAAAAAATCTGTATTTCAACACATATTTCCATCCAAAGCACAAATCAAAAATGTATGCACAGAACCAATGCACAGACATGAAGCTAAGAGACACACAAATGAACAAACAACAAAACACACACATGAAACTATGGCCATCTTACTGAGAGGCCAACTACCAACAATGCCAAGTTTTGTCTGACAGTGAAACACAAGGCTCTCTATCAGTTGTGAATGAGCTTTGTTTTCTCTAAGAATGGCGCTCCAGTGGAAATGTTCACTTTTAGCCTCCTTCGGATTCTTCTGAATCTAAATTCAGGGCAACTTCAATGGGGACACTCTTTGTTAGCATTACCCACATGAACACAGAGACACAAAAGACTCCTAACATGACAACAAAACTTTTCATGTTCTCAGAATACTAGCCATCCATGTATCCTGTGGATCACCATCACGACAGTGCATCAGTGGCATTTGGTTTTTGGTGCTGAAAGCATGAGGGAAATATGAAAAGCTCAACAGCAAATTAAAATGTCACAGCTCTGACAATGCAGACACAAAGTATTTTTTGCCAAATTTCAATAACAAGGTCTGAGGGTTATCATGAGCAACTGTGTCACTGTATTCACAAAGATAAGTTGCCTTGTAGAGAAGAGCCAACAGCTACATTTAGAAAACAAAACGCAAGGCCCCATGCATTTCCAAATTGAAGGCACCTTTACCTATCATCATCTGTCATTCAAATCTGCTTTTACTGATTTTTGACCCCGCGAGAAATGAAAGGAGACTGAAAAACACAACCATGATCCTTGTTATACTCTACTGAGGCCCTACTCTACCTGTTGACTGCATTACATGACTAAATATTGGCCTTGCATTTGGCAAAAAAAAAATATTTACTCAGGTTTGGTCTGACAGCTCATGAGAAAGATATCTCAGCAGTTAAGTCTTCCATCCACCTGAGTGAACTTTGTGTGAGCAGCCTGAAAGCTGCTACGAGCTGCTCATTGTATGTTGATTCAACATGGGTCCGGTATACTTGCAACATGGTGCCATTTAAAACAATGGCAGTATAAAAAAATATTGATTAATGTTGCTGAAATCTCAAAGTTGTCACCCTTTATGGCGGCAAGCGGTACAAATGATGCTCTAACTAAAATAGATATAGACAAGCATCAAAGGTTTGTTGTTTTGCTCACCACAATTTAGCAAACCTACATGAACAATGGAGTCATATTGCTAGAGCAGTTTACTTAATCCTTTCACATATAATTAAATAGTCTCTTCTGTAAAAGGCAGATATGTAGACCATAGCTTAATTCTATTAAATTACTTTTTGATGGATGTTGGTTCAATAACTAGCGAACATGACCACCTCCACTATCCAAACATCATCTTTAAGAAGCAAGTAATATATAATATAGGCACAGCCAGCATCAAATTTCATTAAGTAGTGGCCTCTCTAAAATGCAGTGACTTTCTCTCTCATGAACCAAGGCCAGCCATGACTCCTCACTACCCAGAATAGCAACACTGCACATTTCAATACAAAGTTGTATTGCTTTTCTGTCACGTAACAGACACTTTATTTCCTTCTTTCTGCCATGGCTTTCCCACTCTTCATCGACTCCCCTCAGATGAGTGAAACAGCGCCCCCCTGGGTTGTGGTCAAAATAGATATTGCACCCTTAATACCAAAGTCTACCAAAGGGAAGAAAGGTGAACGCTGCTGTCATTATCAAACCACTGCGAAATGGACAGGTCCCTGTACGAAAACAAAAACCTCTGAAACGAAAAGGTAGACATGCTGTAACCTAGCGACGAACAGAAAGTTGAAAACATAATTTAAATGGAACAACCAGAAGAGTTAATGCAGCTCTCAATGGTCTCTCTGTTTATGCATTTGCTAACTGTTTTTTCCTCTGATGGTTAAATGTGTCTGTGTTTATTTAACACCTCACTTGTCTTGTTGAGGTAATGGAGATTATTTTACTCACTGTAACGTTACCTTGATTGCCTGGACTCCACACAGACAGTCACTCGGGACCATAAACTGCTAGAGACAGAAGAACCTGCGGTGCGTTAATTAATGTGTCGTTTCCGCTACTTTGCATTTATTGGTCCGTTCGGTCACCTGTTGTGTGATTTGTGAATGCGCCTGCGCAGAACGCTTGTGGGAATGATTTGAGACTTTGCTGTATCTAGAATCCTTGGAGGCTTTTATATGCTAAGCATGTAGGTAAGGATGTGTAAGTTATCTATTTGATACATGCATTGTTTCTTTTGGACAAAAACATGAATCATTCAAGCATCGTGGTTCAATATTTCCCCACCTTACCACTTATTGTTTCTTAGATGCCTGGCTTGGCTTCTGAACCATGAAAATGAGTGCTTAGTTCAGTTATTTCTAGTGGCCCTCTAAAAAAACCCCACCAGATTGGGAAGGAGCTATCACTGTAAACAGTTTTTCATACTAACCAATTTCATATGTATTTATCTATTTTGATGGTATGTTAATAAACAATGGGCCTAGCTTGGCTAAAATCATGTGTGTGTGTGTGTGTGTATATATAATCCAAAAACAAGTAAAATCTCTCCAACACGGATGTTGTTTTCATTCTTTGCAACTGTTACATTTTCACCAGCATAACATCTGCAAGCTTCATTCAATTGTGGATATTATGAAAATATTAAATTTTCTCTATTTATAGATTTGAAAAATATAAATTGCAATTGTAAATTGTAAATTGTCAATACAAGACAGCATGCCATTTTCTGATCCCCATGCCATGTCATTAGATAGTCAGTCGCTGATAGCAGCATGCAACCTTACATCAGATAAATTGGGTTACATGGCAGGGGTGTCATTTTTTTTGATTGTGCTTGAACCTTAAAACCGCCCTAAACTAAAAGTTTTTTGTTGTTGTTCTTTACAATTTTTTTATTTTTCTGACTTGTTAAAATGGACGATAAAAGCAATAAACATCAAAAACTATTCACAATAAACCCCAGTGTTAAAATGCACAGTTAAACCACAAATATAATCTGTCCAAAGTAGCACAACTCATAAATCAAACTTTAATTTAGATACAAAGTATTTCTTTCACTTTTATTTGTATGCTCCTCTCTTCATCTGTAGACTCCCTACGATGAACACATGCTGACTTGGTCATAACTCCATTCGTACACTCTGGCTCTTCTGTAATATGTGGTCACTCCCACAGTGATATGGGGATAAAGACAGACCAAACGATGCTTTGTAGCAGATTTATCCTTCTTTGTCTATGATCTTATCACTTGCCGAAGGCACTTTGTCACAAACCAATGGGGTTCTCAAACTTGTTCCTCTCTGCCACGTGTCCTACCCTCAGTCTCAGGGGGTCAGTCATTCAGGGGGATAGAAGCAGCAGGAGCAAGATGAGCCTGGAGGGGATTTTCTCACCCTGAGACGAGTGATTACTTCGCTGGGACTAAGTTATGCTAATGCATTCATCTCCAAAAGCACCGTGATTATTTAGAGTTCCTCACCAACTGTTTTAGATTTTGCTCGCTTGCTATTTTATGCAAAGATGCTTTTTTTTCCCGCAGCCCCTCATTGGCACAGCGCTTGCCGAGTTGAGGGAGATAAGGGGAGAAAATTCAGAAGATTGTTGAATTTGTTGCCCTTATTTTAATGTGCCCTTGATGTATGAATGAATGCAAATCAAAATATGTCTATGTCAGTTTTTTTCTCCTGTAAGTACCGTATGTTGCAGTTTCACAATATGACAGCTGAGTGGAATAGATCAGATGATATTTCACACAGTATATCATTTCCGTTATTTCTCTGCCCTTCTAAATTGCCCTATGTTTTATTTAAAAGGTTCCAACACTCTTACTTAAATCCACACAAACTTTGAGTATTTCCTTCCCTCTTCTGCCTCTGAACTGAACCCCCTGTTGTCCCATTTGGATAGTTTTGATGCCATTCTCCACCTGGTGCTCTGCATGTCGTTTGCGGTAAGGTAGCGTCCTGCCTGGCTGTGGAGTTCCTGTGAAGCAGCATCAGGGGATATCAGCATAATACCAGAGTGAATATGTTAGAGCAGATTCCCTCTAATCCTGAGCACACTGTAATCAGAGGAGACTCCTACGACTGTGACCGCACAAACACATGACATTGGTTTACTGAAATATGCAAAAGTATGTGGGTGTGTGACGGGCTACGAGTTACGAGGAAGACAAAGTGGAGGTTCCAGGGGTCCGAAGAATTTTAGTTCTTTTTGAGAGAGGCTGCAGCCAAAAAGTTGAAGAAAGAAAAAAAAAAAAGAGAAGAGGAACTGATGCTATAGGAAATAAACTGCTTCCTGAGTTAGGAGGACGTGATGGTCAAGCAACAAGGGGACATTCTGAATGCCTGAAGGGATTTGCAGAGAATCTGAAGGAGATTTCTGGAAATGAGAGCACTGCCCAGATGCGCTGCAGAAAGCAGCATCTGCAGCATTAATTACAATAGCCCCCCTCCCTCACCCCCGCCGTACTCCGCCACCTGTTTCCTTTCAATGGTCCCACTATACGTGAGTGAAATCCAGGAATCCACATTCAGCGCTATGGCTGATGCAATCACATACAACCTGCATCCTCCTCCCGCCCCTCCATCTCTACTCAGTCCCCCCCCCCCCCCCACCCCACCCCACCCCACACACACACACACACACACACACACACACATACGCCACCACAGACAATTCCCTGCGGGTATCTTGATGTCTTATCTATTAAGAAGTGAAAGTGAGAAAGAGAGCAAATAAAAGCTCTCTGTCACCTAAGATGTCTTGTCCACGCGGTTTGTTTCTTCCTTGCTGCTGAATTGATTTGGTGAGTCAACCGCTTCACTGATGGAGAGATTGTCGGCCCCAAGAGGACAGAAGCAGACTCTGTTTGCAGCGTGACGTGCACATAGCCATGTCAGGGCTATGTTGTGCCAGCGTTTGTGGTCGCTACATATTGCTGCTATCTGGATCCCAAGATTACATCTGCTCAGCTGGGATTGTTTTCATGCTGCTCTCATGGAAGGATGGTGAAATTGTATCACAGATTAAGCTCAACCTATTTCACAACATTCTGGTCAGCGACGAGCAAAGATGTGGGTCGATCTTTACCTTTTAAGGTCCGGGGGTGAGAGCAGGACAGTGTTCGGAAAGTAACGCAGTTGTAATGCAGAATGTCAAATGGCTCTAAAAGAAAGATCTGCAAAGCGGATTTGTGGGGAAAAAGCATGAGATCAACTCTCAGTGTAGACTTCCCTCATAAGACCAAGCGGTAAAGGCCTGGGCTTATCTGAATGGAGCGAAAGGATTGATGGGGGGGATGCAAAAGCACTGCAAGCCTCTTAGAATTGAAGATCTCTCGCAAAGGGAGAGCATGCTCATGTGACAGACTGCACCTCCCTGCTTAACCTGCAGGTTGCCAGCTCTATTGTCCCTTATGGCCCAAATACTACTAGGCTTTTCCAACTGATCAATTAAATAATTTAGTGGCAATTTAGAAATTTGCTGGGTGGATGTTGGATCAATGATATGGATTGCAGAAGTCAGGGTTGCATCTGATATGTGGCTGTCGAACCAGCACCATTTAGAAACAGCAGCAACATCCAATATACAATACTCCTGAAGGAGTCTTTGTCTGGCTCTCTTTTACTCACACATGCAAGTACACGTCCGTGCATGCAGGAGCATGCTGGGTTGAAGAGCTCAAGCTACAGAAAAATATATAGAGTGAGATCAACAACAGGGGAGGGCATATAATAGTAATCTGCAGTGAAAATAATATCAGCTGTTACAGCACTAATGAACACCACCACCGAGCCAGAATAGAGATAGAAAACTACATTCCCTTTTTTTTCCCCACCTGACCTCCTGCTGAGATTCAGAGGCTTTAATTCTCCTGGTGATGTTGGGATCCAAACAGCTACAATGAATAAACAAGATTACCCATTTGGACATGCCAGTAAATCTTATCATATTGGCGCAGGGAGAAGAGCTCGGAAACGGGACCAAAGCAATAAGGTTGACAGAGGCCAAGACACAGGCAGCCATGGTTGCTGAACACAATTCCTCTCTTCAAATCTTCTTATTTCTTTATGTGGCTTACTGTAGATTTTGTTCTTCAGTTGTGGAGAGGCAGTGATGTTTCATGTGTTGTGGCAACAAAAATGATCACTCTTCATAGGCGTGAAGTGTGTACTGTATCAAATATTATTCTCTGTCAGATATTAATCACCACTGGATTTGCAGGAAGGCTTCGTTATACACGCATTCATTTATCTTTCGCCCCTCTCTCATTGCATTTCAGAAATTTCAAAATATAGCATATAGCAAAATGAAACTCTCCAAATGTTGCTGCTAGGAAACACTGTCTTTTCAAAAAAACATTGTTCTTACAGATGCGCTCTTCAGTTTGAATCTGATTTGGTGGAGATAAAAGGGGGAAGTCCTACTGGATCTATTTATGCTCAATTTCTACCCTAATTGTCTCTCTCAGTGTAAAGCGATGCAGTGCGCTAGCCTCTTGTTGTTAAGCGGCCTTGCTGCCAGATTTGGTTCTTAGCAAGAGGCAAACAGAAGCTGTGCACTGTGCTGTAGGGCTGGGCATGATGAAGGTCCGGGGAAGTAAGAGACGGCAGAATGCACCAAGCTCCACCAGACGCAGAGGCAGCCGGTGGAGCCGTGCCACAGACCGGTTAGTCAGGGAGTGAATCCTGATTCTATCAAGAACGTCATGCCTCATCATGATGAATTCTTGTGACTGAGATCATCAGAGGCAGTTTTTTTTTATGGGACCATAACCTGTAAATAAGATGATTACAGTGGCAAACATAATGTGGGCTGGGGGGCTGGGCAAGAAACATCACTGTGCTAAGCATACATGACAACAACAGTGATAAAGGATTCGGGGCTTATGAGGGCAAAAAGATGTGGGACTTGTTACCACAATATATTTGACATGAACATGCAGAAAAGATTACAAGAATGAAAAAAAAAATGTCTGCAGCATCCCTCCACACACACGGCCTCACTTGATATAGGGATGGCAAAAAGAGGGGGAAAGAGATTTTTTTTTTTCCTTCCGTCTCTGAGCAGACGCTGATCTTCTTAAATCCCTGTGTATCTCATGTTAAATCCGCGTAATGTGGATTAAGACCTGTTGAAACACACACACACACATATATATATATATATATATATATATATATATATATATATATATATATATAGTTATATTACAGGACCAGATTGGGGCAGTCTTTCTGCCAAAATCCTTAGTTTGCCCTGAAAAGAACTGATACCAATATGCTATAGGCAATATGAAAAATATACCAGATGATATCAATCTGTCATACTGTTTATATACCTTGGTAAATATCCCTGTAACATCTGTGGGTGTTTCGGCCACTTAAATGATCAGGATTGTTTTTTGCCAATATGTGATTTTTAAATGATTTTTTCATAAATGTGATACAGTGTGATTTGTCAATGTAAATTACATCGTTGGATTTGCCAAAACAGAAGTACTTGTTTGGTTATTTTTATCTATTAACTATTTCTAAAAATAAAATTCCAACAAATGTATTATATACTGATAACATATACCATGATATTGCAATTCATCCATATTACCCAGCCCTCTAATTCAATTAAAGGTAAAGAAACAGCCTGCCGTGGAACATAGACTCAGAAAAATGTATTCAAATACGGATATGAAACATGTGTCCACACACACACACACACACACACACACACACTCACAAAACCTATGATGCCACTTAATCTGTGCAGCCTGCGTCACCCACTGTCCATTAGGGCAAGCTTTTTAGCTCAACACACACACACACACAAAATGATGCAGCTGCTCTGTGATTTACTGAGTGTAACTGTCAAATGTCCATTTTTTTCTCTTTTTAAAATGTATCCCTTGCGAGAAAAAATATAATTAATAAATAATCAGCCAGCCCTTACTTACCACATGTGCTAAACTCCTGCTAGATGCTCAATATGTGCAATGTCCCAACCTGTGATGTTTTCATCCCACAAAACAAAGCAGCTGAAAATGGTGTTTTCTCCTGACTCCACCAGGAGCTCAAATCACCAAAAGAGCTAGTATCTGTCGGATGCAGGTGAGCATAAGGCTGGAGAGCCAGTAGAGTAATGATTACACCACATCAGAGTGACTTAGACTTTCTAAGACCTGCTTGGAATGTTTGTATAGAACATTTTTATAGAAATTGCAATTGTGCTGGTGACTCTTAGTCAGTTCCCCTCACACCCCTCACCCACCTTTTGATCCCTGTAGGAGTAGACGGATGACTATAAGAGACAGGGGGACACAGGCGAGTACGGTGTGTGAGAGAAAGATTATTTGTGTGGGTATTATGCATTTATTTTACATATTTGATTGTGCATGAGACAAAGCAATACACACACACAATATGTTCACAGTGTCTCCTCCATGTCCGTGTCCTGTGATAACCCTCATTACATATCAGTGACATGCATATACAGCAAGATCCTGTGAGTGTGTGTATGTATACTGTATATATCAGTGTGTGCTGGCAGGCGAATGAATTGAGGTGTTTTGATACAACCACTGATCCAGTCTTGGCAGGGAGAATGACCATGCTTATTGAATGGCTGTCTGAGTACTCTAATGAGGTAATATTACCACACACAAATGATGAAAAATTCATGTTACAGGTTGGTGTTGGTGCAGACGGCTCTCAGGAATTTCATTTGCTATTTGATATTCTTACTTGCCAGCTCAGCAGGCACTATTGTATGATTGGAACAGAAAAAAACACACTTAGGGCTGAAAGCCCAAGCTATTACCGTGAATAGCCTGTAGACACACCAACACAAGTGGAAAAGTGCGTTTGCGTGTGTGCCTCAGTGCTTTGCGCACATACTGTAGGTGTATGCGTGTGCTTGTTTGTGTGTATGTGTGTATCTGTGGGCAGCGCAGGTGAAGGCATGCATACTGAATGCTAAGTGATCATCCTGCCCATCTCATTGGCATTGGAGAGCTTGTACAGCTCTGATAAGTGCATTTATGGAAAAGTCAGCACAGCTTTATCTCGTCAATGCAGGTTAGATCGCAGATAAAAGGATTGGACTCCAAAAAGTAAATAAATAAAAAAATCAAGCCTGAGATAAGACACCAGCATCTAAGCTTTACCAGCTTGCTTCAGACTCACACTGCAACATGGCAGCTCATCAGTATGGCTCCTATCACTAACCCAGCGCTCCGTATGTGGCCTCACTATGACCGCCGACGACAGTTCTGATAACATTTCCTGGAGAAGCCACTGATGTTGTGCTGCTTATATATCTCGGGCTGATTTTTGAAGTTTCATGCAAAAGAGTCCCCCCCCGAGGCTCCAGAGGAGCAATCATCCTGGGTAACATTTTACTGGGATGTAAATACAGACAGCTATACCTTCAAAGCATTTAATCCCACTATACCCTTTTCTGTCCCTGTTCTTATTGTTTCCATACAGTCAGTCAGGTCTCTATTTCCCTTCCTTGCCATTCTCGGCATCTGTTTTCTTCTGTATCTCTCTGATACATTCCTTCCGCTCATCCACTACAACACATCTTTCTGAAAACCTTCTTTATCCCTTTCTAATATCCCCATTCCTTTCTATGCCCCCAAACCTCTCTTTCCCTCATTCCCTCTATGTGTCGAAATAAGGCGCCAGCAGTGGACCCTTAGGGTGATGGTGATGGAATGCATTTGGGGGGCCAGCAGCTTTCTCTCTCCAACCTGCATGCAAAATCATCCCAATGGGGAATCACTGGCTCCTGTTTACAACACAGAGAGGGGTGCAAACACCATGGTAACACCATTGCTCTTCCTAAAACCCTTGGCAGATAGGTCTGCAAAATCACCCCCAGTAAAAACGTTTTACTGTTGGATAAAGAAAAAAGCTGAGTAGAAAAAAAATTGGCTGAAAGTATGCTGGCGCACATCCAGCCACAGTGGAAGTCTGTTTTTTTAATTCCTGTTTCATGTTTCTTGACTTGGAAATTAAATTTATGAGCATGACAGAATGAAAGATGCCTTTATAGTTGCAGAAACACAAACTGTACACATAAATCCTGGTGGAATCAAGTCATACACTGTACACACAGACGCCCAAAAACTACAGTCAACAGTGCAAAAAGGCACAACAAAGGGCTCGCAACAGAAAATTGAGAATACTCATATGCAGCCATGCACACGTGCATTAACACTCTCTCACACACACTGAATGCTGTCAGGATCTGCTGCTTTTTCTGCCTGGCAGAGTGCTCAAGAGATTAAGCTCAGGGTAATTCATATATATTTTCGGTGAGGCTAAATGCTTGCAGGTTTCCATTTAAAAAAAAATATTTATTGATTTCCACTGAGAAATATTTCTGCAAAGTGACCCTGGCAGTTTAATATTCATAAGCCATTAAAAATAAAAGATGCACATTTTGTACGTTTGACCCATTGTTATGTACAGCACAGTCTATAATCTGTTCAATCCGGTATACTGTCCCACTCAGAGGTGAAGCGAGCGCTGTTTTGCAAACAGAAAAACACCATTAGTTTCCCACATGTTCAGCGTTGATTAGAACTGGATGAAAGAGACTGCAATCTCCTCATTTGGCAGATAGAGAAGCCCACAAATATCTTCATAACATTATGCTGCTGCTGTTGTTGTTCCAAAAAATGCAGTTTTTCTCTTCAGATTTAGAAAATTGCCTTCCATTATACCATTTGGATAAGATAACTGAAGAGGAATACAAAATTAAACTTAGGAAAGCCGTTAAATCTTGAATTAAGATGGGGACAAGTTTGAGAAGAGTTTTGCATACTGTCTTCCTGAGCATCCCTTCACAGAAAGTGAGGAGCTTGAAGGAGAAGACGATGGAATGTAGAAAGCAAGACAAACAGGAGACGGAAGTAGAAAGGTGATCTTTTATCCCCATGGGAAAAAAAGCTCCTCTTTATCCAATAATGAGCGTTGACTTGGAATTTTTACTAAACTGGCCACTTCTTATCTGAAGGTGTCAGATAAGAGGTCCAATCTTGTTTTTTTCCTCTTATTTAGTTCTTCAATAAGCTTTTCACATGTCTGACGTTGAAGCATTGGGACTCGCTGGCTCAGTGTGAGTCCCCCCATCTTGAGAAATTATGCATTGGCTGCGATGCTCCCTGCTGAATCCCTGCTGGGGCTGAGCGGTGTTCTGGGATGCAACCCAAGTCTAATCATCTGATACAAGTTTAAAACTAGCCATGGGTAGTTTTTCAGTGGGGGAGGAGGGACCACCATGAGGGGGTCCTGCAGGGATGCGCTACAGAGGACGTAGGAAGCTGTATGCAACTGCCCTTCCCTGAAGCAGGGCAGGTAATAAAAGGCAGACAGAGATGAGTGATCTTCCTGCAGGACTCACCAGTCTTGATTAGTTCTTGTGTGCTTGTGTGTGTTTTCTGACTTCAAGTGTGCCATTTGTTTCTGAGGTCATTAAATTGCTCATTCCATATTACATTTATATCATTTGCTCAGAATATCCTGCACGGTTTTGGTTAAGATTTTTCTTGATGTGACCACTTATGCATCCTGTGTCACAATGCAAATGTGTACATGTGTTTGCATATCTAAGAAACTAATGTGGATCTTCTTTACATCACACTACCTTTAGGCGTACCAGTAGCGGTAGGATTCATTTATTTTTACCCTTAGACATCCAACGTAATGGTTTTATTATCCTGCCTCTCGTAGATATTTTAGCTCTTCGACATGAGCATGAGTGTAGCATGACAATAAATGAGTGCATGTTATGTATACCATATTGTTTCCTTCTAATAGTTTGGCTCTAAAGGATTTGCCTCAATATGCTACAGTATTACTGGGTCATAAGTGTGAGCATGTGATACAATAAGTGATGTACTGTATAGAAACCACACAGCAGTCGAAGAACGAATGAATTGAAACCAACACCCTGAAGATCTTTCGCATCTCTGTGTTATCTTAATAATCACTAGCCTCCGCCCTCCGACTGCAGCAAAGTAAGACAAGAAGCAGAACTCCCTTCCCCAGTGCTCTCCTATCTCCTATCTCCCATCCCTTTATCCTCTTGTCATTTACTCCTGATCCCTGATTTCTTTTGTAAGCCGACTTCAGCTGGATAACCCTGTAAATGCTTTGAGATTCAATGAGGTTATCACTCCTGAATATGCTTAATTACAAGCAAGGCTGTGAATAACATGATTGTGTTTACACTTAATCGGGCAAAAAAAATAAATCAAAGACAGATAAACAATGGAGATATATAGGGCAAATGACAGACGACTCAAGATGTTCCGAAGATGTTGTCAGCCCATCACTCCAAAACAATGATGAGTTGCAAAGCACTAATGCATGTTATTCCACCCAATAATGAAGAAATCAACCGCATGTCTTTCACTTGTGATGATGCGTTTGTTGTTTGATGGTGTACTGAAAGACTTCCAGCTGGAAATACAAAGAGAGCAACACAATCCATCTCCGTTTCCTTCAGCTCGCTACTCACTTCTAAACTAAGCATCCAACACAAACTCTCAAGGCTGAAGTATGTTTCTGCATCGAGGTGTTGAGGTACCTATGTGGTGTGCCCCTCCTCAGAAATGTAATTACAGTTCACATCAGGGCTACAGGGGTGTGTGGAGACCGAAAGCATTGTGATTGAACCTCTTGAGCGGCTTTGTGTTTTCCCCTATACGTTTCCAGCGTGAGTGTCAGTTGACAGCGGAGACAACAGGCAGTAGGTTGAAGAAAGGCTAAGTCATTTTCTCTTTTGCAGTAATGCTAGACAAATTACTATTTTGTTATCTCGCAAAGCCATTTCAAACCTTCTCCTTGCTGCATTTGTCGTTATCAACACGTGAGGGAGAGACTGTAAATCAGTTAATAGAAGCATAAGTCAGCCTCTGGTTTGTTCATGTTGGGGATAGCTGCTCATTTGGCAATAGGTCTTTCACTCCTACAAGATATTTTACTCTTTTAGCGACTTTTTTATTTATTTATTTTTAGTCTTTTTTTTTTTTTTTTTTTTATATAGCAGCGGCTCTGACATATGGAGCTGTGCAAGGGAGAACTAACTGAAAGTTAATCTGCCCCTGATTCCCATGGCTTGGCCAAACTAATAAACTAGGTCACAACTAAGCAGAGCCAATGTAGGAGAAGAAAAAGCTCCTCAAACTAAAAATAAAAAGTGTGGAACAAAAAGGGAAGAAAACAAAAACAACAACATTACAGGGATCAGAATTGGATCTCTTTGTTCTGAATTTGGATCATTCACAACTTAATTCTTTCACTGCGGTGCGAAGGGGAGGAAACTGCTCGCAGGCCAAGAACGGCATTGTCTTTTGACTACACAATAAAAGAAGAGAGCCTACAAACACAAGTCAACCCGCAGCCTTACACATGAACACCAAGCTGGTGTAATAGACTATAGACATAAGCTGCAGGATGTAATTGAAACTGCTGACAGCAGTGTAAAAGATGAAACACAGACACAATTGAAGGAGGGTGAAAATGGTAGCAGATGGTACTTTTCTTGTGGTTTTGTGTTCCAGTGAGAAGCTTATGTTTAGTCTTCTTGGGTCATCTGTTGAAACTATGATGGACACATTTCCTCTGTCATCGCTGATAACACAATAGTTAGGTTTGTGTCTTTTAGACTGCTGGCCACCCCTCTTACCAACTTCTATCCTTTCCTCTTCTCTCCCGGGTCCTTCCTGCACTTTGTCGTGGCAACCCTGCAGGCATGCTGTCTCTCCTCCTGAGCTCAAAGATTCTGCAGCACCTTGGATGTGCATCTCGTGGGAAAGTAGACGAAAAGAGAGCCTCAGAGCAAGAAAAAAAGTAGTGTAGGAGAGGCGAAAGATGGGATAGACGTGGGGAAAATGAGTTGTGTTTTCATGTTCACAGCCTGTCCTTTTGATGTACACACCAAAACAACCTGAGGCCCAAAGCAGCCAATCCCAGTGGCTAACATGACAGTCGGCTTGGCAGCCACTCTGCGCGCTTGAGACTTCACTCCGCCTCTATTCCCGCCCTGTCCTGCCGTGATCACTACCATCCCCTCCCTATCGTCTACCTTCATGGCGCCCCCACCTCCCACTACCCAACCCTCCATCTCACGTGCCAAAGCCCATTTGGCACCTCAGGACCAAACCTCCAATTTCTGCCAACCAGTTTCACTATGATGCCAATGGTTTTGGAAACAAACTCCGCACCATGAAACTGGCACGCCATACTCAACAGAAAATACTGCCCACTTACACTCAACTTTCTAAATAAAAACGATCGGCGGGGAGAATCCTCTTTGTGTGAGAGATTTCCATTGAACTGATCCAAAAGTAAGAAGTGAGAGGAGGAACAATGTAGGGTGCAGACCCATATTAAGCAGTATTGTATTAGCACAGCTGCGAACAAACACACATACGAACACCCTGCGCATTATTCATTTTCAATACAGAATTCATAACAATGATAAGGCCG
This sequence comes from Cebidichthys violaceus, assembly GCF_023349555.1. Taxonomy (NCBI): domain Eukaryota; kingdom Metazoa; phylum Chordata; class Actinopteri; order Perciformes; family Stichaeidae; genus Cebidichthys; species Cebidichthys violaceus. Next base: position 14,180,836 of record NW_027176927.1, on the reverse strand, counting down.
GCGCCAAATAAAAAATAATTACAACAAAGAAAAGAATGCTAATTACGATATGGATAATCATTATATGCATACATGGCCAGCAGTGTTGTGATCATCACTGTTATTGTTTTTTTTATTGTCTTTCATCTCTGTTAAGAGGCGATGAAAATCAATGGCAGGCTCTCCCTGCGGCTTGGCAACTGACTGCAACCCACTGAAGAGGATGGAGATGGCTCTCTGTTATAGCTCTCTTCCTCAACACACACACACACACACACACACACACACACACACACACACATCCACATTTGTACTCACATACTGTACACACAGACACACAAACTTCTCTCACCACTGGCTGCTGCGGAGGGAGATTGCTATCGGGGTGAGGCAGGGTTTTAATTGATCTTGGTCACAGTTTAATGTGAGGCAAGGATTAGCTGTTATCGGTGGAAGGAAAGAGGGAGAGGGAAGGGTTTGGGGAGGAGATATCACAGTCCCTGACGTTAAAACCCGCCGCCCTTGATGACAGGAATTCTGTGATGTGACCCATAAAGATGTGAGAGTGCTGCTGGGAAAGTGCTTGTGGAAATCTGGGCAGTGGAGAGAGGGGCGACATCAAGCTGAACTTAATCCCAATTTCCCTGTGACGTTTTGGGCCAGATCTTGGCTATTTCTAGCCCTATGTGGGTAGAGGGATAATGCTGGTGCCAAAGTTTGGCCTGTGCTATTTAAATCCACAACTTGTTATCAAGCTTTATTAGAGCATACAAGACATGAAAGTGAGGCAAGTTTGATTATTGGCAGGTGAATCATCAAAGAGCTAAAGGGCGTATAAGAACGGCCTGAGAAGAGGTATGGGACTCCCTTTGCATCATGCTCACGCACTACTGGCATCCAGAGTTTCTGCCGTCTTTGTGATTCCCCACGGCTCAATAAGACAGGAGATAAATCAAGTATAGGGCAGACAGGGTCAACATTAATCACCACATTACACAGGTTCAAAACATGGCGGTGTGTCCTGTGACCGCCACACATCAGTGGGGACAGATATAACTTTTTTTCTTCTTTTTTTTTGAGCCACAGATTTCAAAGAGTGTTTTCGCTGTAGCTTAAATGCCAGGGCAATATGAAAAAAGCAGTAGTGTGCCAGTTGGTGAAGCTTCAAACTGAATGAGAGAGAAAAACATTTCAGCTCAATAGGGATGGCTGCTTCGTTGTTTCTTTCTGCACAGAGTTTTTTTTTACCAAAGAGAACATTGTGAAATTCCTAATCAGACAAAAAAGAAACGGGGAACTTTGGAACAGAGACTGTAAACAACACAGAGCAAAAAGCTACATTGCTAGTGTTGAAGCAGCTTTAACACTCCCATCCCATGACTTTGTACAAGGCATGGAGCTATGCTTGGTTTTGCTCAAGTGTATTTCATTGATAGTGGAGGCTGGTAGCTTGAGGGGGTGTCGACAAGCAAAACAAATCATCCTAGCCATGAATCTGTTGCTTCTTCTGCTTCTCTTTTCTCCTCTCGGACAGTTTTCTCATTCAGCACTCTTCACTGACAGTAGACTATAGTTCAAGAGCCTCTTAACAGTCTCCCTCACCCCACTCCACCCCCAGTCGTCTGCTTTTCTCCGAGTTCCCAAGACAACGCTTAACCCAAAGGATGGATGAAAAATCAGAGGCAGCAGAATGTTCACATTGTCCACAGAGGATCCAGTTAATGAGGTGGGATTTGATTTGAGAGTGTTGTGTTACATTAGATGCATTTGTAACTTTGTTGTGCAAATGGTCAAAACAGTGTGTAGTAATAGCATCCTCCGCAAGACAGACTGAGAAACAAGATAGTATCAGCAATCAAGTCCTTTTCTTGCACTGAACTCCTGATTAATGAGGCATAACACACTAAACTATGATTGGCATGCTATTGATTTTCACATTGTACAATCTAATTAAATTAGCAATGTTTTATAACCTCCAGTACAAAGAATTATACTGTATAGTCTAACACACACACACCTTTATGTGCACCAAACATCTCTGTGCCCCAACTCATTCAGAGCCATAAAAACATATTTATGAGAGCATCAGGCCATTGAGCCACAGCAATGTTTGCCATTTTCTCTGCGCTCTATGATTCCATCCAAGCGTCAAGATTGATTCTGAGAGCTCCCACTGTGTCACCCTCCATAAGGAATATGTATAATTCAACAGCCTGTTTTTTTTTTTTCTTTCCTTCCTTTTTTTAATAAACATACTGTTACCAGGCCTCAGCGATGATGCCATTCAAGGAAAAAAGAGGATTGTCTGTTTCGGGGACAGAGCGGAGGGGTGGTGGGGGAGTTGCTGGTGTTGGGGGATTGCAAACACAAGTCCCATGTTGTTCCTCATGCAGAGACACTAACAGACTGTCTCATGGTAGGACACTGCCAGCTGAACAATCACCAACACCAATTCTGCCCGGCAATTGTCATTTCTAACGGCCAAGGTGGGCCAGATGCTTACAGAATAGGCAGAGCAGTTGAACACAAGCAGCCCGGGCTTTGTACCTGGGTCTAGCAGGGAAGCCACTGCTGTGATGTTGTGTCAATGTGGCTCTGTGTGTCTGTGTGTAGGCACTGGTGTGTACTTTAACCTTAAGGGGGAACAACTGACTGTGTACAGTATAAGTGGTGTTTATTTGTGCAATGGTGTGTGTGCATGCATGAATGAATGTGTACATGCATGGTGTGTGTGTGTGTGTGTGTGTGTGTGTGTGTGTGTGTGTGTGTGTGTGTGTGTGTGTGTGTGTGTGCATGTGTGTTTGTGTGTGACTTTGTGGGCCCAGTAAGTGTGTGTTTCTGTCAGGCGCCTCCGCAGCAACGGAGGACTCACTGGGCTAGGCAGGACTACAGTCATTACATCCACGCTCTAGCACAAGCAGATGGCAAAACAGATGATCCTCGCTCATCTCACTCATGACCATCCATATTTATTTCATGGTTGCTGGCCCACAGACTCCCCATGCCAATCACTTCTCCATGAGTGCCTTGGCAGAGAGAAGGCTGCCGACACACACAAGTGTTTGGAAAACAAAATAGGCATGAAAAAGGAAGCAAGTGAGAAAGAAAACATGTGAGAGTGAAAAAGCTGTGAAAACCAAAAAGGAAAACAATGGTTCTCGCCGATTGGTCGGCCATCAAAGCTGTAAAATAACTTCACATTTATCAAAGACAGCAGCAAATCCATGTGTTGTTGTGAGCTACTGTTCATGACTAAGGCTCTGGTCGATGCTGGTTGACGTGATTTATACGGCTTCTTGGTGTGCCAATAAATGAAAGGTCTGATTGGCCCAGTGTAGAACTGGACAGAATGGCTCTTCACTCATTGCCTTTGATCTCGTGCTACTTACTGAGGAAATGAGCAACCTAACCTAAGACAAACTCACAGAAAGCCCCATACATTACCATCCAATCCCCTGGAGCTGGGCCAGAGCTAAAAGCTCAAATTGGTCTCCACCAATGCTGTTTAATGGAACTAGGAATGACAAGAGGCCATTTTTTAAATCTACTTGACCAGCTCAATGTAGGCTGTGCGACATCAATGCACTATATCTTTTGCTGAAGCAGGAAAGTTGAACCTTTTACCTGGTCTCCTAATTATCTTCATTCTCACTTTTCTGTGTTATGAGATGTGTGCATTAATGGGTGAATTTATTCTGCCACCATCATCAAATCTTACCTTGGCCCTCTACTCACCCCTTTCCTCGCCTTGCTCTTTTATTGTGGATGTCTCAACACATACTTCTTGGCCTTACCAGATCTGGCAGCAGTCTTGGACGATGGATGAAATTTAGGTTAATCATAGGAAGTGACACAGAGGTGTCCCCCGGGGCCAGTGGCTGAGTGAGCAACTCAATTAAGAGCAAACTGCCTCAGACAGGGCCACCCATGCAGGCTGGATCTCTGGGAGCTTCAGGGGAAAGTGAGGGGAGATCTCAGCCAGTCTTAGCCTGCCCTCTCTTTACTCTCCCTGGGCAAGCGATGGATTCAGCACTGGCACTGTTAAGGCAGAGCCAGGAGGCAGAGTGACCATGTGCTCCAGTTACTCTGTCATAGATGATTCACCATAACTGAGGGCGTATTCAAGCAGGACATGTGACACACACACAGATGAGTGGACAGCAGCTTTGTTCCATTATCACTCATCCATGGGATTCAGGCAAAGGGAGCGTGGGGGAGCAGGAAAGGGCAGCAAGAGCGGGAATCATAAACATTATCCAAACCACCATTTCTCTCACTCTCTTTCCCTTGAGTCAGACTCAGAGAGAGAGGGACGTGTTTGGGTTAGTGCTGAGGGCAGATTGTGGCCACAATGTAACCAGGGGTATAGAAAGAAGCCAAGAGGCTCAGAATAGATAGTGAGCTCTATCAAGGTTAAGAAAGGGCCCTTGAGTCTAAGTGTCATCATTTCCAATAGCAACTACAGATTAAAACATCAACTGTTTTTTTTAACCCAAGGACAGAAGACAGGTGAAATACAAAAAGCAGTGTTGCCAGAGTAACAGTTAATATGGTGCTCTTTTTTCATCATTGAAAATATTTTTCAATGATTCTCAAGATTGGTAAGAGATATGGATGAGTAACTTTCAAATTAAGCTGCTCAATCCCAAAATGCAGTGTCAGTCTTAATTGTATGTTAAAAACCAAGACAATTTGCTGGTGTTCAAAAGAACCTTGCATTAGCATATCAGTGAAAGTATGAGGGACAAAGAGCCATACAAGAGCCTTGTGCTCCTGGGCAGACGGAGCATGAGTAACAGGCAAAGTTGGCAACAGTCAGCTGTCCGTTTAGTGAGGAGATGGTGGACATGAGAGGAGCATGCAAGCTGGCTGCTTCCTCCTCAAATGCCATGACACATGGCATGCAGCATTTCCACCAGTGACTGAACTCTGACTGCATGGCGCAGGGTGGCACATGGACACAGGGGCAGGAGAATGTAGCCACACTGTTCACCTGGAGAGGAGCAGGACGATTCTGAAGGTTAGATTAGTAAGACCTTGCAGCCTCCATTACATCCTTTCTCTTCATTGTCTGTATGGCTATAATATTAAGTTCTTCAGTGTGTGGGCGAGACTCTTGGGAGCATTATCAGGCCTCTCACACCCATTACAGTCATAAACATGCTCACAAAGTAGAGCTCCATAGAGGCAAGGACCCTGAAGTAGGCTGGAATCCAGGCCCTTTTATGTGCCTCTTGTAAGTTACTCTGCTTGGGCTCTTTGGTCTATACCCAGTGCATAGGCTATCTGACTAAAAGGATCATGCAAATAGGGAGAATTTCCAACAGCACTTCTAATGGTGTTTCAAGAAATATCTTCAGTGGCATACCAGTTTAAGTATCAGGACACATTGATTTCACTTTCATTTTGTTGTTGTTCCAGATAATTTGAAGTAAATAACGCATGCAGGGTACAAACAGCAGGAAGAAATGTCTTCTGTCAACCAAACAAACAAATAAAAGCAGGTTCTTCTGTTTGCTCCTAAAAATAAAATGACTAAATATGGCCTGAACCAGGCCTTTTATTAGCTCAGGTGTGTGCCTGTGTTTGGTTTAGGCACACCTGCCACCACCATATTATGGTACATTGAATACATTTGAATACGTGGTAAAAGTAGAACATACTGTGATTTATCAGTGAATTAAGTTGCTTACCCTTGTACATGTAGCCGTGGGACACTGCACCAAGTTGGGACCTGCAAGGTGGAAACCTTAAAGAACAATAACACCAGTGATGCTAATGTCCCTAAACAGACTGCATTACCACCATCAATCACCTAAGCTCATAGTGACTGGCAGCTGTCGCCCCTTCTCATCTCATCCTTCTCATCTCGTCCTGGCTCGTTGGCCGACTAGCAAATAAGATAACAGCAAAAGACTGTAATGTGCTGTCTAACGTCACCTCAGAGTTCTGCTGGTCTTGTTGCTGTGGCGATTGCAGAGGGCAGGTTGTGATGCCCTGACCTATAGTCTCTCCAAAAGGATAATGAGCCTCATGGCTCCCCAAATGAATGGCATGGGTGGCCAAGGTTCAGTCTGTTTCCCATAATGAGCTTCCTTCCTTTCAACAAAAAAGCCACAAGACTTTTTTAGCCATTTTAATTTCTTCCTCTTCCTAACTAATTCTAAAAGAAAACACTATGGACAAGAAGCTGAGTTCAAATATGCAAAGAGCCTTAAGCGTGATTATGCACACCAGTGCGTGGAATAGTGAGAGTAAACAATAAGAAATGCAACACCAGCTGACATTTTGAGGTCAGCGTCATTCTGCTCTTCATCTCTGGCTCCTCAGCATTCCTGATTAGCTGTAGTGGCTTTGAGGGGGCACATTCTAACTGTTTGTCCATGTAGCTAATTAAGAGAGACATACAAAGCAACAAACAAAACAACATATCAGCTACATTAAATCTCTTCTGAAGGCGCTGAGCAGTACAAACATGCCACTCACTCAACATCCTTGCAACCCCCCAACCTTAGGCCGTGGTGTGCTTGCTGCTGAGGAGACAGAGAAGGTAGACAGTGCAGTGATTTTGGCCATCAAACACATGTCATCTTCCCTGAGTGGGCAGGTAACAGAGGTGGCCGAAGGAGACAGTTGTTGCGGCAAACTATTGTGTGATGAGTGAATAAAAGTAGTGTGTGTAGATGTGTGTGTGTTTGCATGTGGCAGGGGCTGAGGGGAGCAGATAAGGGGTAGACAGGAGAGAGAGGACAGTCGCTCTCAGCACAGGGACTTTTCAAGTGCGAGCCTGTCAAGCATGGACTCCTGTGACAGCCACACTGAACTCCTGGTGAGGTACTATTTCCCCTACCATGGTCAAGATTACAATGATTGTGCTCACTGAACAGGCCACCCATGAAGCCGCAGACACAAATGTTTAGACAGACTGGCAACTATATTGAGGAGGAACCCTCTGAAATCAGCACTTGAAGCTGTGTGACACCTGACTTTCCTGTGGTGACTTATGCAAGCAGGTATTAATGAATTCAAATTGTAAGCCCATTCAACCATGTTCAGGGTTTTGTGAGTGTGAAGAGTGATAGTTCACTGGAAATCATCTACTGCACTATAAAAACAAAGTTGAACTAACACCTTCATGGAAGAGCTATATTTTACCTGTCTTTTGGTGTGAGAAATAATTTTAGCTTCCTGCTGAGGAGAGGAAAATGTGATAATGCCAGTTTCATTATAGAGATAAAGACACCTGTGGAGAAGTGATTTAAATAACCTCTTTGATACCATCATGAAATCAAAACGCTTCCCTTCCTCACCTTATTGTTTGCTAATTAGTGGGAGAAACTGGTGTGAACTTGGCCCAGTTGAATGAATACTAAGAGGTGAATGCTGCTGCAGAGGTACCGGTCCCCATAGACCACTGTGGGATCGAGGGAGATCTGGAACCTGGCCCTGCAGACTCTAAAACAGCCCTATAATGAAGGTTCTCAGCAAGACTCTGATTTCATTGAAGCTTTGATGTGACCGCTAATGGCTGCTGACTGATAGGCTCACACCCCGCTCATCACGCTGCTTCTTATTGTATTTCCCGAGCCTCGCTAGGACCAAGCTCTGGCTTTACCAAGAATTGATTTAATCTGACCTTTGCGAGAGTTGTGTTAAATCCACATTAACCCATCTAGGATTAATGAAGAGCGTAGAAAAGAGCCTATTTGTTATGGGGATCCAACAAAGATGATCCAAGCTGGTGACGACTCTGAATGTGATATCTCACGTACTATTACATTCCCCGGGTAATCTGGTCAGATTTGCACAATGCCATGTTTGTGTAAAACTTGCAAACAGATGTTGAGGAACACTCAGTTTCTGTCATGTTGTATTATGTTTCATGCCAACCAAGGAAAAATACAGCCCATCATTTCAGGCATGTATACAAATACAACACCCGGACAAGTAGGCCTATGCATATTCTGCCAGACATGGACATGCAGTGTCACGCACACCCTTAATCCCCTAGAAGACTGTTTGCTTATATCTCTCTTACCCTACTTGAGCTGTGGCCTGGCCAGTCAACCATAGTATTTGCCATGCGGTAGTCACAACAGGTTAGACTCCTCATTCAGCTCAGTCCGTGCACATTGAGTTAACAGGTTTCAGCTGCAGTGTGGGCATGCCAACCCAAGAATGCACTAATCAATCATATTTCACTTCGAGCACGCTCGGGCTAAACCACAACCTACTATCATCATCCCTTCTTCCTACAGTTCCTTCTTCCTTTGTATTTTGTGTCTCTTGAGCACATAGAGCGGGAAACACTTAATGAATCAGACAAGCTGTTCACATGGACAATAATGAACAGGTTTTGGTTGAGGGGAACCACAATTTCTAGTTTCCACTAAGGTACTTGAGCTAGTGTTACAACTGTAATGAATAGACCCATAGGGACCACTGTTAAATATAGTCTTATTAAAAGGTCAGTACTGCACCAGACCTACATGGGGAGAAGTGTTGGGCAAATACAACATTTTATGTTACTAACTTGACGTTAACGTCTTAAGAATGCAAAGCTTAAACTCTGTTTAGGAATTCCTCCCAGGAAAGCAAATTAGGTTACACAATGTAAACAATGAAAACGCACATCTGTAGCAATAAGCCACTTTAGAAGGCTTTGATGTATTCATGGATAAATTGCCATATCCCCCACCCCCCTGCAGTGGCCCTCAGGACAACATCTTAACTGATATAAATCAGCTTCACTGCAACTGGTCAAAATTTACTTATTCACATCACAGAGCTTTCAAGCGATCATCTATCAGCAAAACTAATCTATTTTCCTCTCAAAAGGGGCCCTTTTTCATTTCAATTCATGGGTCTATTTAATTTGAGCACAACCTGTTTTAATACAACACGTATTATGTGGAACGGCTCTACCCTTGAGCAATGTACTTTACCTGCATTTCTTTGGTGCAAAGCTCAGCTTTGCAAATGGGTTCCAGAATTTGTGAGTCACTTGGGATGAAAGTCTGTGCCAAGCCATGAAATAATAACACTAATATTTACATAAGGTCTCAATTCCTCCGACCTCTTTCATTTTCTACCAGGTATATTTGGAGCACTGATCAACGCATCATGTAATCCATGCATCGTTGGCTGTGCTTTTGACAGACAACAGGGCAAAACCTTGGCTTACAACCTCCAGTGTAAAATATGATTAAGTCAAGAGGTAATTGGGGCGTGTCTCAACGGAGGTTCGGGGCATGTTGCTCTGGTGTGGCAAGGGCATGATAAGCTTCCTCTGAGATCCTATTTTCTAAAAACAGTTCTAATCATGGCCTTATACAGGAACTGCCAGGGAAAGTACACAGCACACTAGAACTGGGGACGCAGTCGAGACAGGGATGAAAAATGCAATCAGGAAATACTGGAAGGAAGGCAACTGCAGAGAGCGAGTGGCCAGCTAATAATAGCTGATAAGAGAGCAGCGTAACCCAAACAATACGCAGACTAACCGCTTTCAATCTGGCCTCGTAGGGAAATTTTCAGAACTCAAGCAGTCCCCATGAGCTGGATGTGCAGATGCAGATAAAATATTACCAATACTATTACATGTAATAGATTCCCCCCCCCCCCCCCTAATTTAAATAGCCTACAACTATTCAGAAAAGCAATAACTAAGTTTCACATCATACAAATATCAGAGACACATTTAGGCCAGTTGTGTGATTTCAAAACTACAAAAACCATATTTCCAAGCAACAAAACAAATTGGTATTTTCCAGTTTTCCAGCCCTAAATACAATCCTCCAAAGCAATCTCCACTGAAAATCATAATTTGTTATCTCCTCGACTTGGCAAGGTCAGGAGACTAACAGGAAGCCTATGTGGTAAGTCACACCTCCTTTTTGAATCAAAACAACCTTTTCCTCATTCTCAAACACAATCTGTTATGCTGCCCTATCTCCCAAGGTGTCTCTGGTAACAGATGTTTATCCTGAGCCTATTGAGAAGAGATGAGAGAGCGAGGCGAAAGGAACCGGTTCTCCAGATGAGCAAAAAACGAAACAAGGGCCATGTTTTCAATGGCGGCGTACTGGTTGTCTCTCCACTCTGTCTTTCTATCAAACAGGAAACAACTAAATCTGAACTGGTGTCTGTAGTTGAATGGTTGAAGTTACAATTTCAAAGAGATGAAGCTGGTATCCATTTTTTTTTTTACTTGACTGTGTTGCCTTTCATAACATTGATTTACCAAAACTGACCTGTTTATGACAGAATGGTTGGGGCTGTAGGCTCTTTTAGTGGGATGGAAAGGATCTATTGACCCTAAGGACAGCTGAGGTACACTAGTAGATCTTAGGCTCCCTTTCTGGGCCAGTCTTCAGCCCCGAACAGAAGGGACCTTTGTTTCTCTCTCTCCTTTGGCTGGCAGCTGTGGGCTAAGCACTCATCCATAGATCTACACATTTGCAATTTTGAAGAGGTAGGAGCAAGACCAGTCTATATTTTTTTTAGCTTCTCCTTGTTTCTAATCTTGGAAATCTTGGAAATGAGGCACACTGAGCATCGCCAGGGGAGGTTGATTATTCTAGCTGTGTATTTGCATGTTTTTTTCCTCCAGACATGCTGCTTTTCCTTTCTTAAGAGCACCTAAATAACAAGAAGACCGAAAGTCGTGGAATGATGGACAGTAATAGTCGGTCAAATAATCTGCAGAAATCTAATGGATTCACTTTACAATGTAGCATGTGTAAATATTCATGCTTATGGAGAAGCATCATGAGATGATTCCTGCAAATGCGAGTGGTTATGATAATAACAGGAAAAGTACATATTTATGCTTAAACTGAAAGGAATGTGGTATTGATTTAGAGTATATGGGTATTAATTTACAGGCTTTTTAGGCTTAAGGGGATATAAGTATGCTGGGGTATATTTTGTTTATATCTTTGCTATATTCATGTAGGACCATGAAGGCATGTCCAATAAGTATGCCAAAGCCATTCCAGATGTTACATTTTAAATCATGTCATCTCCACTTAGTGTAGTCCAGGAACTCCAGTTGGAGTAAATGCCCCTTAAACAAGGTAGTTTTGCAGGGCATTTGGTGGAATCAGCAGTCTTTGATCCACTCTCCTCCTCCCTGCCGGTTGTCTCCCCTGACCTTTTGCAAACCCAATGTGACATCCACCTTTTGAGCTGAGACAATTTGACAAATAAATGATGACCGCTCACATTTTTAATTTAGGAGTATGATGAAAAATTAACCGTGGCCAACTCAGGGCCTTGATTTTTAAACAAGTCTCCGGCAGCCAGCCCATCTCTCCCACCCTCCTTTTTCTTTCTCTACCATCTATCTCGTTTGCTGGCTCGCTCTCAGTTCCTCCTCTGCACTCCACCTCTGCTGATCTTTTCCTCTATTCCCCCTCTGCTCCCTCTCCCCTTCCTGCCCCATAACTAATCCTTATTATGCCTCTCACATAAACTGTGGGTCTGGCACCAGGCTGCCCAGTGACACAGGCTATCAGGAATAGGGTGAGAGAGGAGATTCGAGCAGGATTCTTAAATTGTAAGGGGCCAATTGACACAAAAGAAGCTCCACAGACCCTGTTTCCTTCCCTCATTTGGGACTTCTTCCATTATATTCCTCTGTCATCCCCTAGTCAGCATAATAACTCCTGAAAGGTAGATAACTATTAATAGAGTTCGCACAGCACTGCAGTCATATGGATTGCCCCGCAGTGCTGTGACTAAGTAGAACTGATGTCTCCTGTGACAAGCGCCCGTGTTGCTGTCATCCAGGACGTGCAGACACTCTGCATACATTACTGACTGCTGGCTTCCCCCTCTCCGTCCCCCCCTTTTGGATGGCACCACAGCTGTCCCAAAGTGAATCCCAAATGAGAGTATCTGTCAGGGTTTGTTTGCTGCAGGCCTTGATTTGATGCTATTACTCTGCACATGGAGAGACTGGCACAGTCTGCGGGAGCCGAGAGCTGCTGGTGGACAACACTTGCCTCGGGCCCGGCCTGGTGGCACCAAAACACATTTTGAACAAACAGAAAGCTGAAACCGATAGGAGTTGAAAACATTTTTTACTTTCTTAGTGTCTCCCTCTAAAACAACATCCTCCTCTGATTCCTCAACACACCCTTGTATTTGTGTAACAGAGGCCATATGAATACATCTCTCTCATACCTTTCTCTCATATCTCTTCAGCCAGATGTTCTTCATTCCATTTTCTTATACACAGCTGCATATATAAATAATCTATGATTTCTCTTGCTGGATGGGTGGACCTGGGTATATTTTGTCTCTGTTTAAGTAAGCAGTCTCCTCTTTTGCGCCAGGGGTGTAGACCTGTTTTTGACTCTTGGCTCTTAGTTTTTCATTGGGTGGGAGGGCGACAGCAGGTCTGTCTCAAGATGATGAGGTCAATCTTTACTCACAGCCCAGGCAGCAGCTCAGTACAGGTTATCTAACGTAAGCAGGCGGATGACATCTTAGCTGAAACTGCTAAGCTACCTGTTCCAGGTCAAGGCAGATTTTGTGCTGTTGCTTGCTGTATCACCCATCTTGTTTCAGGCCCCCAAAGCATCTCTTTCTTCTCCTTGGCAACCATCAACTGCACTAACTCAGAGAAAGACTGACAGCCGACCCACTGAGGAGGTGTGCAGGCAAGTCGACCAGAACAATAACAAAACTGGAGTCGGAGGCAGAAAGGGGAAGAGGACAGACCCTAATAATGGCCAGGCCGTGGCTTGACATGCTATGAAAAGTGACAGTGGACGAGTCATCCATTATTTATAGCAGCGCAGCGCTGGGTTATTTATTTTTTCAACAGCATGAGCAGCAAGGGATCATGGCACAAAACAAGCAGCCAGTCGTGGCCTATTCATGTGATTGTCAGCAGACGGCGAGGCAAGCCTAGTGGTGGAGGAAGCTGTGACTGTAGTTGAGACCCAGTGTGGGCACTACCCAGGACAGGATTCACCTTGACTATTACTGACTCTGTCCCTGTCCCTCCCATTGTCTCTCTTTCATGTCATAGACATGAGAGGTCAGTGTCAAACTGTGGATTGGTCAAAACAATGTGGCTGCTTACCTTAAACTTGCCTTTTTAATTGTATGATGAGGCTCTGACTGCTGCACTGACAAAAGCACAACATTGGAATATTATTCTATTCATCACATTGTTATTGAGCTTCGATAAAATTGCGTTGGTAGTTTAATGTGTTGGCAGCTTAGTATTTTGTATCATAACAAATAAGAGTGTGCTACATGGTAAAAGGAGTCATAGTGGAACATTCACCAAATAATCATGAACTGTTGATAGAGCAACAATCAACTGACATAGGCATCAGTGAGAGGCAGAATTGCTGATGTCAGTGCATCACTGCAGTGGCTAATCTATTTGTATGGATTAGCAAAAGTGTTCAATAGTTCTGTCCAGGCGACTGGATCACTATCGTCTCAGATATTTATCGCACTTGAGTGGAGCGCCGTGTGTCTGGACATGACTTAGTACAGCGGAGATGCCACGGACGCCATCGGGGCATTTCTGGCACACAGAAGCGTGCATGACATCAGGAACAGATGTTGCACATGGTGAGGCCCATCAAGGGACAACAACTCTGCATCAGTGCATGAATATTTTAGACAGCTTACTGCTGTACTTATCAGCGAAGACACGTCGAGGCTGGCCAAGGACCCAATCAATCTGATCTTAAATTTTGGGGGATGTTGTAATTACATTATTGGAGAAGTGGGTGAAAATGCAGACCAGGTTGATGAAGTGCTGGCTTGCAAAAAAAAAAAAGGAGGGGGGAGGGGAGTGGCTTTTTAATAAGATGCATTTTTTATTAGATGGTGACAAAATCTTAATTTGAGCTAAAAAACCTGACAATTTTATAAAAACATTGGTCTTTGGCCTGGTAAATATGAATCAGAGGTTGTGATTTTTACTGTGATGATTTATGTGAGCCTATACCTCGAGACATTATACTCATGACTACTGTTATTTCAGACTGCAGATATCTGTGGAAATGGAGTTCAACAGCCACATTCCTGTAACCCACACCCTTTCCTAAGCGCAGCTTGAACCAGAAGCCTCAACCTCTCCTTGACCCCCGAGGAAAAGAATCGCTCAACCAGATCCCCAGAGAGACTTTCATTACAGACAAAAACAAAATCCATGGGTGGCCAGAGTCATATTCTGATATTAGGGCAGAGGACATGGATTTGATATGAGGCTGGAAATAGTCCTATAGACTGCAGAGTGAGCCCCGGGTCCATGTTCAGCTTTAATGGCCCTCCTCCTGCTCGTCAATCACACATAAAGAAAATGCCTAATTGCAAATTTCAGACCAGTGCAGTGGACTGACGTCATATTATTGGAATGGGAGAGAGAAGACAGGTTTTGAATTGCTCACTAGCCGGGCAGATGGATACCACTTGCTAGCAAAGGTATATGTCACTATGAGTTATGAGCTTGTAGTGGCATTTAGAGTTATGGTTGACACAGATCAGCTCAACATTCAATATCACAATTACAGTAAAAGCTGGTGTAATGTTTCTCCTATGGATAGCAGCATAAACCCTAGAGCCCTAGAGGAACCAAAACAATGCAACATAGACATACATTACAGTCTATAAAGCAGGAAGTTAATATTCATCAATCTAGCAGCCCATATTTCAAATCCAAAGACAAAGCGTATTAATTATGATACCGATTCAATTAGGGGGAAATGATTAGTGTGTGTTTTAACAATACATGATGATGATATATATGATTATTTCATTTGCTCACATAAAATGTTTCATAACAAATGCTACAATGTGTATTTTCCTTTAAAAACTATGTGGAGTTTTCCCCTAGCAGCAGAAGGTTTTGAAACAAAACAAAGCCTCACATTCCTCAACTTCCAGCTCATGCTATACCGAGTTTTCTTTGGAGAGAGAAATGTCTTCTTTTCCAGTGGTAGATAATGAGGTTGATTTTATTCAGCTTAATATTCATTTAAACTAAACACATGGTTTGTGTCAGTATGAATACATTTTCCTCCCCTTGAACGTTAGATCCGCTTTCCAGCTAGACAAAAGAGAAAGCAAGCGATTGTAATTTAAGGCCCAGCATGCCGTTCACCACGACTGACATTTCTTTTTTAATTGACCCCGGGTCAAATAGGGACTGGGATAATATTTTGTTAAATTATTCTCATTTCCCTATGAATCACATTTCCATATATCTCCACTTCATGCCTTATTTATTATCTCCTTACAATTACCATGCAAACGATGTCTTAACTGTCACCCCTTTCTCCCTCTGAACAGTTTAGTAAATATCAAACCATATTTATTATTAATAAACCCACAGCTGAAAACCCCCTTTTTATTTATAAATTATTCACACACTCAAAAGCTCGGGGAGTATGGACGCCCTCCATTTGATGCCACGGAGGCCAGCATAATTAGGACTATTGGCCCAAACTGATGCTTGTGCATGTATCATCTGCTTTGGCCTCATCTATCTGTCCATCTGTGTGAGCCATGGGAGCTCATACATTTCAATCGCAGCATCATGCCCGGTGACAGACTTTGCACAATGGATGTTGATTTTATTATCACAGCACAACTGGTGGAGGCACCCTGCTGTTTTACTGCTCACCCAAGCCCCCGTCGTCAGTCACTCATTGATGGTTTTACACATGCACACTGTGGCCTACACACACACACACACACACACACACACACACACACACACACACACACACACACACACACACACACACACACACACACACACACACACACAAACAACAAGCACAACTTATTTTTATCACTCTCTATCTCTTACGTTCAAGTGCCAACTCACAACCTAAATCGCACTCTGACATATGTTGAAAAACAACAAACAAGAATCTATTCCTGCACACACACACACACACACATTCAGACACGTTCATTTACCCATGTGCTCACTCACACTAACCTGGGTTGGCTTCCCAGCTGTGCAAGCTGTTTCTTCCATCAACATGTGTTTACTGGCAGGGGACCCTTATGTTTGCATTACAGGGAGGCAATAAACAGGAAGGCCAGCCCCAGGGTTTAAAAACTACTGTTTGGGGGGGGAACCCTCATGAGGAGTGAGCCCTCATCATCAGCCTTTAATTAAATGCAGCGCGAAATGTCAAAAAGAAAGACTCTTATTTTTGTTGATGATGTTTTCTGCAATCCACACATGGTGAAGTCCTCAGTGTCCAAATCGACACTCTTTGATGAATTTTTCACAGTCTTATGGAGCACTAACCACCTGGCTGGGCTAACAGGGCGCATATGTGTGTGTGTGTGTGTGTGTGTGTGTGTGTGTGTGTGTGTGTGTGTGTGTGTGTGTGTGTGTGTGTGTGTGTGTGTGAGTGAGTGAGTGAGTGAGTGAGTGAGTGAGTGAGTGAGTGAGCGAGTGTGTGTGTGTAGGTGTGTGTGTGTCTGTGTGTCTGTGAGAAGGGGGTGGGGGTGTTGAAATTAAATTAAGTCGTTGCTTGGTGCAATACACACACAAGTGAAAGACTGATTAACCAGATGACTGCAAGGCCTATTATTTTGGTTAATCAATAGAACCTTGAATAACAAATGAACAACATCAAAGAACAAGCCTATAAACAGCCACAGGCAAGTGATAGACTGCACTGGTTTCATCTCTTTATAAAAGCCTTAGCTCTTGTTGAAATATGATAATGATTCTGTTCTGAGCTCATTTTAGCACCCACTGTATGACAATCAACATAGGCTCATTTTAGATCAAACTGCACCTGGAACAAGTATGTTCTGAGACAACTTCAAAGATAATATTTAGCAAAAAATACTCAATACGCTTTTAGATTTACACTGCATAAACTCTTATGATACTTCAATTTAAAAAAAAAATCTTGTTTGTGAGTTAACTAAAAGCGCAAGAACATTAGTTGTTCTGGAAGAAGCTGAGTAATTAAAAGATATCAGCAAATGTAGTTAATGTTGACAGTTTCACTCCAGTAATTGAGTGTTGAGGTTAATGGTTTCACCATTTGTCAAAACATCTAGGGATTGAACTGGATACTAACTTTCAACAGTTAAACTTCATTTTAATTAGAAAAGTACCCATTGTTGACAAAAGCAAAAGGTTGTTCTCTAAGTTTGTATACAACAAAAGTAATGCATAAAGGGAATTGTGTTAAAACGAATTATTAAAGCTAAGCAGGAAATTATTACTGACATTACTTCAACTCGTATTGTTAAGACTCAACATGATTACATCACAAAGCTGCAATTATAAAGTGAAATTAGGTTGTTGGATTTGTGTTAACGATGAAACGTTCGGAAATTGATTGATGACAATGCTGTAATATTCCTGTAGGTGATTTGGAGTAACATTTGTGAAATGTATCTCTAGAGAGACAGTTTGTAAATTTCCTTGCAAAACATGGACCACGTTGCCTGTCCATCTGTAATATGATTGATGTCTCCATGAGAGCTACTCCACCCAAAAATCTTAGGGTAGTCTTTTAAACTCAGAATAAATGTTTTAAATACCCTCCCCGTAACGCCCGCTCAGCCAATAACGGGGCCCTGGAGGCGGGGGCCGCTGGACCCCCCTGGCAAGCATCTGAGGCAGAGGGGCTCCTCCGACTCAGCTCCTGCCAGATTTAGTGTAGCCTTAACCCCCCTACCAGATGACTGTCATTGCGCATTTCCTATTGGCAAGAGGGAGTGAGCAGTAAACAGGGGAGACCGTGTGTGAGAGAGAAACAGAGAGTGCGTTACAGTGGGAACAGAGTGAGAGACTCCAGCGGAGGAGGCGAGAGGCAACTTCACCGGGGTTCATTACTGCGCACCGTCGATGAGGAGAGATCGCTTCAGAGCGCAGCATGCTCGCGCAGGTTACAAAGTGGACAGCGGACGAAGCCTGATACCCCGCGATTCACCAATGGACTGTTAGAGAGCGCAGTGAGCGAAAACAGCTGTGACAGGGAAGGGACACTGGAGAAGAGGCTGACGCGGCGGGGAAAGTTACCAACTGCGGGGATGCTTTGTTAACTGAGAGTTTCCAAACTGTTCGGAGCATTCGGAGTCATTTCTTTAAACTGGATGCTATAATAGACAATTCCCAGTGCACTTGTCCGTCCGGTTATATCCCGGTGCCGCGGAGTGGACCGTAACAAGCTCAGTCGCCACGGAGCGAGAGGATCCTTCCACGCAACACTATCAGCGGCCAGAGCAACGAAAAATGTCGGCGTTATACCTTATTTTTTCCTTTATGGTCACAGGTAAGACATGCTTTTTGTTTGTTATCATTTATCATGCGGGTCTGTACTAATGGAGAGGATAGACCGCGCTCCACACTGGCGCGCTGCGTCAAGCCATCCAGTGCGCCGTCACAGAGGGGCTACTGATATGCTGCAGTGCTACAATTCACTGCTGTTAATTGCCGGTACATGTTTAATTAGTTTTGAAAGAGTGGTTATAACAGTCGGCTTCACTGTCTGCAAGCAGACCCGGAGCACCGGTGAATAGTGGCACTGCGTAATTCGGGGTAGCTCTGGGATTGTTTCTGCTCTGGTTCAGATTTCGGATGCGAGAGGGAGACTCTCTGTGTTTTAGTGGACAGGCATGTGGTTGCGGATGCAGGGCGCACGAACGGAAAGTTGAACTTAAAAATAATGTTCACCATGGGGAATCCTTGCAACGTGGTTGCACGCGTGTGAGCATATGCCTCCGTGTGTGCATTCACAAATACATTATCTCGTGTTTTAAAATGAGGATGCAATGCTGGGGCATGTAAGCGGGTGAGGATGATGATAACTGAAGCGCTGCGGGATGAGACAGCGCCGTTCTCCGCATCCCCTTTTACTCAGAAATAAAAAGTCAGTTGTCCCCAGATTGATTTCCATGAAACAAAAAAAATGAAAAGGTTTAGCTCGATGAAACGATGGGGAAATGACTGCTTGTCGTGGTTGGGTCTGAAGTTTTTCTCCCAGAGTTGTAATCCATCGCAATCGTAGTCACCATGAACCATGAACGTAAACAGATGAAAGGGCGCATGGTCTATCGTGTGGGGAGCGCAGTCTCGCGGGTATATGCGTTTGCGATGGAGCACGGCAGATAGAGAGAGAGTAAGAAAGGGATAGAGAGAGTGAGTGTGAGAGAGACACGGAGAGGGGGAGCATTTGTTTTTCGGGAGGCAGGCAGAGACATAACGCACCTGTCTGCCCCCCAACACCACCACCCCCTGCTGCTTTTTGTTTGCAGAATCCAGTAGCCTACAGTAAGGATTCAGTTTGTTTATGAATCCTTATAACAATAAAAGCATATACTCAAACTACCCAGCATCACTTTTAAATCAGACTATGAGTGTTTTCTGAAAAACAATTTGAATTAGTGTTTAATTTGATACATGTCTTGCTAAAAATGGCAGTTTTTTCCAACTTATTAAAGTGATATTATAATAGAGTTAACATGAGACAGAGAACAGAACGTGTATGCTTTTCCAGTATAATCATTATGAACAAGCAGCCTCTCCGAGCAGCTGGTAAAATGTATTAATTTAGTGCTGTAAATGTCCCAATGCAATCAACACTGAGAAACTGTTGACTTATCAGCTTTTTTTTGGAGCTGTTGATAAACTAGTTCATGTATAAACACAGTGAGAGAAAATAATTAGATTTAAATGTGAGGGAATACACAGATCTTCTGTGGGAGGGACAAAGAATGGAATAATAAAATCTATTTAGTTTTTTTTTTGTATGTCTCTGCCTCAGCCAGAGGCGGCATTTGTAGCTTCCAGACTGAGTCACATGCGGTTTTTCACCAGCTTTCAAGATCACAAATGGCAAAACTTGCTTAAGAGCCATTTGTTGTGAGTATATCTTTACTTTCAGCCCCGGTTCCGCATGGTTTTGTCATTATTCAATGCTCGGGGGAGGGACATGACACCAGTAGACCTCTACTCCCTGACAGACTAGCAACAGCTGGATGAAAAGGGGCGGAAGCCCGACAGTGGCATATTTTCCTCAAAACCCAGCGCGCGCACACACACACACACACACACACACACACACACACACATAATGAAAATGGTAACAGCTGCCCTAATTAGAACCTAAGAGACCCTAGACCTCATTTATTGAGCCACTCTTACACAGTCAAAATGTGGCCACAGCACATAACTTCACTTTGAAATGTGTGTATGGCATATAGCATACATTTGTATATATGTAGCCTTGTACAACACAGATAATTTACTTCCTCAGAAAGTCCCCTGGGCTCTCAGAGGAATTGGCTTCCACACTGCATCAGTATTCTGAGTAATCTTCAGTGAGCTCTCCTTTGGAACCTTTTGCTTTGGGTCGCCTGCGTCTCATCGGGCCAAGTTCAAAGGCTGTGAGCTGAGATTACAAGTTTCTTTCCCTTCCTCTTAAGTCGTGTCGCCACTCATGTCTCACTATAGTGTAACGCCGTGGAAATTTTCCACCTTGCTTCTTCTCACAACTCTTTTGCCTGGCTGCAGAATGTGTGACTGTGGGACAGGAGGACATGACAGCGTATCTGCTTAATGGGCTGCAGGCGGCTGGCAGACTTTCACCGATGGTTGAAAGCCTGTTCACACACATATTTAATGCAAGCACAGACTGACACAAACAGAACTGATATCTCCCAGGGAAGTGTAAGCCCTGACCTCTCCTCCTCCCCCCATCATCCCGCCCTTTACCATTACCAAAGATTTGTCTTGTCCTCACACTGTGCCACTGGATGCAGAGGCAGGATTGCCCAAGGGGTTGATTTTAGGGAAATGTGCATATTCTATGAACTGCCGCTCTTTGACTTCTTGTGGAGGGAGTCAGGATCGGGCAGACGGAAGCAGAGTTTGAGATCAGGAGGGGGAAGGGAGAAGAGTCTTGATGCAGGGATAAGACTTGTATGTGTCACCAGTGTTGCAATGATTATGCTGACAAGCAGCGGGGAAACACTGAGGAAGACTGCTGAGCATCGTTAACCTTTTCTCCATCTTGTTACTCTTCTCTCCCTCTGTGTCACACACACAAACACAAACATACTCCTGCCCTCAAATCTTTCCTTTTAGTTTTCCATTTCTCTCCGTCTATCAATTTCAGTCCTTTGTGATACAAAGAGATTGAGGATAGGCGTAGAAAGTTTGAAGGCGAGAGCCCCAGCCAGTCGACGAGGAGTGTTAGATACGAGGTGCACAATAGTGCAGACGCAGCAGAATCCGAACGCAGCTGAGTGTTGAACAGAAGTGTCTTGCATTATTTAGGAGACATAGTCATGGCAAAGATATGGATGAATTTTGGACTACTTTGATTTCCTGTGAGCTCTGTGTAATGGTTTTGCTGCGGCGTTGTATTGAACATTGTATCTGAATCTTCTAGATTCACTTGTGGCCACAAATCAAATGTAAAGATCTGTATACATTCGTTGAAGCTGTATCTTAATCTATAGCCAAGATATATTAGTTTTCCTGAGCATTTTAACCAAACTAAAAACGGTTTGAATGTTTCTTGTAGAAAGCCTCTTGATTTTCATGGACACACACAGAGGCACGCACAAACAGACAGACCGTAATGAATGATCAAGATCTTAAACAATGGCCTGCTGTTTCTTCTCATCCTGGAGACGTGTCTTGCACACATGCCATTGTCTTTCTGCCCTTCTTCATAAACTGATAGATATCCTCCCATTCCCCCTTCCTGCACACGCACTCACTACGTGTACGGAAGGAGAAACTGGAAGGAGAAAGGAAACAATGGGGGCTTCATAATGTTGCCTGTCTCTAATCAGCTTTGCCATGCGGGTAAACACAGATAAAGAACTTGGCAGTGTTTCCCGAGGCTTTGTTATCAGCTGTTAGCAACTTAACGGGATGTGTATGTTGGTATGGCTCAACACAGGAAGCCAAAGAAGCCAGGTAGCAAACTGTGGATGGCACTTGGCCTCAGTATTATTTTTACCTCTAGCCGCCCATCCTCTTTTTGTCCCTTGCTTTCTCCTTGTGTCTGTGTCTGCACATCCTCACCTTGTCTTCCTCTGGGGCAGTCGGAGGATCCGGTAGGAAATGACAGGGAATGGGACAATGGAGGGGCCGTGTCAGCTTCCTGCTGTTGCCTGGAGTCTTCTTCCCCCTACAGCACTCCAGGCTGTATCATCAGTATACAGACTGGTGGGGACAGCACAAACTTGTTTATTTTTCTGTACAAACACGGTAATGGAAAGAATAGAGGGAGAAGGAGAAACAGGGATTATGTGCATGTCATTAAAACAGCCCCCCAAGAGAAACAGTCACGTTTATACAGTAACAGCTATTTTAGGAAAGACTTGGATTGCATTTATCTCCCCCTAAAATGCAAGTGTCACTTCCTTCTAGAGAGATGTATCACCATTTCAAGAGACCCTAAACCCAGAAACCAACATACAACAGAACAATTGCAGACATACTAGACCACCCATTCATTCTTATTTTCCAATCAATTCCTGCCCTGCAAGACAAGAATTTCATATCTCCTGCTGAGACACAGAAACCAACAGCAAATTGAAATTTATCTTCTGCGTAGCAGCAATATCTGTTCCTGTGTTATCTTCAGCAGCCGTGTTCCTGAACCTTGTATTATAGCTCTGTTGGAGAAGGGGCTCGAGAAAAAGACTAGTTCAGTTAGGAATACCATCAGACAACATTCACTTAACACTGGATTGTGATTTATTTAACTCCTCTTTTTACTCTCCTTATATGAAATTTGATTGTCAGTGGCACTTACTAAATAGGAGATCTGAGATATTTAGTTGGGTGTAGCAGGGCTTGTGGCATGTGCACATCACCCAGAAATGACTCACAACGAGGAACTCACGGAAGCAACATCCTTAACACACACACACACACACACACACACACACACACACACACACACACAGAGGTCAAGGGCACACTCTGGGGCAGAGGATGATAAGCTGAGATGAGTGTTTGGCATCTTCAGGGCTGTGTGCCCTTTCTGGAGCGATTAGTCAAAGTCCAACTGTCTAATTAATGATGCTCCAGCAATCAGGACATGTCATCTCCTTAACCAACTAGGGGTAAAAACACATTCAAGGAAACAAGAGCTTGCCTGCCTGCTGCTCACTTTATTAGTGATGGAAGCAATGCGTACTTGTGGGACTAAGTGCTGCAACTACTCGTTACTTGAAGTCCACCCCCCTCCCCCCTTTTTTATTCTTCTTTTCATCTCTCCTTCCTGACAGTTCAACCCAGGGCTAATATTGTGTTAGTGACTCAACCATTAACCAAAATAGTGGGTTTTCTGTGGCTCAGGCTCTTCTTCCTCTGCACAATGAAATACTGAAGTGCTGTTGTAGGAGGCTGGGTGAAGGGTTGGAGAAACGTCTTTCATTACCATTTTTCCATTTCGGACGATGCTGAGAAACTCGCCCTGGGAGGTCTGTTAGAGAAAGCAGCCAATTTGCTATCAACTGAGGGGTGTCAGTCAAAGCTTATCGATCGAGCTTTTAACTGCGGCTCCCTCAATGGCAAAACATGTTAATGTTATTGAGCTGTGTGGAGACGTGAGGAACAGTGAGGTGCGTGGGTGGTTGAGGTGGGTGGCGGTTGGACTGGGAGGAGGGTACGGTGTGTCTCTCTCCTTCCGTTTGGCCAAAGAAAGACGATGCAGAGACGGCAATGGGCTCTGCGTGAGAATAGGGGGAGGGAAAGAGAAAGAAAGAAAACGAAGGCAGAGGGGTCAAAGGGATTTACTGCCAGGAGCCTAGCATTTCAGGTAATGGATATGCTTGTATCGGTGTAAACCATACCTGCTGTTTTTCTTCCAGCGTGGCGGAGGTGAAAAAAAACAAAACAAAGGTGTTCCTGACTGCAAGTCTGAGGGGGATTAATAGAAAGTTGATATTTCAGTACCTCGGGCTAAACATTAGATCTCCGTTGTACACTTGGACATGTAGAAAGTGGTTGTGTGTGTGCATGTGTCATTGTGTGAGTGTAGAGTTGTGCATAGGGGGGTGTATGAGGGTGAGGTAAGGAAGCTGTATAGTGGGAGGCTTTTCTGCTTCTGCCACATTCCTGTGAAGCTGCAGCAAGGAGGGCAAGAACACATGGCTAAGTGCCTCCCAAGCTGGCTGAGGTGAACCTAACACCCCTCCTGGAGGAAGCAGCCCAACCATTGTTCCAGCACATTGCACCCGTCTGACTGAGGCATCCTACTGCTGTGCAGATCCCAGGGGGCTGGAAAGAGAACGAGGCAGTGGAGGAGAGGGACTGATTGTTCCCTGCTCAGACTATCCACAGATGGGGCTACGGCACAGGATGCTGGCTGTTTGCTTTAGAAAGTCCCAGGCGTTTGCTTTGCAGTCTAGGTGTATAGAAGGCTCTGGGGGATAGAGGAGAGGAGAGTGCCAGTGGAGACAACAGCAGGGGAAGGGAAGGAGAGAGCAGAGCAGAGAGAAAGAGAAAGAGAAAGAGAAAGAGAAACAAAGGGGCAGTAAAAGGACCTTGCCTAATATGATGTCAGTGTGAATATAGTGTCAGTGCCAAAAAGGGAAGACAGATGATACAGCCAAACAATCATAGCGTAGTTGGGCAAGAGAGTGCTCAAGTCCTTCTCTGTTTCCAAACAGAGACATATAGAGTTGAAGATATGGAGAGGGGAGGGAGAGCAAAGAGAGTAAGCGAGGCAGGGGAAAAAAGGAAGGGATGAGATGCAGGGAACCCAGGCTGCATCCATCATGTGGTTTGGTGCAGAAGCCATTTGTACCTATTGTTCTCCATAATTTGTTTTCTCAGAGTCTGCAACGGGAGGGGTGAAAGGGAGAGACTAAGCCACGGCAGCCATTTATTTTTGCGCTAATTACATAAGTGAGACAGCATAATTAGACGTATAGCTAAATAGACAATAGGCTGAGAAAGATGCACAGAGGGAGATAGACAGGGAGGTGTAGATGAATTCAAATAGATGACAGGCATTGCCCTCTCTATTTCACATTCAGGAGTGCGAGGTAACGCGTTGAAAGAAGTAAAAGGGATGGAGAAGGATAAAGGGAAAGGGAGAGTAAAGAAGATGGGCCGATGGAAGGGATAAAAGATAAGAGGGAAGGAGAGAAAAGCCCTCTTCACAGACTGCACTTTGAGGTGCGGCCCAATGCTGCTGGAATAGTCACCTCATTTAATACACCTGCTCAGCGGGAGGGGATAGAGGGATATAAGGAGATGTTGTGAAGAAAAATAGAAAAGGGCAAAAGAGAAGAGAGGAAAGACGAGACAGATCTCATCTCTGCTTCTTCAGATCAAAGGCAGAGAGTGTCTACAGAAAGCTGTTTGTTGTGGCTTGTTTGGGAGGGTCTCTATCTGTGTGAGGTCATGGTTTGACCTGGCCTGCTATTTTGTTCAGGCAGTATTACACATCAACACAGCCACATGCCATATACCTTCCTAGAAGGTATCACAGGCTGCATAGCCCGGGACAATTTTCTAGAGAGAACTGGTAAACCAGTGGGGCGGCGAGATACAAGAAAGCTGAAAAGATGATAGCTAGGTTGTCCTGTAAGAGAGAGAGAGAAGTTGAAAGTTTGTTAAAACTAGTACAGAGATTGTACATCTTTTCAACTAACTGAAAAGGACCACGTTCTGAGGGAGTAGTTTGCTGTCTTGTTCAACTTTCTGTGTGTGCTAATGCAGTTCACATGTAGGCGGTGCGTAGGTGTGTTGAGCATGTCACCAGTCTTTCACGGCTGTGATACAGGAGAAGATAAATAGGCCCTTAATGAAGCCATTCAATCACAAGCCAGTTAAAACAGCTGACCAAAGAGTGAGGGGCAGTCGGGCCTGATTGGAGGTCTATTGAAGCCGGTCAAGAGAAGCTCTTGAGCCGTCACGCTTTAGATTACCCATTCACTGCACTATAGACCTCTGGCCTAACTGCTCTTCTTTCGCTAAACAGTCCTCTGATACACTACAGTATAGCTCGAGTCAACTCCCTGATTGTGCTGGGGAGTTCTTTAAAAGCCAATTTAAACTCAGTCCTTTGTTTAACTCCCCAGGAACTCAAGCTGGGACATATTGTGTCGGCTGTGTGTGTGTGTGTGTGTGTGTGTGTGTGTGTGTGTGTGTGTGTGTGTGTGTGTGTGTGTGTGTGTGTGTGAGTGTTTTATTGGGCCAAGGCCTAAGTTTTATGTGAGCTGTCTTTGAGCATGTGATGTTTTGTTAAAAGGAACTGGAAAAACTCTCAGAACTTGCACAGACTAGTTTTTTGGGTGAAAGAGAGGGTGCATGAGAGAAATCAATGGCCCAATTCAACCTATTACAGCCATGACTGTTGCTGTAATGGTGTGGAAATGGACAGTGGTCATGTGGATCCCTTTTATACCTCCAGGCTCGGATCACAACTGAAGCTCCAATTCATTTCCTCCCAGCTTTGATTAAAAAAAAAAAGTACTCTGAGGATTTCAAAGACTCTCACATGATCGTAACGAGAGAAGAGATCCTTCCGTTTTGTGAAGCGGATGAAACCTCCATTCTGCCAGGTTTGCCGTGGGACAAACATAACACTGGGCTGCAATTTTCCTCGTCAAATAATGACTCCTCTAGTCCTCTCTCCTTCCAGCCTTTGCCTCTTTGATCCCAGGTAATGTGTTAACAAGCAACGGGTTCATGGAATACCCATAACATCAGTATGTGTATTCGCACTGAGGTGTCAGAGTGTGTGTGTGTGTGTGTGTGTGTGTTTGTGCTTGTGTGGCTTCATGTGTGTTTTCACACCAATTAATGAATTGCTTTGTATGCCTGCTGAGGTGACGATGGCCCGTCTCTAGGAGGGCATTGCTTTTTTCTCTCCTGTGTCAGTCTCCACTCATGACGGCCAAGGCCCTCTCTCACACTAACGCATTAATGAGACCAGTCTAATTAGTGCCTGTGGTTGCATATAGGGGACCCCAGAAACCACAGCACCATTGTGAGTTGGCATAATCAGGGGGCCACTCAAAGACGGAGGACCCACTGCACCAGAGAGAAAGTTCACACATATAGGGAGACCTGCTTGGACTCACACTCAAATTAGTGTCTTGGTTAATTGGGATAGGAGTTTAAATAAAAGAACAGGTTGGATTTTCTGATATGTGACCACTGAGCTTCAGCTCCTTTCCGTTTAGCTCCCTCACTCCCTCCGGTAGCACTCCCTCCCAGGGGCGATGCAGAAAAATGATTTTGCTCTCCTTCATCCTTCTCCCTCACTCTAGATAATTCAATCTGTTCAATATCAAATAATCTCTCCATATTTTTCAGCCTATTTTAACGTTATAGCTCAAACAGCTACCTCTGGGGGGATGAGCCTCGTTCCACCTTGTTAAAAAAAAAAGAGGAGTAGAGAGAAAGGGAGAGGTAGCCTAGGAAAGAGGGATGGCAAATAGCTCTCAGAGGAGTGCTTTTAAAAGTCTCTGTATGCCATTCTCATGGGCCATATGTGAAACAGTGGCCAAATAGATTGAAAGAGGGTAGAATAGGGAGGATAAAGAGATACAGGAAGATAAAGGAAAAAAGAAACCATCAACAAGAAAGGAGGAGGGTGTAGGTGATGTGAGTTGTGGTACTTAAGGTCTTGGGCTCTAACTTGTGTCCCACAGCACTTAACATGCCCCTAGCCATCTCTCCTGGCAGTTAATTAGAATCCAATAAGGTTGCCGCCTGTTGGTCATTGTTCCTCCAGTGTGTTTACCCTTTCCAGAGGCTCCATTCGCTGCTTAATCTGCCGAGAAGCTGAATGTCAATAGGTCAGGCCAAGACTCCTGAGTCCTGAGAGAGAGGGAGAGGCAGAGCGAAGGGGGAAGGAGAGAGGATCAGGGGGATGAAGGAAAAGGGTCATTCCTCCCTCTCTCTCCTCTCAATATTTTCCTGTAACGTTCCAGTCTCGTTGTTGTTTTTCCCCCCCTTCCCTCCCTCTTGCGTCTCCTCTCCTCTTCTTTTCTTCTCACTTCTAATCCGTCCTCTTGATTGTTCTAAGCTGCTTTCAGCCAGCCCCTGGGAGGGTGGGGGGTTTTGGAGTCTGTTTTAATTAAGATTTAAAAGACGACTCCCTCAAGAAGGGAGATTTGAGAGCAGGATGGACTGAGCAAAGTAAATGAATGAAGGTAGGACAGATTGTAGAGAGGGTTTGACAATTATCGGCAATCAGTAAATGGAGAAAGTTAAAAAGCTATTATTTAAAAAAAAGTAGATGCGCACATCGCATCGCACCCCCCCTTCCACACACACACACACACACAGTTGCAGCCAGATTCAGAGACATCCATGTGGCTAAGCCAAATGGGATTTTTATTTATTTTTCATTTGTAATCAAGCAGCACAATCTATATAGATTGATCTCAAGTTCCTGTGATTCATACCAAATCCTGCGAGGGCGATATGGGATCAGTGGTAGCCAGCAGGGAGGTTGAGGGAGTTATCTCCACACTCTGTCTAATGATCGATCATCTCACCAGATGGGCTTAAGAGCCTGTAACGCTCTACTTGTTTATCAGTGCCCCAAACCTGAGGCCTCTCTGGTAGATGTGACCAGCAAAGAAAGTCTTGTTTTGCAGACATAGAGATAGAATGCATGAAAGATGGAAAAGGGCTCAGGACGTGTTACAGAAGTTTAAAGTTTGCTTTTGTTATCTTTGTAGTGTGACCAGACACGTGGATATATGCTGTAGTAATTTCCCTCTGTAATGTGTTCTGTTTGGGTGGTAATGTCACCATTGTGGAAGCGCTAGACCTTCCCTTAATTAACAGTCTTATCGCACCCGGACAAAGGAGATTTCTCTGTAGAAGTCTGGCCATCAAAGATACAGGTCCGGTGTATAGCTTTACTTCTACCGTGCAAACAATGTGTTCGAGACAAAAATGTGTCCATCTGTGTGTGTCACTGCAACATGAGAAAAGGGCGTGTGCTACATGTTTGGCAAAACAGTCACATAGCACACATCTGCCCCGACTGCAAAGCGAACATTCTTCATCCAGAGTAAAAGCGCCAAAGAAAACACACCCCAAATCACAGAGTGCACAATGAAGTGTTTAAGTTCACCAAGCCACAGACTTTGGTGCAGCCGGTAAGGTGTAAAAGGCCAGGCGAGGGTCAAGAGCCCAACCCACGGCATTCTCTGCCATGACACATTGCAACACACAGCCACCATATGTCCAGGGATTCACAGTCAATGAGCCAACCCACCCAGCATGACAAAGACCCATTCACACAGAGTTGACTCTGAGGTAATCTGCAATGCTATGGTATGATTAGGACAGAATGCAGCACTAGTCCAACCAGTGGCCGTTTGAGAAAAACAATAGACTAGAACGTATGGAGAAGTGAGAAGGAGTGTTAGGGAAATTGGTACGTGGACAAAGAACTCTATAAATCATTTTGAGCGGATGAACGCAAGCATGATCTTGCCCTCAGCTTGCTGCAGCTCCATAGCTTGCCTCCATCAAAGCCCCTTGAGATTCTCCCAGCACACTCTGCCTCCGTCACTCACAACTCTGTTAATAAGGCCAGCAGTAAACGCCAGGAAAGATATGCAGGGATGAAAGATCCTTCTCTCATGTTCTCGCTTTGAGGATGTGTTTCAGGCTGTAGGGGGGGAAGGGAAGTGCAACTTTATAGAGCAATGCTACAATAACAACAACAATAAACCCATCCGCTTATAAAATAATATTTTGTGTCCCATATCCTGTTGTGTTGCAGCTCTGGGGTCTTTTGGCAGAAATAATATAAAAAAAAAGGCCCCACCTCCACTAACTGAAGGTATAGAAGAAGCCCATGCCAAAGAATAAAGTGTGTGGGGCTCCTGGGGGAGGGATATATCACACATATATTCTTTCACTGCAGCGATTAATATCCGGGCAAAAAAGGTCAAACTTGACTTGAAACGGTCCAGTATATCACAGTTACATTCGGAGCTTGCATTTCATACATCAATCCCTGCTGTGATGTCTCATCAGCCTGGTCACACAGGAGAGACCCACACTGCACATTATCAAAGATTGATGGGGTGTCCTAGTTAAAGACAGGGGGAGGAAGAGAGACGACTGCTTAGAGAAGGGAACTTTGCGTTACCCTTTGCCTTTTCAACCGTGTTGACTGCGGGTCGTGTGGCCTTTTACAGCCCGATGCAAACATCATCACTGTAGTTGACAAATGTGATGCCAGTCTTTACTACTGCGTGACCTAAAGCCCTGACCCCAAGATGTACGGGGAGACTTGCAAATATAGGCTTTCGTTGTCAATGATCTCAGACAAGACGACGCTGGCTGTTGAAGACGGAGGGCTAAGCCTTCCAATCTCCACCCCATCCGCCCTCTTCCTCATCCTCCCCTGTAACAGAAGACAAAACAAACTGACAGAACAAACAGGCAGATTACCCTAAATCCTTTTTTCTCTAACACACAACCTAACCATCACTTATATCCACTGTTCACCGTCATCCTACCCGTTTCTTGTTCAGAGTGCTTGCTTAATAATTAATTGATTAATTAGTTCTCTCATTAATCATTTATTCATTAATCATGGCCTGATTTTTCTAGAGGAAGCGGCGCAATCTGAAAAAACCCTGACTTCACATTTCACTCTAATTATGCTCCTTTACTAATCAACGCTTAAGAAATGGAGTTTCAGGAAATTAGTTTCCCCCTTCCCTTCTTTTTCTCAACACAAAGCAGGATGTATTGAGGTCAGCAGGTAACATTGTTCCCCTCCCTTTCTTGTGTTCTGGAAGCTCGTAGTCATCAGTAATTTTAAAAGAATGATTCAAGTTACAGGCAATCTGATGAACAGAATCAAAATTTGATGTTAAATTAAAACTCGCCTTTTCTCCACCCCTAGATGAAAAGGGAAGAGAAATTCTGGTCACAGACTAACCACAGACATTGATTAATAAATGGCAATTTGAAAGCCGTTTGTAAGAAGAGAGAGGCGGCAGCATTGTGAATCACACACTTATTGTTTTTACTGGATCCAAGGGCTCTCCTGGGAGAGGAGGTAATTTGTTTAAACGCCAGGAGTTATGTTCTCTGGACAGAGAGATGGGAAGATAGGGTAGTTCAGAAATATCTACTGTAATGTGGAAAAAGAGAAGAGAAACATTCAAACAGGTTTAATTAGAAGTGTTTTTAGGCCTTTGTGTTCCTGTTGGATGCAGAGTTCACAACACAGCTCAGCTGCTTTCTCTGAAGGGGCTCTTGTCAGCTGCTGACAAAAAAGAATTATGCATCAAATTAAAGAGAGCTCCAGTGAAATGGAGGCAAGTCGGGCATTAACCTCTAAGCTTTAAAAAGCACACATATTAAGCAACCCTAATGAGACTCTCATTGAGCTAGCTGTGTTTTATATTCAGACACACACAAAAGCGCAGCTTTGACTTCAATGTGCCATTGCTGCTTCTGAATGAGGTTGTCTCTCTTATTCATCTCACCAGCAGCAAACACTGCAGAAGTGAACAATAGCGTAGATGGCCCTTTTACTCTAATGAGATGCATACATTTACAACATTACCACCCTCATTAAAAAATAATAATAATAAAGGGGGGGAAAAAAAGTATTAATTATGAAACGCACTACTTCCTATCGTGAAGAGCCAAGGGGGTCTCCACTGGGCTCAATTAGGAAGAGTAGGCCGCAAATCCCTAGACTAAATTAATTGACACCCCAGGGCATTAGGCCCAGAGTCCCAGTACAGAATCTATGTAGAGAATTCCTTTGTTTTCATTTCCACCGCCTTTTAGAAAAAGCAAGAGATGGAGGCAATTCTAACATGATCTCTTCATTGTTTTATTGATTTATCTATTATTTATTCATATTTGTTTTGTTTACTTGTCATGACTGAAGCCGGAAATGAAAAGATTTACTTTTTTGAAATTTATTCCTGCCCCATCTTTGACAAGCCTCTCCGTCACGTGTTGTGCACCGTTGCTGTTTTATCCACCATGTCAGCTGTTGTGCACACACTAAAGCAGGGCTTTTGCAAACAGCACTAGAAGTTAATGATTTAAAAGCACAGTAAATTATCTGAAAGCCCTTCCATCCAAACACTGGGGAAAGAGGAGGAGGGAGCCAGAGAGAGAAATTGGGAACAGAGACAGCAAGAAAGAGTGAGAGAAGCAATGGGGACAGAAAAGGGCTGGAACTGTGACACAGATCCAGCCAGCAGCTGTCTTGCAGTGAAAACACCAGGGGGTAAGCAGGAATGACACAAAATGACAAGACTAGCTCAATCAACATCTTGTCAACACTGCTGGCAGATGTGTACAGACAATTTCATACCGCCACCACTAGCTCCCTCCCCTTTTCTCTCTTTTTTTATATGGCTTTTTATTTCCTGTCCTCCTGCCAGCCAGCCAGTCACTTGCTATCTGTCTACATGGAGTCAGCTCTCAGCTCTTTGGCTGTTGGCTTCAGAGTATGGAGGGGGGGGGCTGTTTAAAAGCTGTGCAAGAATTATAGTCAGAGAGATGCTTCTGCCCACTGGTAACCCTAAAGACATGGGAGTGTGACAGTGAATCTCTGTGTGTGTGTGTGTGTGTGTGTGTGTGTGTGTGTGTGTGTGTGTGTGTGTGTGTGTGTGTGTGTGCGAAGACAGTATAAGAATTAGTGTATTTATGGCACATTGTCGGGCACTGCAGCACAGCGACTGCGTGATCCATTCCCGTACACTCACACACTGACTATGTCACATCAGCACTCTTGGTCTGCCCCCCCCACAGCCTCCTC
This sequence comes from Cebidichthys violaceus, assembly GCF_023349555.1. Lineage (NCBI taxonomy): Eukaryota > Metazoa > Chordata > Actinopteri > Perciformes > Stichaeidae > Cebidichthys > Cebidichthys violaceus. Next base: position 14,148,086 of record NW_027176927.1, on the reverse strand, counting down.
CTTTTTTCCCTCCCTTTTTCTCCTCCTTGTATGCATACCACTCTATTACTCTATCCACTGCATCTGCTGTAGCAGGTACCCGGGGAGAAACTCCGCCGCTGCTCGCCCATGCGATCAGCCTCACTGCTGCCCTGATGTGTGCAGTGCCCTATTCCAGCAGAGAAAAACCTCGTGGTGACAGCCTTGGAGACAGACTGATTACAGCGTTCCATCAATCCCTTTTCATGGCCCACTCATTTGCAATTGAAAGCTGACAGGAGCCCACTTTTTCCATTTTTACCTCACCTCAGTTTTTGCGGTCTTTCGAAACATGTAGTGGCTCTTTTTTGTTGTTGTTCCCTCGCCTTCTCTGCTTTCTTGAGTGTTGTGTTGACAAGCTGACACAAACCCCTGTGATTTTCACACCAGGGATGCAGAGAGCGGGAGAAAGGGACAGGGGATACAGGATAGAAGAGAGGAAGAGATGGGGCGAGAAAGTGCAAGGGAGATGCTGGCAAGGGATGACAGCTGACACGGAAAAGGAGAGTGGTGGCAGAAAGAGCCATGGAGAAAGCAAATCAACAATTAGCAACACCTTACTTAACTGTCAAAGGGGGCCTGCTAGACATTGATTTCAGGGATCATGGCTCACTGACTGTAGACGAATGAGTGATAAACAGAGGAATGAGAGGATGGGGCTGGATTGTAGAGGAATGGGAGAAAATGCCCTGGGTGGGGGTATCAGCAGCAGGGGGGGCTGGGTATTTAAGCGGGTCCACACTAAGAAGGGTCTAGGTCTGAGCCAAGATTTTCACAATGGAATAAAGGCTGAAAGGGGAGGCTAGGAGGATTAAACTCCAGCAAAACAGCTCTTAAAAAGCTGTTAGACTGCAATTTGGGCACAAAAAATGCAGAATGGGAAAAAAGATAGTGCAAGTGGGTGGGTGAGAGTGCAGATGGAATGCCACGTGAGAGGGAAAGGATTGAAAAGAGGCCGGGACACACTAAGGTATGAGAGAGGAGGCCATCTGCAGAGTTTGCGACGGTCCAAGTCTAAGAAAAACATAGAGGTTCCTCACACATGCAGTGCTTGTGTTGGACGCCACACTGCCACGAGTTGGTGGGTGGTATCTGTTATTAGTCCCCTTCAAGCCCCCAGAAGTTCTGTAGGAGTCATGGTAATGAGCTTAGTAGCCAGATCAAACATGAGATGGGTGCAGGGTCCCCTTTGGGACATACTCTTTGGTTCAGCTACATCAGCACTACTATCTGTTTGTATATATACACACACACACACACACACACACACACACACGCACACACGCACACATGCACACACTCACACAGACACACACACAGGAAGGGGAAGACAAAAGAGCCTGACTCAAAACAAAGGGATAATAATTCCATACAGAGAGAAATGGAGCTTGCATTTTCCAGCCCGATTTAGAAGCCTTATCTAGACAAGGCACAATGGATGGCATTTGGGGAAAGGGGTTGTTTATTCCAAGCTTGACACTTTTTTGCCAATTGCCTTGTTTTGTGCTGTTTTGTTTTGTATGGGACTGTTTCCCCCCCCCTCATTTTCTCCTCTCTGACTCTTATTGTGGAAAGCTCGCACCAGCTGGCTGCAGGATTCTACCTCCACCACCAGGGAAAAAAAGCGAAAGTAGATATCAGGCGCTATTTTCTAACATTTTGAATTATTGCTGCACAGAGCAAATTGTCCAGTCAAGTTGAGAGCACTTTTATTTATAGACCCCACAGGACTGGATGTTGCACTCTTTGCACTGGATTGGAATGAGGACATGGAATAAAATCAGGACTAAAATAGGGACTCTCTGCGAACGCAGCTCGGAGCCTCTTAGAGTGAATGACCATGTAGTTGAGTGTCATTGTAACAACACGCGGAAATGGACGTAGTGCATTGCCTGAGCTGGTACGAGCAACAGAGTCTGACATTATTTTATGTTTTATTTGAAGGACCTGACTTTTTGAATGCTGTGTTAAATTGATTTAAGGCATGGATTTTTTTTTTGTGTCAGATTACCAAATTGGCGTAAGAGATTATGACTGTGGTGACTTGGTAGTAAATGCACTGTAGTGTGTGTTAGATCCCCATTGTATCTAAAGGTCATCTGCAGTGCCATTATCTTTCTCAGTCTTTAGCATCATGGATGGCACACACACACACACACACACACACACACACACACACACACACACACACACACACACACACACACACACACACACACACACACACACACACACACACACACACACACTGACTGGTTCAATCTAATTCCATCAAGGCAGATGTCCAGTGGTGGACGGATCATTGCGGACATCTGTCCATCTCTTCCTGATCCTTCCTGATGTGAATGTATCCCTATCAGCACAGATGAAGGAGAGAGAGTGCAGGCAGTGCCAGGGTTGTGTCCAAGTCGGAGAGGCTGTTTTGCACTTAACTCCAACCATGTGACGGAGACAGCAAAGTCACTGTGTCAAAGTAACTGCTAAATGTGCCCTCCAGTGCCTGACATGTCGCTTTCCCTATTAACACTGCCCCACCCTCATTCACACATTCAAATGGGCACACACACAGACATAAACATACATTGCACATTTTTTTACACACACACACACACACACACACACACACACACACACACACACAGTCGGGCAGAGATGCACACACACATAAACTTAGCCTCATGTGCATCCAGCAGCGTGAAATGATATTCCATTTTGAGAAATCCGGATTAAAATATATCAGGCCAAATGTGTTTTGACCTTGTTACTGGGGAATGGAAAAGAACACACACACTCATGCACACACACACACACACACACACACGCATAGCAAAGGTAAGAAACAGAGTGAATGTTGCATTTTTTTGTGATGAGGACTAAAATTGAACTGCATTTAAAGTAACATTAAGCACACCGCATGTGGTACAACTAATCTACACTGCACATATTTACCTGCGTAATGTTCAAGACGACATGGTAAATAAACTCACATCTACTGCAGAAATGTTAGGATTTCAAGGGGGATTCAAATCCTTCTTTTTGACTGTGATTCAATTGCAGCCAACAGACAGGCTCCTGATTTTGAGTCTGGTGAAAACACAGAGCGATGGCGTTGCGGTGTTTGTGCACATATATACTGTATGTGTATGTGGCACTGCAGCACACCAAGAGCAAGTCTCCCCACACCCACAGCTCCCTACTTCTTCTGACTGCCTCTCTTCCACTGGTTCTTTGTCTGCTTCTGTTCCTCCCTCTCTCCCCGTCAGAAATGTATTCATGTAATTAAGCTGCTAATACACCGTCAAAGAATTGTCTAATTCAGCAAGGAGGAATTAAAGGAATCTGGCATGAGTCATTAGCCATTCGAGATGTTCTGTTGAGCATTTTCAATAAGGGATCTGGATAGCAATGAATCACTCTCATGGTGTGAAGACATTCGCTACGGCACATACTTTGTAGTCTATATTTGTACGCCTGCATTTGTATGTGTGCGTGTGACGGTAATTGCCATATGTGAGCATGAGAAATTGTATGTGGGTGAGGTAAAGAGAAACAATTCAGTGCATGTAATTCATCCAAACAATCAACCAATGCAGAGAATTATTACTTATTGTAAACATTTAGATGCTCTGGGCAAGATACTTAATTGCAATCAATGTTTGTCCTGTTGCAAGTATAAAGAGGAAAATCCCTAAGTCGCTCTGCAAGGGGAGGCATATAAAAATGTTCAATAGCTCATAAAAGGCAGAATGTTAGGGACAGGCAGGCAGACTGTGAAAAACAGCATTTTTGAAGGTATGATGGGAAAATGCCAGCCTTCGCTAAACGCCTAATAGCCTAAGCTGAAAGATGTTTCACTTCTCATTGACGCTCTCAAATTGGCCTCCTTTGATCCACAGTGCGTGACACACATACACCCTACCTGTTTGCACCCACGGCTCAATAGTCCTTTTAGACGCTCGGTAAAATGATGAAACAGGAGACATTATTGGTAAACTAACTTAACTTACTAATTGCTTTGTGGTCTTTCTCTGTTTTGCTAACATCTCTTTTGGCCCAGATGGAGAGTAAGAAATAATGGGTGCATGTAAAAATGGGTTTTTGAGGCAGTTGTTGAGAACCACAGTGGTATGAGCCATGGAGAACTCACGTTCCTGATGAACTCACTGTTTGGCGGCTTCAATTGTGCTGTCGGGTGACAAGAGACAGGAGGGTGCAAAGGGAGAGAGGGGAGGCGAGGGGCAGGGTTCAGCCCATGGTGCACCCCAAGATGAAGTGGATAATTGAGTGCGGAATAAACACTGCCAACAACCTCGGAAGCCCCCCTTTCAAAAAGAAAGAAAAACTAGAGAGAATGAAGCGAGAAAGAGGGGGAAGAGACGGGGAAAGAGAAAAGGAGTGAGTGAGAGAGAAAATCCCAGCTACCCTCTGGGGGGAAAAGCTGCTATTGAAAAGCTATTAAACTTGCATTTAGCAGGATTGATTGGAAATGAAGAGGCCTATTAAAAGAGAGGGACAAGGGGACAATAGCGCGTCTCTGGCCGCCGTATGTTGCCCTCCTTTCAGCAGCTTTCTTTGCTGGGGGGGGGGGCAACCCTGTCTGTTTAAGCGCTCCCACCAAGAGAAGCAGTTCAGGGGGGGCTTAGCACTGTCTGAATAGAACCCTCTTTATCTTCCTCTGTCCCCCTTCCCTTCCATTCTCCACCAAGCAACAAAGAAAGAGAGAAGGAGAATGACTGAAGGGTTTTTTTAAGTCCTCTTTGCCGACTCAAACAGACACCCCACTTAGATAACCAACCAACTGCCTCTCTCCCTCTCCTCCCACCTTCCCCTGCAGATTAGTTACCTCTGGAGTCTTGCCATCCTCCCCTGCCAATAGTGTTTCTAATACTTAATCTTTAGCATAGTGGCACAAACAGTTGGAACCGTGGAACCGTATTCACACCGCATTTCTGCATGCGTGTGAAGGCAGGCCAGCCAATCCAGTGAGGCCGTGTGCCATACTTAAACACAGCAGCAGAACGGCTGCAGGTGTCTCTGCTGACTTTCAGCAGGCTCAAACGGATGGGTCCCCTGGGAACTTTAATGGAGTTTTGATTGTTTAACATCCATTTTTACAAAAAGCACACTGAAAGAGTGGCGGATTTTCCTCCCCAGAAGTGTGTTTGCTTCACGTCAGCGAGCATAGAACCATATGGTCTTGAGAAAGACTTAAATAAGTTATGAGGCGCAGCTGACTCTTCCTTTTAGAAGCAACATTCATGGGGGGGAAAAAAAATATTTTCACACATGTCGGCCTTGTTCATATTCTCTCAGCAAGTGCCATGAAAACAAGAGAGTGAGCAGACCCGCCTGCCCTCTTTCATACTTACTTATTTTTTCACACCCCTTACAGTGCAAGTTTCACTTTTCTCATGCTACACCTCTGCTGGCACTGCAGAAACCTACAGCCATTCTTTGAAATACCATTAGCAGTATTCTGTGTACCTATATATTATTGTACTATTTTGTGAATTCTTGTTTGAATTGACCATCCAACATCATGAAAATATGAATTCTAAGAAAATGTTTATTCACATCGTGCTCCCTCTCTCTGTTCTCACAGCAGCCACCCAAGCAGCCTACTTCTCCCAGCAACCCCAGGATCAGGTGGTTGTGTCCGGTCAGTCAGTGACTCTACCCTGTGTCATTGTGGGTTATCGGGGAATGGTACAATGGACCAAAGATGGCCTGGCACTGGGTGGAGAGAGAGACCTACCAGGTATTATCACTGACTTCTTATTTCTGTCTCTCTTCTCTCTGCTGCTTTCGGTGTGTTTATAGCTCTCTCTGTCTGTCTTACCGCGATCAATGCCAGGTCTCATTAGAAACCAAGTCTCTCTATGTCAACCGCTGGAGTTTTACGCAAATGAATGTTTAGAGAACAATGTACTGCAGACAGGTTGGCTACTGCTGCACACACCGAACTTTAATTTGTTGTTTAGCATTTTAAGGGTCTTGTAGGAAGGTAGATAATCAATTGGCTTTTGTCACGCGCTGACATTTAAATGTGTGGCAGACTAGAGAGAAGGTGGAGAGGCTTCCTCTTGACCTTAGCCACCCAATCTTCATTGTGTCTGTCTTTAAAGGACAGACTCCTCATGCAGCAGCCTTCTCACGTGTTGCATTTCCAGTCTCACACTGCTCTGCTAACACAACGGCTCAATGCCTGGCTCAGTGAGGTGCTCCATGCTTTCATTTGTGTCTTAAAGAGCCTTGCCACGTTTCTCACTCCTTTGTTCAACGCACAAGTCCGTTCATTTTATGGTCCTTTCATTATGTGTTGGTTGTTGGGTGGTTTGTTTGTCTCTGACTCTATTCTCTGGGCTGGCTTCACGCAGGCTGGACGCGGTATTCCTTAATGGGTGACCCGCTATCAGGCGAGCACAGCTTGCTGATCGATTCGGCAGAGTTGGAGGATGACGCGGTGTATGAGTGTCAGGCTACACAGGCGGGATTGCGCTCCCATCGTGCCAAGCTCACTGTACTAGGTAAGATACACAGCTCATGCATGATCCTCACAGCCAGCCCTCATGCCAAGGCCTGCAGGCTGGCAGCGCTTGGGAACAATCAGGGGAGGGTCTTCATCACAAAACACAGAAACATGTAGACAAATCTACAAACAACACATGCAATGCACAAGATAATCACATTTAAAGAGCATCTTAACAGAGACAAATACAAAATACACCTAAATACTGTTAAATTAGCGATTCATAAACATTCTCTTACCACCACTCAAAAGATAACCTCATTGTAAATCTAATTTCCTGGTTTAAATCATGTCCTGAAAGTATAATTCAAACCAGGAAAGGCTCAGCCAAGAGATTTATCTAGAAAAAAAGAAACCCTCTGCTTTCAGTAGCGATAATCAAGACTGTGGATGTCTTGGATAATGTGATTGCTGCAGTCACAAATGACTTGCGTAGTCGCTTGAAAGTCAGGGTCTGCACAGTTAGCACATTTTACAGTGAGCCACAACATTTGTCAACGGCAAGGCGTTTTTTACATTAACATGATGTGAGTGATCTACTTCTTCACACAGACGTTCAGAGGTGGGGGGGGGGGGGGGGGGGGGCAGGTCCCGTGGGAATTGGAATTGGCAAAGCACTGCTGGCATCTGGTGGCATGCAAAGGAACATCATTCTATTAATTTGTCCTGTCAATTGTCCATACTCAACTGTGTGAAAGTGTTATAGAGAGATAAGGGAAAACTTATAGAGGGGAGGTATTAATTAGTTAATCAGCTTATGCCACAACACAATGCAAAGCTTTCACCACAGAGCCTGTTGTCCTTGAATCTATCTGTTGCTATTAAGGTGTGCAGTCTGAGTTCATGAGACTGACAAGCGGTACAGATAGTGCTGTCATGGAAAGGCAAGCAGATAGCTATCACAAGCAGCATGTAGGAAGATTTCAACTAAATGAATTGGTTCAGAAAGCTGTTCATCTGCCCACCTTTCTGTGTTTCGTGTCACTGTCAAAGCTGTAAAGAGCAGCACAAAGCACTGCCCTCACCACATGCCCACACATAGCCGTACAGATACCCATGTGGAGGCAGCAAGAAAAGTTGATGAAACTGCCACTTTTACATTTAATGCACTCTGAAAGAACAAAATCTGCTGGTTCATAAACATTATATGCATTTCATAAATATATAAAGCAAATCAGGTGAATTGTTTAGGAACCTGCGATTTATGTTTACATTTGGACATAAGGGTGTTAAAAAGCGATGGTGTGCACACACCTCTCTCTCTCTGTGTGTGTGTGTGTGTGTGTGTGTGTGTGTGTGTGTGTGCGTGTGTGTGTGCGTGTGCGTGCGCGTGTGTAAATCAATGTGGCCAGATGAGACCAAAGCAATCCTGCACAGTCAAAGGAGTCAACGGCAGGAGTGCAGTCAGGGGAATCGGCATGGAAATTAAAATCACCTAGCACTCGGATTCCATTAGTGTCCGTGTTGCGGTAGCGGAAGGACCTCTGACAATTCAGATACACACAGTGAAATTGGTTCGGTGGAGGGAGCGAGAAAGGCCAGCACAAACCCCATGTTTACGCCTTCTCATATTGGTTGGGGAGATAGACGCCTTCATCAGGGGTGGCACGCTTGGCTTGCCAGTGGTGCGAGCGAAACCATGCAAATAAATGAACAAATAAGCAATTCAGTTGAAACATCACTCTGCAACAGTAAGAGCAAATAGAGTAATAATGCTAGTCCCCAGAAAGCAAATAAATGTGGTTGAGTCTGTTTTTCTTCCAAATAAAAAACATTCTTGGTCTTTTCTCTTGTCTGAAACTACACCTTGTTAAACAGACACATGGCCATAAGGAGATATTGTTTGTCTCTTTTGCTGTTGCGATATATTGATGCTGAGCTAAGAGCAACAGCAAGCTCAATAACAGGATGGCCTTTTTGTGGCTCTGTGCTGGCCTGGAGCTGTAATGAGTTTTTTTGTTGTTGTTTTGAGTGGTATGTTTGTTCTGCTTTACAGTTCCTCCTTCAGACCCTGTGGTGGAGGGTGGCCCCGTTGTACGTCTGAAGGCCCACACACCACACAATCTCACCTGCAGAGCCTCAGGAGCCAAACCTGCTGCTGAGATCACCTGGTACAGAGATGGAGAGGTCATGGAGACTGCAATTTATTCCAAGGTACAGTGAGAACACATCTATGCCCAGCATTATCATTCAAACACTAACAACCACACAATATTACAACACGTAACAGCGCGCAGAAATAAATGCAAAGCTATTCAAATCAGATATATTTTCTCTTAGGGTATGATACTGTTATTTTTCTTTCATTCTCTTTTTATTTTCTCATCTTCTTTCTATGGTCTCACAGTTTCTTTTCTTTCTATCACCACCCGTCTCTCGCACAATTTCTTTGCTCTCTCTCTGCAGTCCCCCTCCCATTTTCACTCTTGCCTGACCCCCCCCCCCTCCTTCCCTCCCTCCCTCTCTCCCTCTGCCTCCCCGCCTTCGCTAACCCCCTCCACCCCCCTTTGCTCCCTAATGCAGCGACACTACAGCATAACTGGAGCATGCCAAAGCTCAGACAGGCATGAGTGTTTCATACAGTAGAGTTTCTGCAGAGAAGAAATAACCCACAACAATGCAGAAACACAATGGGGATGCGCCGGAGCGTAAGCCAGCCACGGCTGGGAAAGTGTCACATTTTTCATGCTCTCTGACCACGCTAAACGACGGCTAAACGCCACATTTAAGGAGGCGAGAGCCTGCAGTGAGAAGGGAGGGAAGAGGATTGGAGGGGGGAGGGAGGAGAAGACAGGAGGGGAAAAGAAGAATACATGAAAAAAACAATATAGAGTTAACTAATGAGATAGCTTTGCGAAAAACAGAGATTATTTCCACCATTAAGAAATGAGACTGGGGGCAGATAAAGCTTTGTCTTAGTGAGGGGTGGTGTCAGGGAGTGATGTGATTTGATCTAGCATAAAGTGCTTTTTCTGTGTCTGGCTGAGGAAGTGAAAGCCTGCATCCATTGATTTGGCTGTCCAGGGGAAAATCTCAGCTTGGCCTTGCTCTCTTCCTAAGATGTGTGACACTTCTTCCTCACTGTCACCACCCAAAAAAACAGACACCGTAGGCATCACAGTTTTTTTTTTCTTGTGTGTGTGTATGAGGAAGAGAGGGAGAAAGGGAGAGAGCAGTGAGCCATATCCTCAGAATCTACACCTTTCCTCACTTAGGCGTATTGATTTCTGTGAGCAGTAAATAGATTTAAAAGATGATGACAAACAAGGAGCGCTGACGGGGAACACTCTCAGAAATGTGGGAACAGCACAATATCCCCTGCTGCATCATAAAATATATGATTTAACTGCCATGCCAAGAACGGGATGACAATTTCAACGCCTTGCACAAGAAAAAACAAGACCTGCAGTGTCAAAGAGATATTCCTAAGTGGTGCGGTCACAAACGGCAAGTGACTTGCTTGTGTGCCATTGAGCTGATGCTCTGTTCTGGTCGATTGTAATGAAGTTTCTCTTTAAAAGCATAGTTTGTATAACTGTTGATCGGACGTACAGGAGCAATCTAACAGTTGTTTTGCAACTCTACAGACTCTGCTTGAGGATGGAAAGAAGGAGGCGGCTGTCAGTATGCTTCCAATCGTTCCTGAGGATAGTGACTCTGGACGCACCTACACCTGCAGGGTTCTTAACCCAGCCGCCCCAGCTGGACGACAGACATCGATCACTATCAATGTCCAGCGTGAGTGTCCCGGCTTCAGCTTCCCTATAAAGACCACCAAAATATTGCAGTGTTGTAGCAGAGTGCATGCTATGCACAGTAATCTGTAAAGCACATTCGATTCTGTTAAAATCTGAATGGTGCCAATGCGATTACTAAATCCAATTTGTGTCAGTAACATAAAGGTTTCCCTCTTCACAGACCCTCCTTCAGTGACTCTATCAGTCCAGCCTCAGACTGTAACCGAGGGAGCTAAGGTTCTCTTCATCTGCTCTGCTTCGGCCAATCCTGAAATCACTGGATACAGGTATCCATCCTGCATTTTAATCAAAAATGTTCACTCTGATCCTGCCACCATCCATACAGAGCCAGCAGTCTGAGATGATGATACAGCAAAATCTTGCATCTACTTCCAGACATTAAATGCTGCCAACATGCCAACCAGAGTAAAGATGTCATTCAGAAAGAAGGAGTACAAGCATGCAAGTGCTTAGTAGATTCATTGGGTTAAATGGGCGGCTTGATTGGCAGCGTTTGATTGTGATTGGCACAAGCCATGAATCGGCTAATAACCACTTTGATACGCATGGCTAAGTACCTTCCCTGAACTAATGCAACTGTATAATGTGATTATTCATCTGTCCCAGGTGGTCGAAAGGAGGAGTTCCCATCTCTGAGGCAAATGGGGACAGCCTTGAGGTGACAGTGGACTACTCTTACTTCACAGACCCCGTCTCCTGTGAGGTGTCCAACTCTGTGGGCAGCACCAATGTCAGCACCCTGGTTGATGTCCAATGTGAGTTGAACTTTAGGCAAACATCCTATACAGTCTGGCTAAGCGGTGTATTTTGCACTTTTCTCGAGGTATGTTATTGTAAAAGCAGCCTCTTATTGATTGTAACTGGCTGTCTCTTTGTCGCTTCCCCTTAGTTGGCCCCAGACTGCTGTCAGAGCCTAAGCCAATGACGGTGGATATAGGGATGGATGCAGCCTTCACTTGTGCATGGACTGGAAACCCTCCTCTGACCCTGGCCTGGACCAAGCAGGGCTCCAGTGTGGTAAGGAAACAAACACTAGTCACCACCTTAACTTAGTGGTAAAGCTTCAACACTATCCCTCCAGAGAGAAACATTCACACATGGCCTTGAGGCATGAATTCCTCACACACTTCCCCCAAACATTCTTTTTATGGCTGAATCTTCAACACCTCCTCTCTCCGTGCTCCCTGAGGGCTAAAGCCTCTGGCAGAAAACTGTCTGTCCACTGACAGTTTCATACAGCATCATCAGGTCACATGGCATGCTGTCATAATTCTAATCAATCAGTCAACCAGTGAGTCAAGCTGTGGTTCGAACAGAATTGCAACACGTGCCACAACTTTCAGAGCATCATTTCTGCCATTAAGAAACTTGAGTATCCATTTCCTCAGTCAATTTCATAGGTGGAACAAATGGGACATTTCCACCTTCACTTACATCATCTTGGTAAAAGTCTTTCAGCGCACGCACACCCCATCAGTGGGGACATCTCATAGGAGCTTCTCTCCTGGCGACTAATACAATTTCTGAGGCGGTGCTGGAGAAAACACCTCCAGTGAGGAATGCTGCAGGATGGCGTAAGCGATGCTGTCATCTCGAAGAGTGAGCGCTTTCAGCCCCTCTGAGGGAAAAACGCAGGCATTTTTCTAATCCACCCACTGCCACTGTCCCTCAAACAGCTTCGAGTAATGGATTAATTGGGTTACTCCATAAGTGTGTTGAAATAAAAAAAATTGGAAAGAGTGAGAGGGGGTGTAGAGAGGAAGGGAGGGAGGAGGCCGGAGTGGGGGTAAATGGATTAATCACAGCTTGATGGAATGACGGGATCAATGAGCTAAGGAGTGAGTGAGTGTAGCAGCTCCAAAGGCTAAGGCCCACTCACACCATAGTGCGCTCCGTTCTGTCCCCACTGTTTAATTACAACAATCTCCCCAGCAGCACGGTCATTCAGCGGTGGCTGGAGTGCTTAATGCTGTGATTAAAGCTCTTCACAATGAAATTAAACTCAAACCACCAGCATTTGTTACAATGGTCAGCCCACCTCTGTGCTGCCTCCACAATGAGTGGGCCACTGATAAAGGTCCCGGTTTCCTTTGTCTGCCTCTTCTCCCCACTGCCTCGCTCTCTCTCGCTCCTTCTCTCTCCCTCTAACACACTTCTCACTTGTCTCTCTGGATTCCTCACTAGGTGCTCAGTAATGGCAACACCTTGCAGCTGAAGGCTGTTACCCAGGAGGATGCTGGAACATACACCTGTAAGGCCATCGTACCTCGGATTGGAGTCGCAGAAAGAGATGTCACTCTAACCGTAAATGGTGAGTGGCTTCTTTTCAGAATACACACGGTTGCTTGTAATGTTTAGACTGATGTGTTGAATAAGTATTCAAATTGACATCTGACAATTTGGCATTAGTCAATATTTCAAAATATTCTTTTTGTTTTTAATTTCTCTGCTTTGCTCAATCTGTCTTTCTTTCTTCCTCACACCAGGCCCACCTATCATCACAGTGGACGCCACGCAGCATGCTGTCAAGCACTCCAAGGGCAAGCTGGAGTGTCGGGTGGGAAGCAGCCCCCCGCCTGATAAGATTGTAAGTAAGCACTGTTATTTGTGCTGTGGGTCATTCACTTGTACTTGGGAGCTTACAACCTCCATGTTCCTCCTAGCCACACCCACATCAGAGCGATCACTCAGTGCAACTTTACCCCTGACCTCACCTTCACACTTTCGCACCAACACATCTCCACCTCACACGCTGACAAACACGTACACACACATATTCACAACTGTAATTGCAGCAACATTGACTGGAGAGTCAGTCGAGTTCAGGGAGCTGTGGGAGACTGGCTTCCTGTAGGTTTCAGTCAAACCCTATTCAATTAGCGGCCCAAGAGGCATCACTCGGCTGACTGACCCCGTTGAACTGCTGAACGTACGCTGGGCTGAGAGAGGATAATTAGGGTGTGAGGAGGAGTGAGAGACAGGTGCCCTGCTGGCCCTGCACTAGAGACATCAGAGAGGAGCCTTATTTCATAGTGCAGCTACCTAACCCTTCTTAGGCCTCACCTGCAGGGCAGACGTGGGGGGCGACTTAAACATGAGCCTGTGAGCTGTGTCAGCCAGGGAGCACCTTAGAGGTCGGCAGAGAGAAAGCAGAATGGAAAGAGAAACTGGTGTTCAGTTGGCGGCAGGCCGGGATCTAAGGATAAACAGCCGGGCAGGCCTCTGCTTAGCTCGCCGGTTAGCAACTCTTCATAGAAATGTGACTTACTCCCTGTTGTCTTTTTCCCTACTCCTCTCAACAGGTGTGGACCTTTGGAGACATGAGCCTGTCCTCTGGTTCCTCCGGTCGTTACTCAGTGCAGACAGTAACCAGCGACCATGGTGTCCTGTCTTCCCTGGTGCTGTCCGAGACTCTGGCACAGGATTTCCAGCTGCGCTACAACTGCACCGCTTGGAACCGCTTTGGCACCGGCACCGCCATGGTCACACTGAAGGAGCAAGGTACACACAAACAGGATTATTATTCCCCACCAGAGTTAAAATGGTACTCTCAATCCTTGCTGTGAAGGAGGCAAGATTAGGGGAAAGCAGCGCTCCTGTCTTGTGCTTATCTTAATTACAGTATACTCTAATCAATATGATTTAATCAGCAGATGGTTCCTTTAATGAATATGTTTGCCCCATAACATAGATATTGATTGGGGACAAAAGTCAATTAGAGGAAGCTACATGCATTTGCGGTTGGACCCATATCCTCTATCTCTGTCTCAATGCCAAATTCAGCATCTTAGGCTGCAGTCGCTTTAAGTGATCTTAAAATTAGGCAGTAGAACTACTACACTGCTGGTTGTGGAAGCCTTTGTTGCAGCAGACACCAAAAATAAGGTCCTCGCCAGTAATTTAAATCAACGTAGCAGAGTGGGGTCTCCAGAGAAATGGGCAGCGGTATCTCCTGGAATCTCTAATTAGATTACTGTCTGTTGCTTCATTGCATGTCAGGCCTGGTTACCCTTCTTTTAGAGAGATTAGAGACAATAGGCGGGCTGTGGGATGCCGGATTGCCCGCATGAGCATACGCTAGCTGCGAGCAGGCCGGGGCTTACAGCAGATGAATTTATATAGGCGCTGACATTTCTGGGATTAGCAAGACAAATGAATAGATCTCTTTCTTTGTTTTGCTCTGATCTGCACGTTCTTGACACTGACACTTATGTTCTACTATCTCTCATCCCTCTACTTCTCTCGACAACCATCTACCCCCACCCCTAACGCCACACTTTCCTTCCATTACTGTTCTTGTTGCAGAAGCCCTGCCTATGCTGATAATTGTTGGTGGAGCAGTAGGTGGAGGCTGTGTCCTGCTCATCTGTGTCATCACTCTGGTCTCCCTGTGCTGCAGGCACACAGGCAAAGGTGAGCTCAATGGTTAGTATGGGCGAGAGGGTCAACAGCCAATTCTTCAAATCAAACAGATTAAAGTCCTTTTCATTTGTGAGCCGAAAATTGAACAGTTTCTGTTCAGTTTTTGTGCCGTTTCCCCTGTGATTAAATAGAATTTTTGATGTCAATTTTGATGTACAAGTCTGCCTGGTAAATGTCAAGTAAAGCTTTTCTTCCTTTCAATCCCCACAGGTAAAAGGTGCACTCGTCTTTCCAAAAGTGACATCAGAGTTCAGATTGTTCACAGTGATCACAACGCTACACGTGGCAATGATGATGAGGAGGATGTCAAAGAGCCCATGGTGAATTTCTTTGAGCACCGTCTTTGTATGCCATGTAGATATCTTTGTTGATGGTTAGGGAAAATTCACATTAACACTGTAATGTAATGCTCAGACTTTGTTTTGTTCTTATTCAAGTGAGGTCTTGCTCATCCGAGTAATTCTTCAAATATGTCTTTCCTCAGGCACCGAACAGCAGCGAGTCTCCTGGGACATCACGCACAGAACACAGCGACCTCCTGGAAGAGGAGGACGACGAGAGATCGGACATCAAGGTAAAACTGAAAAAACGTACTTGAAGAAACACTATCAGTTTAGCTAGAATGCATTATTTTCATCCATTATACACAATGCTGAACTATGTAGAGTTCATTTTTTCTTTTCTTTGTTCTTCTCACAGGACCCCACCAATGGCTACTACAATGTCCGTGGCCATGAAGACCGCCATATCCGCAGCAGTGGCTTCTCTGAATACGTGCCCAACTCTCGGCCAGTCTACACTCCATCACAGTTGCCCTCCCCCAGCCCCATGTATGGTCAGCCTGGCACCCAGCCTCGTGTCTATGACTTCTCCCACCGATACGCAACCACCACAGCAGGCAGAACCGCATATGAACAGCAGCAAGCTGCCCAGCAACAGCAGCCCGCCCAGCCAGCCAGCATTTATCCCACTGATCCCCTCTACAGTGGCTCTGCATACCTACCTGCTACCTATGGTCGCGCCTTCACCAGCTACGTTAAGCCCGCTTCCTATGAGAAGGTGGATGCGTATGACCAATCAGATCAGGCCAGCAAGGTGTCCAGCTCGTCTCGCTTCTCTTATGCCTCCTCACAAGTATCCTCCCAGCAGTCTGACTATGGCCGGCCTTCACAACGTATGCAGACACATGTCTGACTGGACAAAATAATTGAGAAAAAAAAAGGAGAGTACAGGAGCAGATAACCATTGTCACCTCCACATACACGTGTGGCTGGACTAACATGAACAGAGACTTACCTTACTCAGACGGTCCTTCAAGGACATGTTTGGACAGTGTTTGGAGGGAGCCATGTGATTTATGGGGGTTATAGGATAACCAACCTTTATTTGTTGTGATGGATGGCGGGATCTGTGGAGCTCCTGAGGTGGAGAATTCAGCAGATTGTGACGTTCAAGTCAAACCTATGATTACAGTGCGATACCTCACCAGGTTATCTCTACATGATGACCACCCAAACCTGTGGAGATATTCTGTCTCTTTGCCAGCGCCAACTAGAAAATAAATCAAATGCATCTCCTGAATTTGGGTGGCCAAAATGACTGGGGTAGCTGTTTACCTGCCTTTCAGAGTTTACTTTGTGTCAATGCTAAATGTTAAACAAGACCTCGAAAATACTTTGAAAGATATTACAAGCTAAGACATATTTCAGGAAAAAAAAAAAAACATGAACAACCTACTGTTGTCTGTCATTTGGTGTTTTGTTGGCATGCGAAAGGAATTCTAAGCACATTTGTGTCTCTATCATCCACAAAAGACCGAGCTATCCACAGAGACAGACTAACTATTCTGCACAACAGGCTAGCTCTACTGACCAACAAGTGCTACAGGCACTATACTGTATGAAGAGTTTAATCAGTGGTGGAATACTTCTGGCCTGAGCTGTATTCCTGGAGCTTCTTCTGATAATAACCCTAATGCGTTGGACTTAGCAGTGTTGCTTGTCCGTGGACAAGAGAAGGAGGTATGAAGAGAATGTGAATTGTAGCTGTCATTGTAATGGATGGCTACTTGTTAACTGTGTGTTGTACCAAGATGGACAAGGTAAGGCCATGAAAACCCAAAGATGGTGATAATTGTATAGGGGAAAACGGGGGCTGAATACTACTGTCCCACCCCTGGTACCGTTTTCTGATTGTAAAATGAAGAGGAGGCTATTACCAGAACAATCAAAAGTGGTGGTTTGGAAAATGGTGGCAATCTTGAACTTGAAATAAACTTGAATGCAGCGTCATCTTCAGCAGGCTCAGGTGGGGAAAGACGTGTAAGGCAGTCCTAATATGGACCATACGCTCAAGTTTTACAACTCAATCAAATTGTCTCAATATGTTTACAAAAAACAGTACTACCCTGAAACACTAAGTATCTGTACAAATGGCGGAGCCCATACGTTCTCTCTGTTGCATGCAAATGATGTGTCTAGTGAAAATCTTCAGCGTTTTTATTCATGTCCATTTCATGTTTGAGACATTGGTTTCTGCACCTGGCCCAGTTACATTCCACTTCCTGGATGTTTCAGTATGCCTGTACTGCCATTTGTCTAAAAAGCTGTTACCAGGCAGCCTGATGAGTACAAATGTCACTTAAAGTGAGGAGGCAAACATCATCACTTGTCTTTATTTTTATATTTTATATAAGCCTTAATGTACAGCGTGTAAGCTGCTCTATTGTATCTTTATATACATATGTATCTATCTTGGATTTATTTGGGTCAACATATTTTCTTCTCTACGTTGTTCATCAATCATTGAATGCAGTTACTATGCTTTTTTTTTGGGAACACAACTAATTGCCATTTGTTTGTTCATTCTTTTAATAATGTATTAAGAATTTTATTTGCTAAAAATGAGCTATCGTTGCTTGTACCTTTGTACACATATTTATATTTAAATAAAACCATTTCCGATAAAGAACTGGCTTGTGTGAATTCCGAGAGTTAATCAACCTGGTTCGTAGCTTCATTGGGCATGGGGAACATCGACAAACAAAGCTTCCCATGTAGCAACAATGATGAATACATAAATTAGCAGCACTGTCTATGTTGATTTTCCTATTCCCCCCAGTGGTGCGTTGCTTTTAATGAAGACAGATGAGATAGTGGAACCCCCACTGTATGTGTATCCACCTCCCAAAGTTGCCGTGCCCATCTTGTAGGGTAATAGGATAGAGCTGTGACAAAGGCAGGTATTATTTGACAATATGAGCTTGTCTTGTCACCTCTTTTCCCCAGGTAGGCATGCTGCTCACGACGGGGAGGAGAGCAACATGCTCATTACAATTCTACTGTGAGAGGGGACAAGGTCTCACAAGACATGCATTTGTTATGCACAACATAATACAAAGTGAGACCTCGCCAAAGACAAATAATACAGGTAATGCAATTAGGTACTGCAGAGTTAGATAAAAGATCTTTATTACTATGACTGTTTCGTATTAAAACATATAAAGAAAGATTATAAAATATGTCCATATCCCAAATCACACTGTACAATGCTCATGAAAATATCTTCTATCTAAAAGTTGTGGCTTCTCCCTAATTTATGAAAAATACACATTTACACTCGTATAGTTTGACTGTAAAGCTCCATGGAATTAATAAAAGAGGTCCACTGAGCATTATCCTCAACAAATTTCTCCCCTTCAATAAATAACACTTATGCAAATCTTTGGTTTGCTTACCCAGGATACAATATTCCCAGTATAAGTCAGAGATGAAGGCACATAGAGTAAAAGAAACCATCCAGTCAAATCTTAGATTTAAAAGTTGACCGAGTAGGTCATTACCAAAAAGAGGAAACTCTCATAGGGATAAGAACTCATTGCATTGCTTTGGCAAACTGGTGAAAACCTCATTGGTCTGCTTTGGCTCCTAGGTGTGTGTGTGTGTGTGTGTGTGTGTGTGTGTGTGTGTGTGTGTGTGTGTGTGTGTGTGTGTGTGTGTGTGTGTGTGTGTGTGTGTGTGTGTGTGTGTGTGTGTGTGTGAGAGACTGAGGACCACAATCACCCTGAGCTTAACTAAGGAGACCTGCGCAAAAGCCATCTGGATCAAACCCCCCTTGAATATCACATTTTGGCAACTCATTCACAGAGCAGGCAAGGCCAGTGAGCATCTGTCAATATGTAATAGAAACAATTACAAACAACTTAAAACAACCTCAGGGTCACTTCCATTTTTCCATGTCAGTGCCTGTTTTAGCCCACAAACTACAAATCTGGTATACATCAAATTACTGTCGTGAGCTTTTAGATTGATTAATGCATTTTATATGCTTCTGGCTTTCATTGATTTTAGTATGGTATGAAAATGTCCCTGCAAGGATTTGATCAACAGGTTGAGTTTTTTTTTCTTGTTCTCCTATTTTTTTAATCTTAATATCTATTACGGTAATGCTGATGTCTCTAAAAGTTAATGTTTATACAATACTAATAAAATCTGAGACTAATGGCTGTCCGGCAGATGGGAAGATAAAATGCTTTAATCAATCTGAAAACCTATGCTATGCTTCTATGCTGAAAATGGTCAGTGGTAATGTACGAGTGTTTTGTGGCGAACAGGTTAAAACCAATAAGCAACCTTGGGAACTGAAAAGTTAAGCCAATGCTGAAATGCCTTGAATTTGCATTATTTCTAATAGTCAGCAGGGGGCGACTCCTCTGGTTGCAGAAAGAAGTCTGATCGCATAGATGAGAAACTATGAGAAAATGACCCAACTTCTCAATTAATTAATTTATTACCCCAGTAAACTTTTAAAACTTGAGTTTATGGTTTCAATTGGAAAGTCTTCTTGAATACAGCATGATGTTAATTATGGTCCCATTTAAAGTAAAATAGTATAAAGCAGGGTATGTTTCAGGGGTGGCTACCTTTTGATTGACAGGTCTCTACCTCGGCGCTGTCCGGTCTGAGACTTGTCAGTGTTTTTGTCTTATAACCTTAACCCTTTCACAGTGTGTTTTCAGTTCATGAAAGTTGATTGAATTTGTTGGATTTTTGGTCGCCAAAAATGTCTTATTCAGCATTCGGTTGTACTAAGCTTCACCCTCTCATGTCACGTTGCAAAATGCAAAGATGGCTACCGCCAAAAACCAAGATGGTGACGACCAAAATGCCAAACTCGAGACTTCAAAACACCAGTCCACAAACCAATAGGTGACATCCCGGTGACTAAGTCCCTCTTCTTAAATACAGTCCATTGCTAAAACAGGGTGGCTGTGGCTCAATGGGTAGAGGGGGTTGTCTAGCAACCACAAGGTTGGGGGATCGATCCTTGACTGCTACTTATCCTATGCCAAAGTGTCCCTGAGCAAGACCCCTAAAACTGCTCCGGGTTAAATGCAGAAGTTAAGGTTCTTTAAAATACTTATACTAATAAAACCCCAAATTCATAGCTATCTATGAAAGTGCAACATTCACTCTCACCCAAGAGGATGAAGGCATCTCACCTGTTTACAATTTACCTTTTTGAAAAACTGTGTAAAATGTTCCAGTGTGTGTGGGAGGAGTGGGAAACTGGGAGTTGGTAACCAAATACAGTGCTTTAAGTCATTCATGCGAGTGGTTGAATCCGTGCAACAGTATCCTCAGTCTGCTGCTAAATGAGTAAATCTTGGAGAGACTTGTCCTGAATTAGACTCAAATGTTCCGTCTCCAATATTTTTAGCACTATGCTGTTGATCCCCGCTCTGCATCCCTCCCTGTTCCTATATCATCAAATCCCTGTCTCTGTCTTTATCCAGTCTACCAGCTTGGTGACGCGTGAGTAGACACCAGGCTTGTTCCGACGAGCACAGCCCTCACCCCAGCTCACAATGCCGGCCTGGAACCACTTCCCACTCTCCTCGAAACACACCATGGGGCCTCCAGAGTCTCCCTGGTGAGGATAGTAAGGGGAGAGCAGTTATAAATTGGGTTTGAATGTGAGAGCATGATAATTATACAAGTGCGAAAACCCATCTGTATCAGCCCTTTGTCCTTTTATTCTATTCTGGAGAACGTGTTGCTCGGTCTCACCTGGCATGCGTCAACTCCTCCAGCCAAGAATCCACTGCAGAGCATCCTGGAGGTGAGTTGGCCCTCCGTGACCATGTTACATACTGTGTCATTGATGATTTTCACCATTGCCTTCTGCAGCAGCTGTGCCTTTGCACCTGCAAGAGCAGGACAAAGGGGCCATGTGACCTTTGTGTTCATCATTAACATCAAAAGGTGTTAATGGGCTGGAATAGAGTTAGCTAATGAAGGTTTAAGAGGCTTCCCAAGAGAGCCGACGTCTGTCTAGATATATGGATATGGAAGAAGGCGTAATGCAATAGAGCAGATTTGAAAAAGATGAGAGAAAAGGGAGGGAGGGTTGAGCTGAAGAGAAGTATGTCATGATGGGAAAGATAAAGAAATGGGAGGGACATTAAAGAGAGGAAGAATAAAGGATAAAATGAGAAAGAGATGAAGGGAAGAAGAAGGAAGCGGGCAAGGAAGGAAGATGAAGGACAGAGATGAATAGCTCATTGTTAGAAGGATGGGGGAGGAGTGGGATGTCTTCATTTTGATGCAAGTTAGATATGCCAAAAGGAAAAATACAACTGTCGAGTGGGTCACCCATAATCAAGGAATAACAGCAGAAATATTCATAATTAGCATAATAATGAGTTACAGTGAAACCAACAAAAAAAACAACAAATGACAAGGGTTCAACCCAAAATCACCAGTTCATGCATAATACCTCCTTCTCTTTGCGCGCCCCAGCCTGTGACCCAGCAGGCCATGCCTGCAGGGAAGACGTGGGAGGAAGCGGGTAGGCAGATGGGTTGGATGGTGTTGGTGAACTTCAGCGGTTCGCTGAGCTCCAGCAGTGCAATGTCATAGTCAAAGGTCATCTGGTTGTAATCCGGGTGGGAGATGATCCTCTTCACTGCTTTGCGCTGTACGCCATCCTGACTGTACTGGTTCTGCATGCCACTGTAGCTTTGCCAGTTGGATGGTACATGGTTTCTGTGGTTGCATCATGGGGCAAAGGTTACTGTACACGCGGGAGCATGCAACATCATGAACATGTGTACAACCTAATACAAGTCAACACAACATCCCTTCAACCTATACTAGTGTAAGGTTTCAGTTTTTGTTGAGACAAAATGATAAGAACCGCTTTCAACATGAAGCAATCCAACATCCTCTCCAAGAGTCTGAAAAAAAAGCATTATAAAGTACAAAGGTAGTATTTGATTGGATTGTATTGGATTACATTTACATTTAATATTGTTACAAAAATATTCAAAATGACATACTACTTATGACATATGACTGTAAAGAAAACCGTTGTGGATTTCATTAGGTAGTCTAAGGTAGTCAAATTAAATATCATTTTATATAGTAAATATCAACACCAACTGTGAATGGGTGAAAATGAACACATTCCCTTCTCAACAACAATAGATGTGGCTCAGGTCGAACAGCATGGTTAGTGCTCCACCTACAGGACACTGATGAATACAGTTCCATGCTTTCATGGACGAGATGTAAACCTACCCCCACCCCCCAAGTTTCTTTCTAAATGAACTATATCATATGGGGCTAATTTTCAGGCTTTGCAATTTGTATATAAATGGTCCTCTGTTGTGCACAGTTGTTTTTTTCCAGCAGAATAAGTCTAAAAATATTGCAAAATGAAATGTAATAAAAATGTTGAATAATGTGATGAATAATAAAATCTAAAAGGGTTTTTAGACAACAGTTTTACACTAAAATATATGAAAGGGAATCTGTTGCATATATATCTAAACATACAGACAGACAGCTAGTACAGTCCTACTCTGTACTTGTGTATGTGTCCTATGGATGTAAAATGTGACTCACTGTGGGCTGTTGTTGACAACAAAGCAGTGGGAGGCCGAAAGGAGCCACTTCTCAGATATGATTGAGGCACCACAAACATGTCCATAGGTCAGGAAGTGAAGGCTGACCTGCCAGGGCCACTCCCCCGTCTCAGCGTTCTGCCCTCCCACGATGCGGTTCAGTTTATAGGGCCTGGTGCCACAATCTGATATTTAACAGAGAATACTAAGAGTAAGGAAGGGCGTTGGATGGTGAGTGCAAAATACTAGGTGAGACTGGCATGCTTGATCAGAGGGGAAGATCAAATTGACTGGAAGCTATCATTAGGCCGGACTTGGCTGTGAATGCTACTTTGACTCTTTGGAATCCTAATAAGGCACACTGGCATATTAGCTGATCAAAAAACTGAAAAAAAAACACAGACACACCCTGAGGCTTAAATTGAGGAAAAAACAAAAACTTCAGAAATGACAGGAGCTGCTTTCAAAGACGAATGAAATAAATAAATCAGTCAAGGCCTGAGGCTCTTTTCTAACAGACAGCCCAACGCGCAGCTCAACTGAGCTCTTCTATAATCTATTTTGAATGACACTGAAGAGATTAGATCCACTTGCAGCTGTTTTAGAATTGTAAAAATGCAAAAAAAAATTCCAAAAGGCGCAAAGAGCTAAAAACCTTTCTTACCACATTTGGCCTCATCGGAGTTATCAGAGCAGTCGTTAACACGGTCGCATTCGGCATTCACCTTGTTGACACATTCTGTGTTCTGACACTTGAAGCTGAAGTCAGAGCAGATGCCCGGAGCTACAAAGGGGTGGAAACAGGTCCCAAAATCAAAACACAGCGTATTTCAATCAAAGCTTTATAGTATTTTACTGGTTAAACTTGGCAATCAGCGAAGCTTCAAAGTGACGCTTGAATGCACAATGCATTGTGATTGAGGTGCAGATTGCATTGATTGGGGGTATTGATTGGGGTTGAGGTCTAATATCCCTCTTTATTCACAGAAGTGAAAATCAAAAGGAAATGCAAGGGAGCCTTCTCTCTGTGTGTGTGTGTGTGTGTGTGTGTGTGTGTGTGTGTGTGTGTGTGTGTGTGTGTGTGTGTGTGTGTGTGTGTGTGTGAAAGGGAAATTGATAAAGAGTGAAGTGAAGAGTAGGAGAAAATGAGAGAGTGCTCAAATAACGTGAAAAATACTTTGAATTAAGAATCTTCAGTGCATCGTCTTTAAAATTCTAAAACTTAACTGACGAAGGTTAATTGCATAATGGTTTGTGTACTTATGAATCATTTTTTTTTGTTTTTTGTTTTTTTTGCTTTAATGCCTGACTGGCTGGGAAGCGAATAAATGCAGCCACTTACAAGTTTTACAAGAGGCCTCGTCGCTTCCATCTTCACAGTCCACCTTCTTGTCACACACAACATCCTGAGGCATACAAAGCCCGTCACCACAGCGCCACTCATTCACCCCACAACCTGATGAGGAAATCACAATAAAATAATGATGAAAACTTGAATAAGGAGAGGACAAGCCAATACGTTTCAGAAGGAAATTAGCAGTGCAGCTAAAGTGGACATTAGCATCCGTCTCCATTCCATACATGATCACGCGTCTTGAGAGATGCTGAGCAAAAGCTTCAAACAAATTCCGTCACCGATAAAATAATGACTTCACACTGCCCAGAAGTCAGTGACCAGAGCATTAGTAGTTATGTACCTTTAATGTTAGCACAATTGGCATAGCAGTAGATAGGGTTTGAGTGCCTTAGCAATACTTACTGCAGCTTTTCTCATCGCTCCCATCTCCACAGTCGTTGACGCGATCGCACACCCAGAGTCTTGGTTTACACAGGCCATTTTCACATGAATACTGATCTTTCTCACACTCTGGGGTAATAGAAATGTCTTGTATTAAACAGTGCAACTGAAGAAGATGTATATGAGTGATTTGAAAAGGGCAAATTCACCAACACAAATCACTGGATATAATTTAACCAGTAGATCAAACGATAAGTAGAGAAAGGTAATAGTTGGAGAAATAGTCAGATATTTTGGAAAATATGCTTTTTTGCTTTCATGCCAAGAGTTAAATGATAAGATTAATACCACTCTAATGTTTGTAGGATAATAAATATGAGGCTACTGCCAGCAGCCAGATAGCTTAGCACATAAACTGAAAACAGAGGTGCTTGACACAATTTAGTTTACTTAATTTGTACAAGAACTAAAGTGTGAAAACGAGTTGTGGTTTTACGGGGGACTGTGTACGAGACTATATCTTGGCCGTTTACAGTGAGTAACTTCCTGGAGCCTGGCAACCTCACAATAACGACAAGACTCCAGGAAATCACTGAGCCCAGCCAAACAATAGACTTGTACATACAGATGTACCCACCATAAAACAACAACTCATCGTTTTTACTCTTCAGATTTTGTTACCCTTGGACAGAGCCAGGCTATTGGCATCATTTCCCTGTTTCTAGTCTTCATGCTAAGCTAACTGGCTGCTGTCCGAAGCCTTACTGTAAATTTAACAGGCAGTTATGAGAGTGGTATTGATCTTCACATAATTCACCTCGCTCAAGATGGCAAATAGGAGTATTTGCCAAAATGTGCAACTATTCCTTTAAGGGACTGAGAGGAGGATATAGGAAAGTGGAAAATGGGGGAGGGGCACACACAGAAGAAGTGCAGTTGGGTCGAGGGGGAACTTACTGCACTTCATCTCGTCACTCATATCACCGCAGTCGTTCCAGCCATCACACTGCAGCTCTTTCCCGATGCAGATGCCAGAGGCGCAGGCAAACTTGTTGGGACAAGCTGCTCACAAAAACAGAGAAAAGAGGAAGGGAGCAGAGGAAAAAAAAAAAAAAAAAAAAGGAGAGAAAGATGATGATGATGATAAATTGACCGAGAGGGAGTGACAGTGTATGTTAGCAACATCCATCATGTTGCCAATGCTTGTCCCTGTTGATCAGAGCAATTATAAATCCATTTTGGTCAAACTGGGAGACAACATAAAGAGCGGAGGGTATTGAAAGTGGTGTGCTCCTGACTGACAGTGGCAAATAAAATGGACCCAATAAACAAGCTCTCTAATGATTAGTCTAGCTCTTGAGTTTCACTGCTGCAGTTTCTGAGCCTCCATCACTAAACAGCTCATTTGACTGTCAGTCAGCTGCCGTCTCATAGTCTCTTTGACAACACACTCCCTCTGTTTTGCTCTGTTAATGGCAGGCTGTGAGTGTCACAGTCACGACGCAACATTCCACCCAACTCGCCAAGTGTCGCATAAACATGGGTGTGAGACAGACTTTTAACTCACGGTTTGCGGGATCGTAAGCGCTGTAGGTGGCACTGAAGCCTTTGTCAGTGTAGGACTCGTCAGAGTGGAAGCTCACATCTAGGACGTTGGTGCTGCTGGTCAGATCCAAAGAAGACATTTCTCCACAATACCTGCAGAACAATGTTCAAATGAAAATTCAGGTTTATGGTTTTCATTTTTGCAGTTGTAGTGGTTATGATGATAATATGCTACTAAAGTAATTGCCAACATTAGAGTAAAGGACAATATCACTACAAATATGTCAAACAGGCCAAGAAATAGTTTAGTTTAGTTATATTTGGAAGTAAAACTGCAAGTTAGAGTAACTTATTATTGCACAGGAAAACTGTGTGCACGCACAAATACTACAAGTACAGTGGGTCAAAGTTGGACCAAGAAGTCAGTCTGTAAACTGTGATGGATGTTTACAACAGACGGTTTAGGAAAGCATTTGTCAGTAAAATGAGTTTAAGTCTTACTTGGTGCCCATAACCTCCACATAGTCTTTGTGACACACACGGATGTCCACCCCAGGCTCTTTCATGCGGAACATGGTGAACTTCAAACGCACCATGTTCTCAGCAGGGACCTACAGCACAGAGGAAGAGCTGATTGGTTCACAACAACCTTACTTACCATGCATGTCACTCCTCCACCTACAGACCAAGACATGCATCGGTATCCCATGTAAATGCAAGACGACAAGTTCGCAACACCCAAACAGGCTGTGGGTGCACACATGCACGACACGCACTCACACACTACATACACACCAGCAAACAAAACCAACACACAAAGCACTGCGGCTCAGCTAGAGCTGCGGCAGCAACAGCGGTCTGACAGATGAAGATAGAAGAGGTACTGAACAGCTTGGCTTCTATAGTGCTGCCTCAGCATTCCTCTCGTGGCAGGCTAAGGATGGAGGAGGAGGAGGAGGAGGTGGGTGGAGGGGTTTCAGGTAGAGGAGGGGGGCCTGGGAGAGGAGCAATGTTGCAAACCTTGATGGTCCACTTGCAGTCCACTGCAGGAGGATAGAAGCTGGGGTGAAGTGGGGAGGTGAAGACTCCTTTGTTTGCAGAGAGGACACCACCACAGGTTTTAACTGGAAAGAACACATCATATATTTACATTCAAGCATGACATATTATAAATCATTAATGGGTTTAAGTATCAACAGGATTAAACAAATCAGGGTAAACTAACGTAGAAAATGATGTTTAGTGCCATGAATGTCTTAAGTACCTTTAGACATGGGGATGGCTTCATACATGGCCTCGAAGCCAGGCCTCTGGACATTAGAATCAGTAATGAAATTAATCAGCATGATGTTGCCAGATGATGTCACCTCCAGAGGGTTGGAGGGGGGTCTCTGACCACACTTCCTGTGAGAAAAGGATGAGTAGTCAAGCAAGATGGTACACAAAGAAGAGGTGTTTGCAACAAACTGAAGTAAATACAACTATAAAAGCATGAGCAGAATGTCCGATGCATTTACTGAACGGTGTTTTGCTCTTCCTGAGGGAACTCAAATACAGCTGAAATTATTTTTTGTCAAAAGCAGTAAAACATCAATTCAGCAAACAAATTTGAAAAGAAATCAATATATAAGCAGAGAGGAGTAGAGAAAGAGATAAATAAGGAGAGATGTGCCAGCACTAGATAGAAATTGTTTAGGCAGAGTTTCAAAGTCAAACATTAGTTACATTAGTAAAAAGTTTCAACACTGCTGGCGGCAGGTGAAAACGACGCCGCAAGAGCAGTAATACATCTACCTTTTGTAGAATAATGTCATTACAGAGTATTATATTATGGCTCTCATAAACCTCATGTCACCTTGGATAAAGCATATCGCTCAATAGCTTTATAAAAAATGTATGCATCTCTTGGTAACGCATATTTGTTTGGCAATGGTTTCAGAGTTTGAAATTGCCTGCAGCTACAACTGGTGTTTCATTCAGGAGGCTGTAGTTTCAGAATCATAACCCTCCCCCATAGACAAAGTGCAATTACACACAGTGGTGCAGCAGGATTCAGGTTGGCACCCTTCACAAATTTGAAAGCAGAGGTCTTTTTGAGCCAACTCAATCTCACCGAGGTCTCAAAAGTTAACAATAAAATATGATGCATACAGCGTAAAGGCTTCAGTGCCAAAAAAAAAAAAAAAGCTGTAATCACAAATCTAGGGAAATGGTATGAAGTGGAACATGTTTTTCACCCACATCAAAAGAGCTTTTACTCCTAAATCCCTCTGCAACATTGCAGTTAAGTGATTTCCAGTGGTTGTCCTCTGGGAATCATGCAGAACTACATTTCCCCTCTCTCTGATCGTCAAAGACCGTCAAAGCTAAACAAATGAGACAAATGTTGGTTGAGCCATATCAAACAGACCCTACTACCAAGGTTCAAGGCAAAATGAGAATATGATTTTTGTCACTGTGGAAGCAAAAATGAATGAATTTACTGGTCTCAAAGGAGATGCATTAGTGCAAGTAATACTGCACGACATACCGCAAGTAAGTAGTATGATAGTAAAACCATGATCCATCCATAAAGATTGTATTTCATAAAAGCATCAGTGTGTTTTGTGCCATGACTAACATGTCTCCCAAACTGGGTGGACATTCACAGCCCTGACTTACTCTGTGATGGCCTGAGAATCATCTGGACTCAAAGAGTCAAAGATGGAGACAAAATCATCAGAGCAGTCATCCTCGATGTGGAAAAAAGGGAAAGAGACCAATATGGCTTTGTCCTCTGAAGCTCGGATCTGCCACTGACACCGAGACTTGGGGGGGTAGCCTTTAGGGTACCCTGGTGACAAAATTTGTTTTGCCTTTTCTTCAGCCTCCAGATGGTAGAAACACTCATCTGGGGAAAAACAACATTGGTTATATCATACAGTGAGCATAGATATGAGTAACTTGGCAAAAGCAGTTTACAGCGCAGAAATTAAAATCTGATCATCATGTTCTATATCTTTTTTTGCTTATTTTAACCATTTTCTATAAAATATTGACTGTAAAAGGTTGCATCTTTTCAGATTTTCCTTGCAATCATTTTTTAATTATGCATAGCAATGACTGCATTACAAATTACACATTTGAATAATATCTAAATCACGAGTTCTTCCATCCTTTATGTTATAGATCACAGATTCATGTAAGGATAGTACAGCTACTATGGTAATGTAATGTACTCTAATCATCCCAAGGTAATAAATCAGCAGACAGTGTCAAAGAAATGTGTCGGCATAGTGACTGACTTCCTCCGGCCTGATACCAGGTTCTCAATCTCTGACAAGAGCAGCACATGTACAGTACAGGCCAGCCATTCGTTACATACTGGCAGGAGGGTGAGCATCTAGCCAGCTGGAAAATTACAACTACTAGTGATTGAAATGGGCCACACTGTACTCACTGGCTCTGGGGTTCCTGACCATGCGAGGATCTGTGACTGGAGACAGTGAGAGGGGAGGGGGGGGGGGCGGTGGCAGAGAAACAGGAGGAAAGGTAAGAATGGATCGCTAATGTTAGGAGGCTTATAAGATTTGATGCATGAGCCTAAAATATTTGGGTTGCACATTTTCTGTTCAATTTCCCTGCGGCTAAGGGAACTGGTGATGGTGTGAAGCTCTTTCTGCTCCATCTCACCTTGCCCTACAGCAGCATCCCATACATCTCTGTCTAACTATCTGGGACAGCAACATCAAATTATAACCACAGAAATCATTTTAAAGGGACCAAAACCACTGAGTCACAGGGCCAGCGCTTGGCAGGTGGCCAGGATGTTGACAAATGCAATGTGAATGCTGAGAGGACAGAAGGAAGAAAAATGTCCGTCTCAAGCCAGGCCAGAGCCCAGCTAATATCATTAGAGGATCCAAACAGCATCAAATGTGCAATCTCAGATGCAGCACAAGCAGAGAGGTCTGGTTTATCTGTTATCATCCTATCAGCACAACTCAGAGGAAGCTCCTTTAATACAAATAGAAAGCATATAGAATACCAATGCTGATAGGAGATGACAATTGCCTTATTTAGATCTGAATTCACAGGGCTTCATCTTTGCCGATTGTTAAATGTCATGTTCTGAAGCAAGCAGCAAACTCCTTATTGTCCCCATCTTTTTGCCCCTTGGTGTGAAGCCCCCCCCCCCGGCCCTGGTGGTACCTACATGAGGCAGTGACCTCAGTGATCTTGATATCACTGTCGCTCCCCATGCTGCGCTGCTCCTTTAGGCCATTCTCCAATGTCTCCAACACCCGCTCTTCTGAGAACTCCGGCACAACCTCCAGGTCTTCGACTGGGATATCAAACTGGGACCAATAGTAGGCTTTCACACCCTCACTGGTGCAAGCAGGGATAAGAGAGAAATGGATGGATTGTGTGAAGGAAGAGTATAAAGACACCCTTCAGTAACAAGCTTCAACATTCAAGAAGAAGCAAAGATTAGTGGAACATGGGTGATTTGGATTACTGTAAATAAATAAAAAGCCAACTCCTCGTGATTCTCTGCTACTACAGAAGAACTTCACAACCCACTACAGCACACTGCTACACACACATGACAGGGTGTGGTCACAAGTCAGCAGACCTCATCTAACCCTGATTTTGGCTATTTTAATAAATGCAAGGCTTGAAACTTCTTCTTTTTATACATTAAGTTTTCACAATCTGTTCAGCACAATAGAAAATCTAGAAATCAAGATCTCACATTACCTGAATGCAGAGACCACAGACTTGGTGTAGTATTTTTCGAGGAGTGGATCTTTCTTGTAGTTTTCCTTGAGCTGTGTAGAGAAGATGCATTTTAACTGAAAAGAACATGTTCAAGATTTCCGCTTGTCTGCCTAAAGACAAAAGTACAAATTAGCATGTTAACATAAAAACCGCTCTCCATGAAAAGCACACAACACTGAGATTCTCAATTAACGGTTTTGCCTTCAGCTGCAGTGAGCTGCGAACTGTATCAGACAAGGCTGCAGTCATACTTTGTGCTCTTAAATGCGGGTCTACCATACATTATGAATGTACACCCAACTAGCTTCAAGTGCTTGTTGTGAAAAGGGAAAACCAAAAAAGGGAAAAGGGCCAGGTGCAAAGGGTGAGCAGGTTTAATTTGTAGTTAGTGATAAAAGCAGAAAATGTCATGGAGGGAGAGGAAAGAGGTTGTTCACAGGAAAAAGAGGCCTGTATTATAAAATGAAATGTTAAGTTTCAAAATGGCCATTTCCAAAGCTTAAGTCAGCAACATCAAATAATAACCCATTGCCATTTTACAGACACAGGGAGGTAAAATACAGTTTTTCGAGGACTCTACAGACAGGTGGTGCTAGAGTGGCAGAGTAAAGTAAAGTATAACTGGTTAAACATGATGTCTATCTCCGAGATGCTTCAGCCTAGCATTGCTTGAAGCCAGAATCTCCAGGTTGTACTTGTCATGTGAACAGTAACCTAGATCTGAAACTACTCCTCAAAAGCTGTCCAAGTGCAAAACTAGTTCATCCTAAAGCTTTTCCCCCAATCATCTATTCATCTAATATTCCAGCTCCACTCTAATCCTCACCCAACCCCCTCACTCCTGTAGCTTTACACTGAGTAAGTGTGCGCTTGATGGGGTTTGAGTGAGTTTTTTTTTTTTTTTTTTTTTTTTAAACCATCAACATGCTTCTAAGTGCTGCTACAAACATCTCTGCCTCCAATAATGGGAGACGCTTTTGAGGGATTTACTAAGAGTATGTACTGCGTTTTATTCCTCCTACATAACTGTGCCTTCAGCAGTTTCTGTGCATTGAGAGGGGCATTTTCAAAAGCATTTCCATGATGCCAAACAACTAACCCTTAGTGAGAGAAGGGAACTGAGTGCAACACTTTGCTAAAATAGTTAACAATAAAACAATCTAGATGATACAAACGGAACAAAATTAGGAATATCATCTTCTTTGGGAGTCAAACTTACAACTGCCTCCAGTTTGACCGCCAAATCCTCAAATTCCTTGCTGTTGGTATTCTCCAGCTTCTGGTTATACGGGACATCAACCAGTTTCATATGCCCACTGAAGACCTGCGCTGATGGACCAAGGTGCTTACTAAGAGAGGCTTCTGAATCAGCATCTTTATCTAAGAAGGGAGAAGCAGATGAGAGTTAAGTGTTTGGTCAACACAACGCTATGAGATAGCTGCCTCTGATGAAAGAGGAGACACCACTTAAAGTAGTGTGATCTCATATCGAGCAGACAGGCTGTTTATCACGACTTCAGAGGCCGTTTTATCAGACCCTGAATAAATGAAAGGGAAGCTGTGCCACAGACAGACAGAAGTTGGAGCAGTCAAATCGGCTAACACTAATGGGAAATTACAAAGTGCAAACAAGTCACTCTTATATCAAAGAGCTGTGCCTTCACAGCAAGAGGGAATTATCCACTTTGGAGTTTCTGATGTTGTGCCTGGCAGTAACTGATGTTAGAAATGTAAATATTCACAATTTCTTATTTAATTCCATTAAGAATAACCTTGATTTATGTACAAAAATGTCCAACATCCCAACACATATAAAAGCCCCGTTTAGCTTAGTCTTTACTCGGATGATATAGAAAAGGAAAGCTGTCAACTATACCCACAGACAAACAACCAAACGAGGAACGCTGCAACAGCCGCAAGGATGAGAAACGCCACAAGGACCCCGATCAGAATCCCGAACTTCCGCTTTGATGACACTTTCTCTTTGTTGGTTAAGAAGTCAATCCGCTCGTGATGGCCATTGTGACCCTGATGCAGAAAAAGAGCAAAACAGAGTCAGCAAACATACAGCAAGTGTGAAAGCAGATATCATTTACTTTGATTACATGGTGAACAACAGAGAGAAGTGTTTTCCTGCAGTCTAACAGTATTACAGTAACACCATCTCTGCTTTTACTCAAACCTTAAAATAGATACCCAATTATTCTACAAGGATTGGGTCATCAACAATAGTTTCTGACTGAACAAATCACATTTTGTCCTTGATGACTTCCTCCAACGTCTAAAGGAGTAAAGAAAACAGAAAATATTCACATTTAAAAAGCTAGAATCATAGAATTTTGACTTTTTTTTCTTAAATAATTACTCAAAACAATTGACTATCAAAATAGAAATAGTTCCCGGTAAATTGAATTGTTGATAACTGATTGATTATACAATTATTATAAATTAATTTGTTTTAAATGGTAGGATAATGATGTCAGCCATATGCCATCGTCAGATGGGATTTATATGCAACTAAAATTTGAGAAACAACCATATAAACACACTAATCCTTTTTCTCTCCTAGTCAAAAATAGCCTTACTTTTCAATATTTAAACCGTTGAACTTAAACAGGAAAACAGGAGAAAAAACAGGATGCGAAACGCTACTAAACTACTTTCCAAGAGTGACAAGTTCAAACAAGCAAGTTAGGCATACTGTATGCTGGCACAAAAAAAAACAAAAAACTGGCAAAACCTGTTCAGTAAATGTGACAAAGCTCCCACACTCATACCTTCAAATCGCTTGTGGAGATTATGAGCTTGCTGCTTTAGGCTGTATGAGTATGTATGTCTGTCGATACTGTGTGTGTGTGTCTGTTGTTGAGCCATTTCAAGTGGGTGGACTGAGAGAAAGGTTTCAGGCCTGTTAGTAATCAACACACAATGAATTCAGTGCCTGTAGCACATGAGTGAAGAAGCCCGAGTGCCATTAGGGATGGAGAATCACTTTGGTATTAAATCAATTTGTCAGATGTGCTGCCCCTTAAGATGGGGGCTCAATTACATGAGTCTAGATGATAACTCATGGCAATTAAGGCCTATTCTTACCCAGCTCGGGCTTCCACACATGCTTTCTAATTGGAATCTCTAACAGCAATCATGGGCCAGAGAGAGGGGAATCATTAGAGATGGGGTCAGCAAGTGCTCCAGGGTCTCTCTCTATCAGTCACCCTGATCACAGTCTAATAAAACCATTACATGCTCTTCATCATATCCCATTCTTCACTCCAAGAAAGAGATACTACTATCCCATTTTAACTATGTGTAGTATTTGTAATTAAATACCAGCTCAGTGTGCTAAACAGGAAGTAGTGCTGCTTGTCTCTCAACACTGATTTATGAGGAAAAGCCACAACATGCTGATGCAAACTAAAACAAAATGTTAATGTTTGACAAGAAAATAGTCAAAATTGCAGTTAAACATTCTGCAGTCAGTTGCTGCAGAGCATTTCTAACCGGTTTGACAAGTGGGGAACCAGTCAACACTGCTTTGAGGTGTGGTTTAAGAAAATGATAAAACATCAAGCACAGTAACAAATGTCATTTAAACACGGGTTGTTATTGACATGATTTTTCATACTAACCCAGATTTCTTGTCGGCATATAAATCAGAGATGGAATATATTGTAATGTATGATACTAAGCTCCTGTAAACCTCTTAGCTACTTATTATTTCTGTTTACTGGACTGTAAACATCTTGATTTTTTAGTAATTATATTAATTTGATGACTGCATTTACAACATAATATACAAACAGTATAGGAATTGCACCACATGAGCTATTTTCAACAAGGTTAAAGCATCAATAACAGGAGAATTCTTCAGTGTGTCCTCTTAATATCAAAGTACATACGACTCTGCTGGTAATAAATATTAGATTTTACAATGACATGGGGAAATGGTCGAGCCACTTTTTCTGCCACTGATCGGATCAAATCTGTCATGATGTTGACCTTAAGTTTCAATACTCAATACCTCAAAGCCTGGAGCCCAAACAACATTAGTCATGTGGATTATTTGTTTCACATAAAATAGAGAGAGAAACTGGGAGTAATAAAGATGAAACGAGAGTATACCGAAAAAGACATAAAATTGAAATCGAAGTGATTAAAACCTCATATTTTGGCCAACACATAAACAGTTAGTTTATACAATATGTACTTAAGTCGGGCAATATTTGACATTATGAAGTGCTGTGTTAGTGTCCTTAGTAAAAAAAAAATGGTCTTAGAATACTTATTTTTACTAGCATAAGTAGCATAGCCAATACTGCAGTGAAAGAAACGGTGTGAAACTGCTGTGCAAGTCAGTTCGGTATCTCTGTGTATGAGTTAACATAACTTTTTTTTTTTTTTTTTTTTTTTACCGTTGCCCAATTATCTTCTTAACTGTCCTCCTGTGTTCACGTTGGGTGCCTATAGACTCCCAAGAGCCTCCTCCGATGCACACAGAGATGTGCCTGGCAGCCTCTAATTTTATGTTTTAACCGTCTCCTTTCTAATTTCTTTGAAAGAAATGTACCGTATACCTTTTCTCTCTATTGAAGCATTTAACGGTTTAGTCAAAGTGAGTAGGGGACATTTTACACATGGCAACTATGGCTACAGTCATCGAACGGGTCATGATGACATGTCACAGTAGGAAAAGCACAAGTGTAAATAATAAAATGAATGATGGATGAACGATGAATTCCCTTCAGCTGCTTCAGTCCTGGTATTGTGCATTTTGGCTCACTGTCACAACTTACTGGGACACTTGAACAGAACAAAATTATCATTAATGCTAGTAGTAACGCCAGTGCTCTTCTTACTGTGACAAATCAAAAAGGCCTATGGGCTTCTTTTTCATTGAAAATAAAAAGAAAGGCTCGCCTACACTTAAACGGATATTGATTTTTTTAGGCAATACATTTTGCTCCCACTGTCCGTAACTTGCTTTGCTCCCAGTCTGTTTTTCCAAACTGGGGGCGTGCCGACCAACATTTACTTATACACCGACTATGGTTAAGTACCTCATGTTAACTATTCCTTTAAGTCATAAACACTGGAGAAAAGAATTTAGATCAGACTTCAGAAAAAAAATTCTCACTTGTCTCAGAAGGCTTCTGTACTATACCTACTTTGTATCAGAGTTTAAAACAATATGGATGCATGTCATCAATACATTAATAAAATCATTCAAGGCCAAGATACAACTATAACTAACTAACATTCTGTGCTATTTTGTTTTTCATTTAACTTAGTTCCACTATGCATTTGTGGTACCACTGTGTATTTACTGCTGCTGCACCTGCTCAAGTGGTTTGTCAACATACTCTAAACATTTTCAGGGGGCTAATGAGGAGTCACAGGATGTAGTTTGTTTCACAGTGACAAACTACATCCTGTGCACAACCAGAGGCCAAACCGCCAGCTCTGGGGTTGAGCTCAACAGAGAAATCCACCCATGTAGCATTGCAGTCTCACAACACTGTCAGACTCCCAATGGACAGTTGGGACAGTCATTCTTCGTCCTTGTCAAAACCTGGCACCTACATTACCCATGATGCAACTCGACCGCCGACTACCAGCTAATGTAGCCTTGAGTTGCTATAGCCTCAAGCAGAGATGAGGAGCGGGCTACAGATGTCTGATAACCTCACTTATTTCTAACCCCACACCCCCAGATTTTTTCACTTTCAACCTAAGTAGTCTTAAACCTGAAGTGACATCACTTAAGGACACTTATCAGATTTCGCACAGCTCCCTCTGGAGCCACAAAAGGCTTCATACAACATTTTTCACATATGCAGAAATATCCCCCAAGACCTGTAAACAGACTTTGATGTGTTAAATCAGTGGAGTCCCCCTTTAAAAAGCTCTCGTATGCCTTCCACGCACTTACCAGCACTGATATGTCTTACCCAGACAAACCAGCCTGAAGACTGCAACCAAAAGGGACCATCAAATAGCTACACCAGCCAATCAATGCAATTTAGGCTTCAGCGGCCTCATATTTACTTTTAGTAAACAAACGCCTACACATACCTCTCACTTGACAGCAGCCCTAAGCAGACATTTAGCAGTTAGCCGCTTATAGTGCAGAATCAGTCAGGCGGCTGTGAGTGCAGAGGAGCTACAGCCCTGTGGCATACTACCACCTTGCTGCTCAAAGTCAAGCTAAGCGGAAGAATGGGAGCAAATCAACAACATCCAAAGTATTGTGTCTTCCTCATTACAGAACTGAGGAAGACTAAATGAAGGACAATGCTGCTGCCCTTACATGGAAGCAGCCTGCTTCAGTTTGTGCACACAGATCTTATTTTATGCAAAGTTGCAGACAGTGCACTGGCCAAAACTGTAAAGCCCAGACAAAGTGCAAACAAAAACCTGTGTGAAACTTAATATAACTGAAAATAATCAATTATTTATGAAATTTTTGTCAACTGTCATCACTGAGTGGAGTCAATAATAAGAGACGTTTCCATCGCATACTTGACTTTTGTTGCTCAGATTCAACATAACTGCCCTTTAGGTGTGACCTGAAATGCAAGAGGAAAGCAGCATGGCCTTGCCTGAAGAATTATTCATTGACAACTCCACTAAGTCTCCACATAAACAAAGAGCAGACTGACTCACAGTATTCCCATTAGATCCAGTATCTAAGACTGAACTCATTGTCTGCGAGTAATCAAATATTAACAAAGGAAGAAATGTTCATTTCCCAACAGTTTTGCTCATCTTATATATATATATATATATATATATATATATATATATATATATATATATATATATATATATATATATATATATATATATATATATATATATATATATATATATATATATATATATATATATACACACACATTATACATCTTATGTAATTTAAAACAAGCCTCTCTCCTTACTTTCAGATTCACAAAGGCAAAAGGTGTGGCATGAAAACCTTGGTACTTAACTAGTAGTATTTCTATTAAATACATTTCCCACCTACAACAACTTTTTTTTATACATAAGACAATAGTTTTACTGGTTCTTAATTCATACAAAAATGCAGCTAAACATTTTCTTCAGAATCTGTAATAGCACACACATATAATATATATATATATATATATACACAGTTGTGGTCAAAAGTTTACATACACTTGTAAAGAACATAATGTCATGGCTCTCTTGAGTTTCCAGTTATTTCTACAACTCTGATTTTTCTCTGATAGAGTGATTGGAACAGATACTTCTTTGTCACAAAAAACATTCATGAAGTTTGGTTCTTTCATGACTTTATTATGGGTTAACAGAAAAAGTGACAAAATCTGCTGGGTCAAAAATATACATACAGCAACATGAATTAGCAATTTTGGTGACTTAGAAAGTTGTGTCAATGAAATGAGCTTCATAGCATGGCCTCTTAACTTCTTGTGAGTGATTATGAGTGACTACAACTGGTGACTTCTCTGAGGCCATTTAAATAGGGCTCATTGGATACAAACGCCCACAAACGCTACAATGGGAAAGTCAAAGGAGCTCAGCATGGATCTGAAAAAGCAAATCATTGACTTGAACAAGTCAGGAAAGTCACTTGGAGCCATTTCAAAGCAGCTGCAGGTCCCAAGAGCAACAGTGCAAACAATTGTTTGTAAGTATAAAGTGCATGGCACTGTTTTGTCACTGCCACGATCAGGAAGAAAACGCAAGCTATCACCTGCTGCTGAGAGAAAATTGGTCAGGAGGGTGAAGAGTCAACCGAGAACCACCAAAAAGCAGATCTGCCAAGAATTAGAAGCTGCTGGAACACAGGTGTCAGTGTCCACAGTCAAGCGTGTTTTGCATCTCCATGGACTGAGAGGCTGCCGTGCAAGAAGGAAGCCCTTGCTCCAAAAGCGGCACCTTAAGGCTCGACTGAAGTTTGCTGCTGATCACGTGGACAAAGATAAGACCTTCTGGAGGAAAGTTCTGTGGTCAGACGAAACAAAAATCAAGCTGTTTGGCCACAATGCCCAGCAATATGTTTGGAGGAGAAAAGGTGAGGCCTTTCACCCCAAGAACACCATGCCTACCGTCAAGCACGGTGGTGGTAGTATTATGCTGTGGGGCTGTTTTGCTGCCAATGGAACTGGTGCTTTACAGAGAGTAAATGGGATAATGAAGAAGGAGGATTACCTTCAAATTCTTCAAGATAACCTAAAATCATCAGCCCGAAGGTTGGGTCTTGGGCGCAGTTGGGTGTTCCAACAGGACAATGACCCCAAACACACATCAAAAGTGGTAATGGAATGGCTAAATCAGGCTAGAATTAGGGTTTTAGAATGGCCTTCCCAAAGTCCTGACTTAAAATCCCATTGAGAACATGTGGACAATGCTGAAGAAACAAGTCCATGTCAGAAAGCCATCAAATTGAACTGAACTGCACCAATTCTGTCAAGAGGAGTGGTCAAAGATTCAACGAGAAGCTTGCCAGAAGCTTGTGGATGGCTACCAAAAGCGCCTAATTGAAGTGAAAATGGCCAAGGGACATGTAACCAAATATTAGCACTGCTGTATGTATATTTTTGACTCAGCAGATTTGATCACTTTTTCTGTTAACCCATAATAAAGTCATGAAAGAACCAAACTTCATGAATGTTTTTTGTGACAAAGAAGTATCTGTTCCAATTACTCTATCAGAGAAAAATCAGTTGTAGAAATAACGGGGAAACTCAAGAGAGCCATGACATTATGTTCTTTACAAGTGTATGTAAACTTTTGACCACAACTGTATGTATATATATATATATATATATATATATATATATATATATATATATATATATATATATATATATATATATATATATATATATATATATATATATATATATATATATATATATATATATATATATATATATATATATATATATATTCTACTTACTTGGTATATTTCTACTCAGTATATTGTATTCATGCATAAGTACTTCTGCTCTGAACTCTGTTGAACTTCACCGGGTCTCTGTTGTGCAAAAGAAGAAATCACCATTGCCTGCGCACAAAGATAACTAATTTTGTTTTATGAGAATGTTCCAGCGCCAAGGCCACCTAGCCGCTTGTTTTCATTGCTGACCGTTTGTTTTTCATTAATGTTTCTATCAGTCTAAGACCAAAATGTCTGCAACATTGGCCCCCACCTTTGCTCCTTCTGTATAAAGAAAGCGCGCTCACTTACAAAGGGTTATTCCTCATTGAGACTGTACGCATTCTGTTGTGATAATTGAACCTTCTCTGCGCAGAGAATAAATACTCAAAAGACAACCTCTGGTATTCTTTACGTAAGCATTAAAAGGCTCACGCAAAGCGAGTACGGGATTTTTTCCACCACAAATCTCACACACCTTTCCCAGAATGAAATATAATGTTGAAGAAAAAAAGAAAGCAGCACTTGTTTACTTAGTTTCTTTGTTTTGTCATGCCCCCGAAGCAGCAGGGAGGGGTCAAGTAAGGACATGCCTGGCAATTCTCTTGTGTCGAATACCTTACAGTGTGGGCAACCTGTTGTCTCTGAGCTGGGAGAAGGCTCTGATAAATATGGATTTTAATAACAAGCTACTGTTTTATGAAGTTCTTGTTAATGTCAAACTAACTTAAGAAAGAAAACTGTTTATTTTGCCTGAATCCTGTTAGTGTTTGCCCATGTTTTTAGCAGAACCCATACTGATACTGCAGTATGTCTTTCCCCAGGGCTTAGGACTGTTTTCATGAAGCTGTCAAATAAAGGTGGTAGAGAGCCGGTGAGTTTCAGCAGCACTGACCAAAGCCTTGTAACCATTAATAGGTCCCTACAGAGTGAAGTTCACCTTTACCTGTCAGACACTATTTTCAGCCCACAAGACTGGATTATGTAGTAACAAGAACTGTATGGACATGTACATAATGTATTCATGTTCCTGGAGAATTTGACCTATAATATTACACTACATAAGCTATTTTCTTTATTCTGATTTAAGTGAACAGTTTGGTTGATCTAAAATAACTGTGGCAACTTGTTTATGGCCTTTGTTGCCCATAAACAAATACACTACACTCAGGAGCTTGTTTTTCAATAATAAATCAATGCAATTCACCATGAAATATGCCTGTAGTTGTTGTCAATGTGGCCACACAGTTCTTCGGTTTGGCTTTTGATATTTTGGAAAAGTAAATAACATTCAACCAAACTTAAAAAGGAAAAACAATGTCTACCCATAAAGTTGACAAAAACATAAACAAAAATCAGTAATGCAAATATCAACAATTAATAGTGACACTGTTTGTATTGAGGGTTTTTTAAACTTAGTTCAGGAACATGGACCATGCCCTGAACACAGCTCATTTCCTCCACACAAAGTATGTAAGCACAACGCACCTGTTCACTTCCTCTTTGACTCTGCTTTCACATCCCTCCCCCCAACCCCGTTTTTGTCTATTTTCTGCCTCTCTCTGTCTCTCTCTCTCTCTTTTGCAGGTTTACAGGAACAACGGGGGACTCTGCAAAGAGATGCTCGCCCAGCCTTTGTTCTACGACCTTCTCTACTCTCCTCGTTTCTTCTTCCCTACACCCTTACATCCCTTCATCCCTCTACCCCTATATGCCCCGACCCTACATCCCTCTCCCTCAACCCCTTCCGCTTCCTAAAACAATCATTCCATCATGCAATAAACCTCTCAAAACTCATATTGTTATTGGCGTGGTCCTTGTTAGTGAACTGAGGTTTAGGCCTCTATCCGTCTTTCTGCATGATGGAACAGAGATCAACCCTTCTTTGTATAATAATTTACCAGATTCAGACCACAGGCGATGATATGATAAGTGGTAGGTTACAAAAATAGGTCACACAGCTTTAAGAATTCTTCTCTAAAAATTAAACGAGCAATTATCATGTAAAACAGTATACATCAATGTGAAATCAGCAAATAGCATTTAAGTCTGATGTTGCCTTTTACCCTATTTCATCTGCCTTCACATATCTGCCTTTGTGACTGAAAGTAATTACTATGTTTTTTAAATGATATGAAATGTAAAAGAAGAATAACTTGGAAATGAAGTGTGGAAAAAAAGATTCTGCAGAACACGTCATATAATTACCCTCATTTCTAACTATCATTTAATATTCAATTTAGTATATGATATTATTAGTTGAAATGTCCTTTCTTATGGTAATGTAGATGGAAATAAACAAAAAAGACGTTTGTTCAGTAACATGTTCACTTCCCACATCATGCTACCATCAAATTCAAAACTTTCCAATCCGTCGTTGATTGGCAGCAGACATGCCAAAATGACAACAACACAGAGAGAAACGCGATTTTTAATAAGTGTTCCTGACTTTATCATTCATTCAAACATCCATAATATAGTGAAAACCATTCTAGTATCAGTGTTGAACCTGGGATGAGAGGCCCAGAAAGCACACTGATGATCGAGTACAGAAACGTTTTCAAAGGCCAAAGTATCTGGGTTTGAAATGTCTGTTACTGAAGGCCTAATTAATCAGACACAGACAGAAAAACAGATCCAGGCCCAAAGCAAACAATCTTTGGGCATGGAGTATGTCTCGCACACTGTCACTGATATGAGCATAATGTTAAATTTGACCAACCTTACCTCATATCTGGTGGAATTCATCTTCCAAAAGCGCTCCAACAGAATCCGGTTCCAGAATCCTTCCCAAGAGCACTGCAAAGTTAGGAATTCTGAAGTGTTTTGAATATATGTGTGCGTCGTTAAATTTAAATCCAGTTGTCAGTGGGTCTCTTCCTGTATCGTTGCGAGCTGTGAATGCTGACACACCTGAAACCGACCTCTTCCTTACACACCTATGACATAAACCACGCCCAAAATACCTGCTGCTGCTGCTGCACTGTAGACGTCAGTGGGCAAAACCCACACTACTGTTCTTAAATGACCTGTAAGACCACTGTCATGGCACCAAATAATTACCCG
Organism: Cebidichthys violaceus; assembly: GCF_023349555.1. Taxonomy (NCBI): domain Eukaryota; kingdom Metazoa; phylum Chordata; class Actinopteri; order Perciformes; family Stichaeidae; genus Cebidichthys; species Cebidichthys violaceus. The sequence goes on along the minus strand of NW_027176927.1, from coordinate 14,105,420 downwards.
TAAGTCTTCACTGACTGATAAAAATGGTGCAGGGGGACGTTTTAATCAAACACCGGCTGCTCCGTTTGGAGACGTTCAGGCATGTAAGAGGACGTTTTTCTGTCCTTTACTATCGTGACGTGTGTTCCCCCTGCTGACCAATTGGGGATGTTGCTGCCAAAAACCCAGAAAAAAAAAATCGCATACAGTTTGACAGTAATAAGTCAAAGTCAAAATCTTGGGATAAGTAACATTTTAACAATAGAGTGATGCTTTAGTTTTTTTGGGTATTTCAGATTTGTATTTGTATTAATTGTGTTTATTTGTTACTCTGTGCTTCTTTTGGAGATTCCAGATGCATCCAGATGTTTTGTGTGTTTGTATGCAATACAACAGTGTATTCACTTAACTAACACAAAATAAAAAAGAAAGAACATTATGAACACAATCTAATTTCATGCAATCTAATAAATCAACCTCATAAAATACAGCCTCAAAATACATAAATACAAAATGAACATAACACCTCTCTATTTTAAGTTTCATAAAGGTTGTATTGAATGTTTTATCTGATTTCCAAGTGGTTTCAACTTTGGCGTGTGTGAGAACCCTCTAAACTTGTGAGAAGTTACACCAAAAAATATGATTCCCTCTCAGATTGTTTCATTAGAAGGATTCTGAGAGGTTATTATTGCACAAGAAAAAAAAACAAAAAAGAAAAGTCTAAATAAATAAATAAACATGACAATACCAGTGTATTTGATGCACATGTCTAAACGAACGGAGAAATACAACAGTTCTATCTTTATTAAGTTTATAATGTTCAGTTTTGGTTAAAACTTCTTTTGAGAGCTCATGATTTAGCTCTCTGATCATTTTGGCAGCTACAGATATAGTGTTGTTGAAATATACCACGTTATACAGAGAGGTGTTTCTAATATTTTGTCCACCCCATTCAGATCAGGGTATACACAAAAACACTCAGTGTGATGCATTCAGTTTATTGCAGGACTGTTGTATTAAACTGCATTAGTTCTACTTCGCTGTTCATGATGAACTGGCAACTTTATGTGTATTTGTTTTCTTTCTTACCCGCTTTAATCACCTAGTGACCCCTCAAATTTATTCCGGCAGTTTATTAAATTCGATATATTTATTAAAGCTAAAAAAATTCAAGTTAACATTTTTTAAATGAAAATGTCTTGAATTGTCATATATTCTGGATCATCCAATGAGTGTGAATGAATAGGTGCAGCTTTAAGAATACTTAATTAGGCAATTGAGCTGTTTTGTAGTCTTAAACGTTGTGTTGGAGGAATCTTTAGGAGTTTTATTCTTTGTGGTATCAAAGACTATTCCCCAGGGGATGTCATACAGTCAGTCGGTTTGCTCAGTTTGAAGCAAATTAAAGATGATCATTTAATTTTCATGGTAGATTCTCCCTTTAAACAGGCGCAGAAAATCAGCAGGCGATTCCTGCCGTGCATTCTCTATCCATCACCAGCAGATGTCTCTCTTCCCTAATCCACCGCGAGGACGCCATGAGTAAACTCCGTGATAAATACCCGCAGAAACAGGGCTTGGTTCTGTCACGCCTCATCCACATAAAATCCCAGGCTGCCATTGGAGAGCCCGTCGGCAAGAGCGAGCAGGACGCAGACGCAGGAGATATCGCAGGAAGGCGCAGACGAACGCAGTGTCCATCACTTCAGCTGATGTAACAGACAGCGTATGTTGGAGGCAGTTATTTAACAAAATATAAAAAAGAGACAAAAGAAGGAGAGAAAATGGGACATATCGCAATACCTATATTGATGGCTGTGTTGTCCTACTGCGTGTGGGGAAACGTCGAGGTAAGAGCAATCTGAACCATTTGTTTCGATGGCGCATTGCAATATTGCTGTCTGTTTAGCTGAATGTCGATGTGGCTTTTTGACGAAGTGCTGTGTTATAGTTCACGTCGACATCACACATGCCACGCACACAGCTGCCTCTATGTCCATATTGCTGACACGCACCCTTATCTAGGGCAGGTTTAATTTGTAAATGCATCCTCTCGCTCCGTCCTGTGTCAACAAGAGTAATGGCACAGCGTCAACGAAAATGCAGGGATAGTGAGGGGGGTTTTAAATGCAAATGCAGAATAATAACACATGTATGGAAGCTGATATTTCAGGACGTAAATATGAGAGGCTTCATGGAGATGTGGTGTACAGTGTATTGTGCTCGCTGCATCAAGTCTGGGCCTGTGTTTGAAATGAAAAATGTCACAAAGGCCTTTTTCTCTGTTGAAGGATGGAGATCATATCCCCTACTCATTGCGTCCCATCTGGCCTTGTCAGAGGAAGAAATCAGCTTGCATCCGTGCTTTAGAGGAGTGGTGCAGCTCCGGAGCAGGATGGAGTCATGCATATTCAATTGCCGTTCTGTGTTACATTTGGTCTTCATGACAGCACACTAAATAGATTAGAAAAAGCCCCAATTTAATCTCACAGTGAATCAGGCAATGTCAGATTTTCAGTGGATCGTCTTCTTTCAAATACCTCTAATTCTAAATGATGTTGCCGTAAAAATGCATGTGAATAAACTGATCGTCCAAGAGGGGGGTGACTTTGATATGTCATTCATTGGCCATAGAGTACGATACAGAGTATACTACTAATGAGAGATACAGGTCATCCTATTGCCATCTGTCTCCATCAATAGGTAGCGAGGAGATAGTGAAAGTCTCTGGTAGAGAGCGACAGATCAATGGGCCGCCAGCTGCTTCCACCTACCGCCTGTCTCATCACGTCTTGCAGCAGACGCACAGTTTGATGGACTCAACCATCACCCCCTGTAATAGATCTGAGGCATGAATTCAGGTTGGAGCACGAGCATTTGTGTGCAGGGGCAAGGTGGTGCTGGAGGTGAGCTTGAGTGTGTAGGGGGGGGGGGGGGGGGGGGAGTCATGTGGTCCAAGCTGGAGCTATGGTTCAGGTGAAACGTACTGTTCCACCTGGAAATGAAGAGTGAATGAAGCTGCAGTGTCGGAGATAGAATATTGAGCATCCTGACTGTTCGTTCAGGATCTCCTGGAGTTCCTAAGAGGCTTTGAGAGATGTTTATTTATTAGCCATCTTCCACAGTGAGTCTGTAACAGTCATAATGCCTCTCCTTTCATTCTGAAATAATTTCACTTCTCTAAGAGCCTTAGTGGGATTACTGCTATGCTGAGGAACAGGCTTTAGCTTCATACAAGGAGACCTGCCCATGAAGGTTTACACTGAAGATTACCCCATGAGAGGGTTGGCTGACTGGATTACACTGTGGTATTAGACCCAATAAAACTGTCAGCATCCCTTAATTTACTCCACATTCACTCAGCTGAAATGTGCGAATTGGATTAATTCTATCTTTTATAGTGCTATATTTAATGCATAATCAGAAGATAATCAAATTAAATGTCCACACAGTGTTCTGGATTAGTAAAGCCGTGATCATTTTTAGCTGAAATACAAATTCAGCATCATCCTGTCTTCTGATTGGACACACACATTGATGTCAGGTTGTCACCTGAGTCAAGTCCAGTAATGGCCTCCCAGGTATCTCAGCTGCAACAGCACTTACTGTACCTGTCGCTGCACCCAGAGCATTAAGCTAACTGACACGCGGAACAGTTCTGATACAAAAGGTCATTCTTAAAAAGATGACAGAAACCACCACCTTTACGTGCAGCCTGTAAACTTCTTATTCACTTAGTCTGACATTTACGGAGCACAGGATGTTTGGATGAAATCAAATTTGTTGGGTTTTGTGTGACAGTAGTCTTTAAATTATTTAATCTTTAACAGGAGTGGGCAATGTGGAAAACACATCACAGTAAATAACATTAGGATTTGATACATATAATAATATTGGGATGGGTGATGTAACAATATATACTGTGAGATCAAATAAAATGTTTCTCTTGAACATCTTTGGGTGTATTCAAACTTCACATTCCTGCCATTTGCTCGGAGACACGGAACACTTAGATGGAAAACAGCTCGCTTCAGCAGGAGTTTTGTTCCTGTTCCCTCTGCAACAGCAGCCCTGAACAATCTGCCTCGCTGACACTGTTGTGAGCTGGGACGAATGAATTAATCTGTATGTTGCTATATGTGTATCTAATCTATGGAATCTGTAGATCATAGAATCAAAGAACAGGACTGCTTTATGGCAGTGTTAGATGTTTACATGAATGTAATAAAGTAATTTTGTTTTTCAGGTGCTGTAACTAATAATTATTTTCATTAAACATCGATATTGATATCTGACCATTATTTTCTTAATTAATTGATCAATCCTTTAAGATGTCAGGAAATAGTGAAAAAGGCAAACGTTGACATATTCGGGCATCTTGTCATTTTGTCCAACCAACACTATAAATATAATTACAATAAGTATTCAGTTCACTATCAGAAAAGAGTAAGAAACACAGAAAATGTTACTTAAATTACTATTTGTTTATCAGAATGGTTGCTAATTATTTCTAATTTGATTGATAATTGATTAATTGACTTATTGTGGCAGTTCTTATTGTGCTATGACATTATTTGTATAGAAGATTTTATTGATATCACGCAGCCCTATCATGATGTAGTTAATTTTCTCTGAAATCAATGGAGAAACTGTTAAACTGATAAAACAGCAATGTCTTGTTGTTGTTGTTGTTGTTGGCCAATCTGAAATTAAATAATCTACCAAATCCAAGTACCTCATCGCATTGGTGCAAAATAAATAAAAAATATATGCTATTGTCATTATGAAGTCCTGGTAACTCATTAGAAAATTGCCTACGATGAACTTATACAACACAATATAAAAAAGACAGCTATTGCAAAAATGGTTTGGCTCAATCTTTTAACAGCTGACAACTTCATATCATCCTGCGATGTATATCCCCATACCAGCCGGGCCTACTCTTTAAGATCACAAACATTAGGGAATCACAATGGTATTACAAATACTCACTTACCAACAAAACATAAAGCCAGGCTGAAGCTAGTGAGCTTAGTATATGCTCCAACAAAACCCCAAACAAGAAGATCTGATTTATGAAAGCAATCAGACAAAGATTGTGTTTGTGTGTAGCTATTTTGACAAAAAAAGGGAGGCTAAGGGCTACAGGTATGCTCAGCTTTAGTGGACCAGCTCTGTATTTATCAAGACAAATGACTGCAGTGTGAACCTGAGCTTTCCAGTCCAGAGAGGCTTTAAAAGAAGAATAGTGGCAAACCCAAAAACATCTACAGGTTTTTTTACAGAAGGTCTGGGACAGCATAAAGCTTAAAAGGAGGATTGGGAGGGAGAGAAAATGGAAGGACGAGCAGAAGGATAGGACGCAGGTTTTATGACTGAAGATTTAAATAAAAATGGTGAGTCATAAAGTCACTGTGTAACCCCCCTCACCCCCCTCTTCCAACACCACATCCCCACCAACAGCAATTTCAGGCCTTGTGCTGGAATACAGCCATACAGATCCAATCACCTCCCACCCCCATCTGCCTCTCAATGCAGTAACACAAGAGGATTTGTTTGAAAAAAAACAAGAAAAAAAGACAACCAGATCTCTCTCCCTCTCTCTTTCTTTCTATCTCTCTCTCTCTCTCTCTCTCTCTCTCTCTCTCTCTCTCTCTCTCTCTCTCTCTCTCTCTCTCTCTCAAACACACACACAAACACACACCCTGCCCTACACTCACTTAATTAATTAATTTTAGAGCCAAGAGATAATCGAGTTCCACTAATGGATTCCCGTGTGCTTGCTATTCTCTACTATATCTGTGTGCCAGTGGGTATAAAGCATACCATTTTGTTGTATCACATGTTATTCCCCCTGTTCTCCGTATCTGACTTTCTTTTCCAAGGATTTGAAGCGCAGCACACTCACAGTACCAAGATTAAATCCTGCAGAGTCACTGTGAAATGAGAGCTACACTGTACCTGCAGAAAGGAGCCCTAGAAATTGAGCTGTTACCAGAGGTGACAGACGAATGAGTGATATTAACGTATTCTGTTGGCTATTCTTGCAATCGACAACATTGAAACAGTGCCTTGTGTTGTGTGATTCAGAGGGTTATTGGGTGGTTTTAATTTCTATTATCGCTGCTGGTCGTTTGGAGTGCGGATGAAGTATGCATTTGTGTCTCCAGGCATGGAAATGCGCCCGCTTTTGTGCTGAAAATACACTGACATTAATTGCACATTTGCACGGCATCCTCCCGATAGATTTAGGGAAACTCTCTCAAACCTCCTGGTTTAGATGAGTCAATCTTGTCTTCTGGCCTTTCTGAATTATTTCAAATTATGTGTCTCAGCTGGAAAGGGAGTAATTCCTAATTCAGCATTTAATAATGTTTGCTTGCAAGGCCCATCACTTGGTGTCATCTCTATAGCCTGTCATGAAAAACCTGATGCACTGTGTTTGATGAGTTAATTTCTTTGGCTTCCCAGACTGCATGGCTGTTTCTAGGTTAGACATAATTAGGGATAGCATTAACTTCCTCAAGATTACGTTACCTTTCATCATCCACTTACTGGATGTCACATATAACATATATGTAGATTCATGGGGCAATTTCAAACCTTGAGTACTTTCTTGAGCCTGTGTCTAGGACTGTGGGATGTGCACAGGTTTCTTCTGTGTGCGTTCGCACATGTCATGTGTTTGCTCAGTGTCACATATAGAGAGTTTGAAACTAGCATAGCCATCCTGATCACATCCAGCCATGGCTCCTCGCCATAGTCTTGCAGGGCAGAGATATCACTGCAGCCCAAGGTCCTCACACCCCGCATAACTGCCTCAGTAAGCCTAATGGCTTGGATTTTTGCAGAAAAGTGTAATGCCAGGGCCTAGTGAGATGTTTAGTCCTGCTGCAGCCTGTGGGAGGTTTCAGAGGAGCCCCCTCGAAAACATCTGCAGTGTGGCGATAACACTTGTCCTCCATGTTCAGGAGGAAAAAGAGAGAGAGCACTGCGAAACAGATTGAGGGCTGCTGGAGAGAGGGGGGTGGGGGGTGGGATTGCCCTTGCATGGCGAATGATTTGGGAAAAGGAGAGGGTGAGGGAGGATAGGGAGTGTAAGTGATGTAGAGCATGTAGAATGTTATGTGGGTTGCAGGCTGGAGGAGTGCATGCTAATGGAGGAACCCAGCCCTATTGCTGCTCAGCTCGAGCAGCTGGGAGAGCAGAGAGATCAATCTCTGTCATGTACATGTATTCACAGGTGGCCTTGAAATGAGTCGAGGGGCAGAGGCAAGAAAAACCCTGTGGCCAGAGTGGAGCACTGAGTTGTATTAAAGAGGGACTGGGAAATGTTCCTTAACGGCCGTAGCTGCAGGGTTTGAGAGAGTGTGATGTCGCTGAGTCCACTGAGACTGATTGGGCCAGTATTAAAATTCTACAGGAGAACATTGGGAGCTGTTACGGAGGGAAATGGATGTACTTTTTGCCAGGTCGTTTTCGCTCTGCCATCATTTGCACTGCATTGGCTACAAAACAGGCAGCTCCTATCAGAAGGACTAAAAGCTCATTTCTAAGACATTAATCCAAATGCAACAAAGGTACTGATGGATAGAAATCGCTCCCGTACACACAATTAGGTCACACACTCACACAGATAACTCAGAAATATACACACAGACACACACATTCACCACACACTTGCTGCTTTATAAAAATGGCAAGCTGCAGAAGCTGCATCAATTATTGAAGGCCGTGGAAAGGTCTGGGCTCTAGCTTGTCTACTGGGCTTTGGCACTTGTCACGCACCCTCTCAACGCTCCGATGCGAGCCCTCTCTCTTCATGTTACTTGGTTTTTTGTTACCCCCCTGCTACGCCCTCCAGGTCCTCTCCCCACCCTTGCTCTATAGAACACAAAAGAAAATCCCCACCCCTGTCTCCTCCTTGCCTTGGCCCGTCTCATCCCTCCTCTCTGTGTACGCCCCAGCCTCCCCTACCACATCCCAAAGGCACTCCCTACCCCTCCCCTACCCACTCTCCCAGACACTGCTCCTCCATCTGCCTCAGCAGCTTTCAGTGGCCAGTGACATCTTTTCACTTTCCTTGTGTATTCTTTGATTGTTCTTGAATAATTCATGCTCCGAACTCACCCTTCATCCATCGTGCACTTTGCTCATCTTGCAATTTTTTTTGTTCCTTCATTCTTGATATTTTCAGACATCTGACTCTAACTGTCTCTATCTGCACATGCTGGTTCTCTATTGTCGCTCCCCCTTACTAATGCACTTAAATAAAAGTTTTACCATCAGATATTCTTACAATATGAACAATAAGTTCCTAATATGTACCATTATGTACGATGGACCAATCAATTTTGTTCAGCACATTTCAGGAGTTATTTTGTGAGTTTTGTAATGTTCCTGTTGGTTATACCCATTTTTCTCTTAATACATAAATCCAAATGATCTTTTAGTGACTTCCTCCTTTCCCCAGAATGCTTCTTAACAATCCCCAGACAACTGACGTGAACATGTTGCTCTCAGCTAAGAGGTGTATGTGTAACCAGTAAAGTTAGCTATTGAATATTGGATTTTCTATGAGTTCTTAAATGGGACACTTTTTGTTTTATATTTGAAAGTGAAATGTGATGCAACTAAAAGCAAAGCCATCAGTTGTTTATTTACCAGTGTTAAAGTGTTTTTGGATGGAATATTTTGGAGGGGAGTTTACATTTCCAGAAAAGGAGTCTCAAATATGCCCTCCCTTCCCCTGAGACAAAATGTTCCCACAGCATTTGACTCGATACTCAGTATTCAGCAAATCCAGCTTATATTCTCCAAAGACTGCCTGCACTCGACTCTGCCTCTATTTTATACAGTATATGGCTTGCGCATAAAAAGGCTGGTGGCAGTAAAAGCAGCTATAGATGATAAAGAGACTCAGGTGTTGCAGTGGCTGCTGTTAATCGTCAACAATAAGACAAATATAATTCCATTCTTTACTCATTGTGCCTGCCAAGGCCAAGCTGTGCCAGTTAACAGCCAATACTCACACAAGCTCGTCTGACAAATTGGATACTTCGCATAAGTCTAGCAGTTGTTTGGAAAAAGAATGTAATAAAGACACAAAGCACAAATGGAGGTTCCAGGCCCCGGTGAGGGGTCTTTTGTACGATTGTCTCAATGATTAAACCACTTTCCCTTCAATCTTTCACTCTGTGGAGACTTCATGACCTTAGGAAATGAGATAACACTAATATTTAATCTACTGAGTGATTCTGCAGCACAGACTGGCAGACTGCGCAACCCGCACGCATTATCTCACAAGAGTGGCCCGGTCTAAAATAACACTGAGAGGGCCAAAGCAAGATAGGACATGTCAGTCATCGTTATTATTTGTTGTCAGTTGCATTGTTAAACTACTTTCTACTTCTATTGAAATGTAAAAGTGCTTATTTTGAATACCATGCATACAGACACTTGAGAGAGGATTCATCATGTACGTCTAATCAGATGATTCAAATCTGTTTGTTTTTGTAATAGTGGGTATGAGTGTACTTAAAGGAAGTCTTGGAAGGACAGACAGTTGGTGAAGTTGATTAAAGATAATCAGTTGTGTTGTAACACGCAGGCTGTGCAGCCCTGAAGCGCAGGAATCCTCAGAGGAACATGTGACGAATCATTTAGTCAGCTACTGAGTCACCACATTGAGATTTACAAAGAGTACAAGAATACAATTCAATGCTGTCACGGACAGTGGTGCATTAGTACTCTAAGCTATGTTGTGAAATATGGTATAATAAATTAACTGTATATATGTTGTTAATACCATTGATGTATCATATTGTATTATATTATATTATACTATATTTTATAACATTTTCTCAATTCATAATTCTGCATTTTTTTCTGGAGAATTGTTGAATGAAAGAATCTATCAGAGAAAAATGGCCATCACAATTCCCTGAATCTCAATGTAGCGATTAAAAATACATCAGGCCAACCCAAAGAGTCATACGAAACGTAGAAAAAGTGGTAAATCTTCACATGTGAGAAGCTAAAGCCAGCAAATGTCTACCATCTTTCATGATACATTACTTATTTGTATATAATTTGTATATTACAATAATGTTGTTAATTAAATGAATGTATTTGGAGTCACATTTGTACTTTTAGATAAAGTTACTACTCATTCAATGTATTGTCATTTGCACTGCTTTATAATTAGACATTTTAGACACAGAAACACATTTGATAGCAACAACATTTCTACAATATAGATTCAGGGTTGTGCTCGCTCTAAAGCCCAACTGAGAAAGGCCCAGTATTGCTTTAGACATTTAAGTGGCGCGTAAACAACCAACAGACAGTGATAAGGAAAGCTAACCAACCATCAAGCCAGCGATCAGCCAACTGCCACAGATAGAAAGTCAAACCAAACATATAGGGACACTTTCATGTGAGAAAGAAAGAGAGAGAGAGAGAGAGAGAGAGAGAGAGAGAGAGGCAGACTGATAAGACAGAGAGAGAGAGTGACATGCTTGAAATTCTGTAGGGAACCGGTTGCTACGGTAACAGAGAAGGTAGCCTCCTGTGGGTGGTGTTACCATGGTAACCACCCTCAGTGGCCAAGTGATGCTGAGAGAGGGAACGTAGAGAAGAAGGGCAACAAAAAGAAAATGTGTTTACGGGTTCGATGGGAACAAGTGAGACAGACGAAGAGGATGGCAAGCGAGGGGATGCTGATGTTAAATGTGGGAGAGCGACGCCAGCCGTTTCATCAAGATTCTCTGAAGCAGATTTTTTTTTTTGCTTTGAACAAGTGTAGCAGAGCACCTCATTATAATGAACAGTAGGCCAAAGATGCTTTGCAAGGGCAACACGGCCCCTGAGAGACCTGGCAGGAGGTCATTCCCTGAGTGTGTCTGCAGTTTCTTGGGCTAAAGCTAGCCATGCTGGGCTCCTTCATCAGCGACGGTGTGCATTCTGACCTCTCACTGGGAGTTAAAGACCAGTTTGTTCCCACTGTGGCGATACCACATGCCTTTGAATTAAAGCCGTGAACCAACATGTTGTGGAGTTAAACGTTACATACATACATACTTAATGTGATGTATAATGTATTGTATGTGGTACGAAACCGGGGTCTTCGCCACAATTAAAAAGATCAATTATTGCTTCTAGCTTTCTGGTCAAACCCCCAGCCCAAGCAAAATACATACAAAACACACACAACCACAAACCACTCTGCCTCCACCTCACGTATATATATATATATATATATATATATATATATATATATATATATATATATATATATAACCTCAGAGCCTTATTTCCATAAGGTGCATCTGCTCGACAGGCTCCCAGGGGAGCTGGCACGATGTGATCAGAATTGTAAATTATGCATAAATCAGAGACAGAAGGAAAGAGATATATATGGATGTGTTAACCCCTTCTCCATTCTCCCCATCTCTGTCGCCACCTCTCTCCCAATACAGTATATTACTCCATCGTATGTAGAAAGTTTTTTTTTTTATATGTGCATTCAGTTCAGCACATTTTTATTTATTTTGAATGCTTCAACCATAAAAAACAATATGTAGAGTACTCATACAGCAGAAACAAGACAGATTAACAGTTTCCTCATTTACATATTTATGCTGTTTAAGTGCAAAGAGCATCATCAATGCTTATGGGTCAAAGTCATATGGGTGAAATGCATTCGTGTCCCAAAGGACTCATACTTTCTTGAAACAAATATGAGCTTGACAGATAATTCAAAATTGTACTCAAGAGATTTAAGTTACAAAGCAATTTAAATCTCTAGTGTTAAATCTTTAGTGTGTTTAATTTGCCTTCCTGTAAGATGCACTCCAAGATGATGCACTCCTCTATTGGCAGATTCCATTACATGTTTTAACAAGCACAAGATGCAGTGTAGACAGATCTGTAGAGGGTACACTTACCAACTATGTGCAATATTCAAAAAGTGCCAGGAAAGTAAAAGTCAAACCGGCAGAGAGATGACATGTGGATCCAGAGTAGAATACCCAGGAAGAAAGACCTCGGTATGGATCGACTGCAAAGAAAAGAGAGTCAAAGGCAGAGTGAGGGGCTTGAGGCAGCAAAGGCCCAGACTGTGAGATAAGAAGAAACACCAGATCTTCTTGATGCTGGCTGCCTGCTGTGTGTCAGGGAGACTGTAGAAAGACAGTCTGTCTTTAAGTGGATCAATTACTACATTCTAAACATTCAGTTTTAACCGAAACATGCCCTCATTTACGCTTTGAGATCCCCTTAATCTACTTAAAACATGCTCAAGGGCATCATGTTACTGTTTTGAGAGCTACATTTTTTTCTCCGCCAGCACAAAATACACACTTGTCCGATACCTTGCTATGAATAAATGTATTATCTGCATATATGTCCTCGATCTGAAATTGAAAATCGTGTTTCTCCCTCATCTCCATTAACCTGCTAAATTCAGGATTTGGTTCCAGGGTGGTTTACCAATTCCAGAGATCCAGCTCAAAGCCAATCTGTCATTTAAATAGGGGATGCTTATTCATAATACTATAAATGAGCAACATCTCATGGTCTCAGGATAATAATGATTTGATAGATTTATGCATTTTTTATCATTAATATATGCGGTTCGTCTATGTAATTTACTACGTGAGAAAAAAGAAAGCCCAGAGAATAATTGTCTTGATGTTAAATACCTTTTAGCGGCGACAATGCACAGCATAGTTAATAGAAATTTTAACCTTTGAGTCCTATATATGACTCAAGCCTTTTGAATGTATTTACCATACAAATACAGATTTGGAGAGCTTGTTTGCATTGTGTCAATCTCAATCTCCCTGCAGAAAATCCCTGATTCAGTGGCAATTGTGTTGACATTAGGATGTTTCAGACAGACCTGCAGTGCTCAAATCTCCACTAAGCCTTTGATTCCTTCAATCCCCTAAGGTAGCTCTTCAGCTTGAAATCATATCTGCAGGCTCACAGTGTTTGGCATTAACATGTTGGCATTTCGATGTTGTGTTGCTTAACTGTGAAGGAGGTTCACCAGTGTTATGTAACAGCAGAAATTGATCAAGAGTGCTACTAGTTTGGCTCTCTTGACTCTGGACTCTCTGTTTTACTGGCTGGATTTATGAAACATTATTATTACGCAGTAATTGTCTCCCACATATCTGCAGGAGGCGGTAGCATAGATAGGATCCGGAAAATGACAAACCACGCTCTGTGTTTTTGTCCTTTCTGGAGAGAAGACATGCACAGTGTGGCGTCATTATGGTGCATGACTCAGAAGAAGCATTTATTGAAATGTGGGTGGAACAGAGAGGAAGACATGCGTAGAAGTTCTCAATGCAACACAAGTGTCACAATCACTCATTTCCCTATCGCATCTGTTGGAATTTCCTGTTTTTTTCTTCTGATTGCATTGGATATTTCTGACAAGTTTTCTCACAGATGCTGCTGAAAGGCAGGAAGTCTGAAAAAAAACTCACAGGAAACATATCTGTAATAATATTGCATGCACAATGGGAGTTAAATTCAGGTCTGTGTGTTATGGAGTGTATTCTAAAGAGAGAAAAGGGAAAGAGAGAAGCAGGATGTGTGTGAACATGATATTTATTATGAGTCATGTGAGTCCCAGCTGGGAAAGGTGAAGTCTCTGTTCGTGTGGGTATGGAGCCTCTGTTGAGTCCCATGGTGCTATCGCACATCAGGGAAATCTGTATCAAACTCAGTTCATGTGATTTCCGGGGGCTGTTAGCGACCTTTACAGAAGAGGGAACTCAGTCTCTTTCTTATTCCCCAGCTGCAGCAGCCTGTAGAGTGCTAGCTGGAAAGATAGAGGCTAACACCCTGAGATAGGATATATGTATATATACAGACCCCAGTGGGCACAGCAAGCAGTAAACATACTCCAAAATAACCATGATCATGAAATGGTTGGCACTGCCAGCCTCCAGATCTATGAAGTCTCTTGCAGTGATGCCATCTGACATGTCCTTGTATTTTAAGCTATACTTGAAATTAAATCAAATATTGTGAGCTGGTTTTGGCTGCTGTTTCAGACCTAGATGAACCCTGGTGATTATGGGGCCATCTGCTCCCAGTGTGCCCAGCTGGAGGCTGGACCGCTGTAATCTGGACTGATGACACTTGACTTAGAGAAGGCCCTGATGTTTGCACATCTTTGCAAACGAAAAGCCTCTCTCGTAATGGTTGTCAATTAAGTATTAAAATTAGGTTTAGTGTTCAATCTGTACTGCTATATGTGGTTTACAGTAGGAAGCTGTAGAACAATATTTTCCACCCTGCCGGAAAATATCCATCGCTTTGAATAGAAAATGAATGGCTTCAATTAGCCATTAGTCAGAGATGTATAATGAGTGTCAATGCGCTGAGCTAGCCTGTTCTATCTTCCTTTGTCCCCTCTGCTGCTCCATGAGAGTCTGACAGACTAATGTTGCTACTCTCTAATAACTACATGCCACACCAGGAAGAGGCCTGATGGAGCCTATGAATAATTAACCCAACATGATTACAATGATGAATGCTCCCAAATCTCTCTGGCCATTTAGTACTGGCCTAGAGAGGGAGGCCAAACAGCAGAGTGTCAGGCATTGTGTGAAAGCTGTTTGGGAGGGAGGGGGGACAAGAGCGGTATCAAGGATAGGGCGGCTGGGGTGGATTGAGCTCAGCCTTGAGAGGAGGCAGAGAGAGGGGAATATAGAGAAAGAGTAAAGGAGGGGCCTGGAGAGCAGGAAGACACCCACTATTCAGCCATCTGTGCTGCAGAGAAGCACAAAGACGTGCTCAGGAAGGTTTGTGTGTCTCGTACATGCATGACTTATGCATCGGTGAGGCTTATTTGTACGTGGGTGTGTTCTCTACATGAGTGATGGAAAGTGGTCAGTCCACAACATTATATTAATCACGAGCAATCCTAGCTAACCCCTAGCTAACCAGTCTATTCACACGAGGCATGACAAAACTCATAGTTTGCCCTGTAGAATGATTTAATAGTAACTCATTTGCTTTTTTAATTGGATGCAGTATAACATAATGATACTTCTTTGGAAGTATAATGAATTGAAGTATATAACAGCATCAATAGCATTGAGAGCAGCAGCACAATGTTAAAGTGTTGCTGCCTGGACCTTCAGATCCTGGAATTTTACAAGTTGTTTTGTCTTAGTGATGAATGTTGTTTGAATACATTGTCACTACATGGTGTTTTTCGGTTAGTTGGGATATCCCAGATCCTTGTTGCTGAGTAGGGATTAGCTCCGCAGGGGTCTGATGTCTCTAGTTAATTATCAGTATCAAGCAAGCTCCCTACAATATATCTGTGACTGGAGAGTCTGTATATTTTCAAGTATGTACCATAGTGTTTCACACAACATACGCACAGATGCACACATACCTTGTAACAGAAATACATGCACACAGGGAATGCACCTCAGATAATTTAGAGCAAGTAAGATAACAAAGGAAGTTTAGAACAAATTAATTATAGATAAATTAAACCCAGTGAAACATAAAAGTATAAACCAGGAACAAAAACACAATGAAACTCAATTGTATGCAAGGGGAAAAAATCCTCTATCTGACTGTGGTTGTGCTGCTCCATGCTGCAAGCACTAAAACGACATCTACTTGAAGCATCTGATGCATTTATGGTATGGTTCTCCAATGTAAAGTCTGGCAGCAACTTGTAAAAGGTGACAAATGATGGGTGGGCTCCTCCACTGCGCCTCTACTGCTCTGGCTTGCCTGCCAGGGCCGGGAGATTGCATCATTACAGAAGATGAAGTCATCCTGCAACATAAGGGTGGAACAGGTGCTGAAAATTTAATTAGAACAGGGTGGAAGAGGCTGGAAGAACATGTAAATGTACTGCCCTGGCCCAAACCCAGCCCTGACTGACAGAAGCATTTATGTTGCAAGATCAAATCTAGGCTCTTATTTTTGGTGCTGCACACTGCAGCATAATTTACTAAAGGGATATCTGTGAAAATATAATTAACCATTACTATATCCGCACTGGCTTTTCCACAACGTCTGCTACAGTGCACAGTGCGTCTCTGAGGGATCAATTAGTTTCCTTGTGATGCTTTCTGCTACGGCAATTGTGAAGGTACACAAGTGATTACAAAGTGAAGCATTCAACCGATATGGAAAAAAATATAATTTCAAGGGACCTAACAAAGGCAAAGAACCTGGTGAAAAGGCAGATTGCCAATCGATGCTTTATATCACAGGTCATTATAAATGATGCAGCATTCTCTGCAGTGGGGAGCTTTCAGGCTTTTGGGTTGTCTGTCTGTTCCGCTTCATCAGCACCAGGACATGATATGTGGCACTCAGGATGGTTGAACAGTGCTGCCTTACCAACCTATGACTATGAACCTGTCCTTTACTGGAGAAGAAGCATAATTGTTGACAGATTGTGAAGCATTAGTGTGAAGCCAACTGGATCAGTGTGCCTCAGCTCCTGATGGAGACTGGGAATGTTCAGAGAGACTGCCGTGCTCACACCACAACAGTCTTAACACGCTATGCTCGAATTGGCATCAAAATGGAAACTGCATACCAATCTTTGTTTGCATGTTTGTCTGTCCAAAGGGAATTACAGCTATAAATTGTAACATTGACAAAACAGCTTAATCAGGGAACAAGAATGTGATTCAGTTACTATTACAAAAGCTATTTTTAGCTGTGACTGAAAGCCTAATCCTTCACCACAGAGGACTATTGTCTGTGTCTATTTAATCTGTATTTTGAGAATACACCAATGTGTCTACTAAAGAGCCCAAAGCATTGTGAGGAAAGCATTTTTTACTCTTTGTTTTTGTAAACATTACCTTCCTGCTTTGGCTAAATTAGAAACAATATTTAAATAGCATATTTTCAAATAATGCTTAGTAATATTGAAGATATGCTGTGAATCATCTATACTGCCTACAACAATGCTAGTCCTAATGCTAGCATGCTGATGCTGATGTTTAAGAGGTATAATCTACCATGTTATGCTAACATGCTAAAGTAGCATGTTAGTATGCAACAGTTAAATTAGACTTAAACGCAAAGTGCAGCTGAGGCTGATGGAAATGTCATTCATGTTCCAGATATTTGTAAAAGACAATGCATTAATAAGGACAATACATTGTCTGTGAACCATGAATGTACCAAATTTGATGGCAATCATTCCAAAATGTTAAAGTCAGCTAATCACAGTAAGTAAGTAGACTTCATCCTCTGTGGATCATGAATGTCTGTACCATATCTCATGGTAATCTATCCAATATTGCTTGAGATATTTCAGACTGGACCAAAGTAGTGGAAATAAAGTAGGTGTGTGCAACAGAAATAAGTGTGCAGATATCTTGATATCATTTTATTGTAAACAACACCATAAAAGCTACACATGAACTTCCCTGCCCTCCTCTGTCTTCCACAACCTCTCTGGATATTATTTTCCAATTGCCCGTTGTTATCAAGTAGACTTTGCTTTTGGTTGACTGAACAATTTGCCATTTAAACAGCTGTAGCAACTTTTTAGATCCTCTTCACTGTCCTGACTTGGCTTCAGGTTGGCTATTGAGTCAAATACCAATGATATGTGATCTAGGGGGGCTTAAGAATGAAAGACATAATGCAATTGAACTTGCAAAAAGTACATTTAGTAGCATTAATTGTGTGGCTGAATTGTAAAAGTTATATAATTTAGTGTAATACAGTAACCAAGGTTCAGTATGACTAAACACAATCAATGAAAACAGTATGTTCTTAAAACAAGTACAGTCAACAACATTCCCTGGAATGAAATCAAGGTTCTATCGTCATGCAGGGGTTCAAGCACAGTCTTGCCAGATGTTTCCCAGACTTCTTTGTGTTACATTTACTTATTTCCCAAGTCAGTGTTTATTTTTCTTTGGCACTAAAGATAAATAAAGCAAAACAGATTCTGTCCTGTATCTAATGCTTCCTTAAAAGTATTCAAACCATTTTGGGGGTCAGAATAAAAAGGACTGACACATGCTGGTAACTGCTCCTGTTATTGCTGTGAGAATACAATGAAACGCCTCCAAAGGCACCGCGTGGCACTCACGCAGCAGAACAGAGTGGGTATATGTAACGTCAGCCCCTGAGTGATGTGATCCTGACGCTGTGTGTAGTGAAGACCAGCATGTGGAGAAGGAGTGACGTGTACATCTTAAAACAGTATTTCTTATCAGGGGTTATGACAAGAGGGAGAGCTAATCTGGTCCCATCGGGCTGGAGGCTGGGTGTGCGGCCCTGCCGTGCTGGAGGTCAGAGCCTCAGGCTCCTGATGGACTGCTATTGATTTGGGGGAACGTGGCGATACAGTTGCAGTTGCTCAGCATTGATTTTCTGCAAGTGCAGTAGTGGAGAGCAGGCAGAATGAGGGAGCTGGACCAGGGGGAGCTGCCAGGTTATCTTCTCAAATATCCGGAAGTATTTTTTTTTTCTTTGTGGCACTGACCTTCCCTGAGCCAAAGAGAGATATATCTATTTAGACATTAGCTCAGCAGCTACACTAGACGGACTGTTTCAGCAGCTTCAGCAGTGTTTGCTTGTGCCCCTCCAACGATACTCTAGTCTAAACCAATAAAAAGCTTCAATTCAGCACTATCAATAGATCACACTTGTCATTCAGTTTTCTAGAATAGAACATTTGATACTGTGAAAATTGGAATAAGACTTACATTTAAACATGAATTTTCTGTGAACTTATTACAAATAATAAATTAGCAATCAAAGCACACTATAGTTATTTTAGATTTTTAAATATGTTTTCCATGCCTTAAAGGAGCCATTGTTTTCATTCATTTAACTGTGGGGGGATCATTCATTTGCAGGGACTTGAAACTTGCCTGAGATGGGTGCTCCATCACAGTGAAGTTATCAGCTGTTGCGACAATATTGTCAAAAAACCCATAAGGCTATTATTATATTCCCAAAAGCAGAAGGTAAATTTTGTAGCTTTTTAAAAAATAGTCAAAGAGTTAATCTATCATGTAGCATGTTGACTGTCTCAAGCAACTTTGGAAACATCTATTCATTTATATTCAAACAATATTCAAATTAATTGGGGGGGAAATATGTGGCCTATAAGGTAGAAAAATGCATTCATAAATCTAAAAAACTCTACACTCTATGCTTCGGGAAATGGTCAGCAGTAATGAAAAGTAGATCCGTAATTTGTAAGAAATCTGCTAGGACATGCAGAAACACAAACTCCTCTTAGCATAATTATAATGCATAGACTGCTGAGGGCCTTTTATATTTATTGTACATTTACTCAAAGGGTTTTATATATTTATTTTATTCTGTGTGAATTTTAATTAGGACTTCAAACACTTGAGCTCCGGTCGGCCAAAGCAGGGCTTCCCTTTGATCAGGCGTCACTCTCCCATATTTTATCTCCTCTGTTTCTTCCCTTTGGGCAACTTCCTTCTAATTGGCTCAGGGTTGCTCATCTTGTCTGTCGTCAGTAGGTCTATCTCTCTGTCTGTCAGCGCAGATGAAAGGATATGAGCTATACAAAGGCTCTGGGGCACAGAATGCCTTTTGAGGAGTTTTAGGGGTTGGACAGTAAACATTATCACATGAACTGTACCGTGAGTTACAGTCAAAAGATGCTCTGAGGAAACACATCTTTTACTTGAGCTAAGTGACCTGCAGAAGACTCGTGCATGTGCATGTGTTTGGTAAATAACGCATTTATGCTCAAGAAATGACATCCAGGGAACCATGATTGATTGATATTTTCTCATGATTCTTGAGGCCTTGCTGCCGTCACATTTTCTAAAAAACATGTTTTGTCTGTTAAGGCAGATGGAGTCCTTATTTGTGTTTATAGAGTTTCTCTTTCTCCTACCTAACCCTTCCCCTCCTTTATTCCTCCCTGGACTCTCTCTGTCTCTGTGCTGTGTGTTAATGTAGTGTAGTGGCCCATCGGTCAATGAGCTTGTATTAACACCTGACTCCCAGCCCTAGCTGCTGCGTTTCTTCCTCTATGTGGGGTCCCCTGGGCCCTCCCCCAGGCAGAGGTAACATATCCCTCGATCAATAACAGCATCCTAGAATGCTGCTGGAGGAGGGGAAGGAGGGGGGTTGGGGGGGGGAGACAATCTTTTACATTGTCTTGTATATTTTTGCTATACACCTTCCTTTTCATCCACCGACCATTCCTTCTTTTCTCAGCTGTCACAGCTGTCAGCTAACAGGGAGCATAGGTCACCAGTCGATTACTCAGGTCTTTTATTGCCTCGTCTTGTCATTCACTTCACAGTTTTTTCAACAGTGAGTCTTCTATGGATCTTACCTGAATATTTAGGTTTTCCAATATTGACTTTAAGCTTGCAGGGTGCACTCAATTCTCCCATGCATTAGCTACTCCTTCCTTTCTCTACATTCTCGCCTCTCTGTTTCGATCTTACACTCACTCAATCACTCAGTCTTGCACCCTGGCTTACACTCTTGGTCTAATGTTGGATAGTGCTGGAGTGCATTTAGGAATTATCTGTGGTCTACCCGCCATGGATCAGCTTCAAACACAATATAATCTGCCACTGTGTTTGTATCGACTCCTTCTCATCTCTCTTTTCTCTCACTCTGTCTCTCCCAAACACCCCCCCTCCCCCTCCCCCCTATGCTTTCTAGGCTCTGGCCATGACCGAGGTGAACGGGCCAAGCATCCAGGTGGCAGAGCCGCAGATTGCCATGTACTGTGGCCGTCAGCTCCTGCACATGAACCTACAGACTGGACAATGGGAGCCGGATCCTCAGGGCCACCAAGGCTGCTTCAAAGAGCCCGGAGAAATCCTTTCCTACTGTCAGGAGGTAGGGTCCCGAACCTTGCAAGGGAAAGAACATAAACTTGTACAGCTGTAAAGAACACCAGCCCGGATTAATACGTCCAACAGCAGATCTCCCTTAGTGGCAAGGAGCTGGTTGTGAAAGAATGTAGCATGAAATCAACACTGTAGAAGACTTCAAGTAAAACAATGTATTCTTATTCTCTAATTCGGTTTGTCTAACACCTGTCCTATAAATCTATATATTTAACCATATATAGTGAAGTGATGGTGGCCTGTTGGAATATTACAATATTTCATTTGTAGCACCATCTACTTTTCCTCATCTTGTTACCGGATATGTGTACTCTTTAACATCTACTGTCAGGTAATCAATGGTACACATACTCTCCGAAAACTCCTCCTTCAGAAATATGTATTTCAAGTGCCACAGTAAAGGCAACCAAGCGCCACCTGGAGGTCAAAAAAGGCGTTGCTGCAACAGAGAGCAGCAGCCACGAACCCTGAATGGACTGTAATGCGATTAGCAGACACATTATGCATCTGTGGTGGCTTTTACACAAAAGCCTCCCTGTTTTCCATGACATTTGTGATGAAAGCATTTTTGTGTGCATTCAGACTATTAAAGCTCATTATGAGTTTGATATATTGTCCCCTATTTTTAGTGAAAGTAGTCACATGCTAAATTGGAAATAATGAAAGACAAGATATTTACTGAAATGTTCAGTGAATATATGGTGGCTTCAGACAAAGGTCGTACACAGCTTTGTATAAGTAGTTAGAAAATATGTTGCATGACTCCCTCCCTTGTTAGTCTTCTTCCCACTGACTGTGCTCTCCCTCTTCTTCTCCCTGGATCCTGCTACTTTTATTCTACCCCTCCCAACCAATTCCCAAACCTGTTCTCTAACCGTTTTTCCCTCCACTGCTCCTCTTGTCTTCAAACCGTCTGTTCTGTCCATCCATCTATCTGTTTCTGTCTCATGTTGTCTCTGCATGTACCTGTACGTCCAGATGTACCCAGCACTTCCCATCTCCCATATAGAGGAGTCAAAAAGACCTGTCACCATCCCCGCCTGGTGTAAGAAAGGTTGGGGCCACTGCCAGACACACCCCTTCATAGTCCTGCCCTACCGCTGTCTAGGTAAGAACAATGCCGCACTGCCATTAGATAATTACACTACAAAGAATATATAGGATTACATTTCCTCCTTTATATTTCACGACTGACTGTGTGCTTGAGGTCATGCCATCTGTATCATAAAATATATATATATATATATATATATATATATATATATATATATATATATATATATATATATATATATATTTTAGAGAGAGTCAGGGGCATGACATGCAACAAAGGTCCACATCCAGATTCAAACCAGAAACATTGCAGTTATTTGTCGTTGAGACCAACAGGACACCCATATTGAACAGTTTGGGAAAAAGGCAGATTTGCTTTCTTGCAGAGAGTCAGATCTGTCTTTTAATATGAATACAGCTGGTTAGCTTAGCATAAAGACTGGAAACAGCTAGCCTGGCTCTGTCCAAAGATAACATAATCCAAATGTACATATGACAAATCACCAACTTTAAAGAACGGTATTTGTAAAATATTTATAAAATAGTAACATGTCACATTTCTATTATTTAGTGGTATTGATCTTCTTATCTAACTCTGGATAAGAAAGTCAATGAGCGTATTTCCCAAGATCTTGAGCTGTTCCTTCCCTTGTTTTATTGCACAAGATAGGATAGGCCAGGCCACACATATGCTTTTGAAACATTTGGGGTGAACAACACATCCTTTTCAGATGTAGGGGATTCCTCAAAAACACAACACAGTCTCAATACACTACAAGTTCTGATGCATTATGTCTCATTGGGACCACAATACAACAGCATGCAGTGTATGGAATACAATAAAGAGCGGCACAAACCATGATTCATTGTCAAATCAGAAAAAATACATGAATTTGATCATGTCAATGCAACTATTGTGAAAGCCAACAATATAAGCATGCTTTTAGTATCACATATGACTTAACATTGATTAAAATAATATGCATCTCCCCCAGTGCCAGAGCTTAATGATTGTCTTGCTATTACAACACTAGAAAGGCAGTGATACAATGCAGGATGTGCAGTCCAACATTATTGCAGAGAGGCCATGTCTGCTGTCAACCACTAGAGGGGCAGATAGGCTAACAATGGATGAGTGAGTGAATGAGTGAGTAATGAACAGTGAGTCACCTTAGATTCTTATGAACAGCACGGTAGAACTGGCTCTAGTTTGTTTGATTTCTACTGTACTGCCTGTTGTATTTCCCTTTATGTGTGAGCCCGAAAGACCAACATGTCATACTAGTGCCACGTGAAGAATACGTTTTAAATAGAGTGCATAGACTATAAAACCTATTATTCATTTCTATATGGTTTATTGTATAAAACAAAGTAGTCATCTACATTCATGTTCTTTATAATACCATGTTTTGTATTTACTTCATGGACTTGCTACTGTAGCTCCAGTCTGTCTTCTCAAAATGCTTATACATTACACATTAATGCTTTTTGTCAGTTCCTAATTTAAGCACCCCATCCCAATCTAACTATTCTAGTCCACTAACATACTTGTTCCATGCATTCTTTGTATCACATAGCTTGTGTTCATTCATATTCTCTCCTTCTGTCCTTTTAAAGCACACTAAAAATACTCCCTCCGCTTGAAATCGTCTTACACTGAACTGAACTTTTCTTCAATCCTACTGTAGAGGGCGAGTATGTGAGCGAAGCCCTGCTGGTGCCCGACCGATGCCGTTTCCTCCACCAGGAGCAGATGGATGCATGCGAGAGTTACGTGTACTGGCACAACATCGCTAAAGAGGTGAGGAGGGTAGATAAACAGTTGGCAGATGTGAAATTTTTAGATGTTTAAAATTGTGGAATGAAGACCTATGAATTATGAAAAGATACGTTTTCAAGCCCTGTTAAAAATTTTTCCACGGGGGCAATTTCAAGTACGTTATGAACTTTCCAGTGCCGATAACAACCCTAACAGCAATAGTAGACTAGGCTAGGCAAGTCGGCACAGTTGTGTGTTGTGTATCACATCACACTTTATCAGTACACCTACTTGAGGTGTTTTTTAAAGAGCAGAATGGTGGAAGAGTTCAAGCTGTAATACTCCCTCATATCACCTCCTCTCAACTTGTTGTATTTTCAAAAAGGAAACTCCGAATTCTGTATCATTATATTCCAACCTCATACATTGTGTTTTTAAACTTTGCGGAATTAAGGAATGCACTGCAGACAATTTGGAGCTCCATAGCTACGGGATGCTGCTGCCATGTGGAGACCATTTCCGGGGGGTCGAGTATGTGTGCTGTCCAGGCCGAGGGACTTCCAGCGGTAAAGGAGAGACGGAGGAAAGAGACGTCCCTGCTGGTCCTCAGACACTCTCATCTCACATCAGTGGAAAACTCAACTCTGTGTAAGATGATTCAGCTTGGCAACTCAGAGTTGTGAAAGGATGGGAGATTGTGTGGTGATGGTCATCAGAGTAATGACTATCCACTTCTCCACAGCACCAAAGTGACAGCCCCCACTCCTGACACAGATGTGGACGAGGCCGACATGGAAGAGGAGGATGATGAAGTGGTGGAGGAGGAGGAGGAGGAGGAGGAAGAGGGGGAAGAGGAAGTTGACGAAGAGGAGGCGGAAGAAGAGGAGGAAGAGGTAATAGCTGTGAAAGATCCAGAGGAGTATGAATACCCTATTGACTCAGGTCCCTACCAGACATCAGACTATCTGGACTCCTTCTACTACGAGAAAAGCCACAAACCCACCACCTCTGCACCTCTGATGAAGGGCGACAGCTGTGAGTGTCCCTAATTTGTTTGCTTTGTCCTTTCATTGCTTGTAAAATGTCTTGACCTGCCGTGATTGTTTAGTAGCTATGGTTAACAACACAAAAAAATGTGTTTCGTCCAACACATATGGCCATACTCATTCATGCATGCATGTGGTGTATGCATGCCAAAGTGTCTCTGTTAAAATCAGAAAGTATATAGGTTTATTAGATCACGTTTTAAAAAGCAATCTAATAAGGAAACACTTCTGCATTAACATTTTGATATTTACTCATCCAGTGTTTCTTTCCCTATAACTTTTATTGGAACATCACATTTATTTCAATTAAAACAAATGGAATTTATGTTTCCAGGCCTCCCAGCAACTTTCAAATTTCAAATTCCCAAAGCAAATGCCAATCACCAAATCACAAAAATATGATGAATTATTTGTAATGATTTCATCAATTTTTCAAGAATCTTCTAATTTTGTTTCCAATATTTAGGATTAGTTGAGAGCCAGAAAAACTATTGTAATGTGTAATTGTGTGTGTTGCACAAAGGGATGTATATTTCCCTGGTCCTCTGCTGGGGTAATACAAAATATTATCATCTTCAGTCAAAATTCAGAAAAAGCAGATGTAGTTTCCTATTGTTGCTTGTCTCATTTTTCTCCTTCCTCAAATTGTAGTGTAAAATTGCCTTCGCTCCCTCTTGTTATTATCTCAGTGAACACACTGTCACATTGTGACCTGGGCTTTTGATTACAGGATAATTGCTTTCTGGCTCTTGCAGTCTGTGTGACAGTAATAACCTCTGTTTTCTGTCCCTCCCATCTAGTGACTACACCTCGGCCCACAGATGGCGTTGATGTTTATTTTGAGAAGCCAGTGGATGACACTGAGCATGCCAACTTCCTGCGTGCCAAAACAGACCTGGAGGAGCGCAGAATGAAGAGCATCAATGAGGTGACTTTCACAGGGCTGAGACCAGGCTAATAGTTTGTTGGCTGGCAGGTCGGACTGAGACTCACTGTTCCATCGCTCTCATTTTCTAATCTAATTCTCAGAATGACATGTATTAAATGCATTCAGGGAAGCAGATAAAGATACATTTCACATATATCCCTTTAAAAAGAACTGGCTGTTATGACCTAAAATATATATTATCGACTGTGGACAATGTACGTATATTCCCATGGATAATAAACCCTCCATATTATTTTAATAGAATATGTTTTCAATGTAGCGAAGGACAAGAAATAGTAAACCATTTATTGACATTAGTTAAAGTTATTATCAATAAAGTATAAATATTCTTTGCAGTGGTGTGGAGGTAGAGTTTCATACTGCACATGATGGAAGTTAAGAGTTTATCACACTGCTCATCATACTATCTGTGTTTACATGTGTGTATCTTACACACGCACAAATGCTCACAATTTTAAGAGAGCAGCTGTACAACTTCAAGATTGTCTATTTGATTTGTGGTTTTACCACAAATTCCAGCTTTTTATCAGTGCAGCTAAGCACATCTCGCTCAACAGTTTAGATAAGCACTTGTCTTTACAGATGCACAGTTACGATGTGACAACTGTTCTTTCATGGCTACCCTTCTATGTAAAATAGGATAACGTAGTAGGTCAGACATTGATGTCTGCATCATGGTTTTCTTTTTATTCCCAAACTCCTTGTATCTGCTTTCTTAAGGCGATAAAAGATGTTGTTATGACAAATATCGCCCCACTTTTTAAGGAGTAGTTCAACATTTTGGGAAATACCCTTTGTTTTTATGAAAACGTTGTTGTCTTGTCACTGTGAGGAAGTAATTTCGCTCAGCAAAGAGACTTGGTATAGATATGTAACATGCTATATCTTGAGAGTGGTAACTCTCAGCAAGACAGTGAATATCTGTATTTCCCAAAGTGTCAAACTACGCTTTTTAAGCCAGACATCCAAGTTTTTAAAACCAAACCTTGTCAAACTGTGAATGAAGATCAGTGACATAGCATTAAGTTGTGCACCAGTCAACAGGTAGTTTATGTAATGTGACAACTTCAACACATTCTATTGCTAAACAAAAGTTACAGACAAATTAATATTATGTTGCGGGCCTCTGTCAGTGTGCTGTTTATGCAGGTTATACCCTGTTTCATAACTATGGTAGTGTATGTGATACATTTATAGAAATAAACCGAGATTGTGTCTCTTCAATTCCTTAGATCATGAAGGAATGGGCAGAGGCAGACAACCAGTCAAAGAATCTGCCAAAGTCAGAGCGACAGGCCCTGAATGAGGTTTGTTCACTTGCTTTATTCCATAGTTTAACTTATCCTGTGGCAATGTAGCACTAGCTTTACTCATGCTTGCATCTACTCCCTCATCATTCTGCTACCAGCACTTCCAGTCTGTGCTGCAAACGCTGGAGGAACAGGTCGCTGGAGAGAGGCAGAGGCTGGTCGAGACACATCTTGCCAGAGTGGAGGCTATACTCAACAACAACCGTCGCCTGGCCCTGGAGAACTACCTCACTGCCGTGCAGTCTGTTCCCCCTCAGGTCTAAGATCTGCTTGAGATTCTCTCTCTGTGGTGCCCTTATCTCACTGTCTGGCATTTCCTGACTCTGTCCTCCCTTCAACTCTGTCTTCCAGCCAGAGCGCGTGCTGCAGGCTCTGAAGCGATACATGGCTGCAGAGCAGAAGGACCGCAGACACACTCTCAGGCATTACCAGCATATTGTGGCTGTCGACCCCCAGAAGGCTGAGCAGATGAAATTCCAGGTGTGTCTGAGTGTGTGTGTGTGTGTGTGTGTGTGTGTGTGTGTGTGTGTGTGTGTGTGTGTGTGTGTGTGTGTGTGTGTGTGTGTGTGTGTGAGAGAGAGAGGAGTACTCTCTTCCAAGAGGCTTTTTGCAGACACCTGTGCTTTTGAGATGCAAGACTTTTTGCTGACCATGTAACAAACAGAACATTGTGTGCTGAAGAGTTAGTATGTGTCACAGATTAGTTAATAAATCCTGAACTCACAGAGGTAAAGCAGCCACCAATGTTCTTTTCATTAAACTTAGATCAAAGCCAGTCTTTGCTGACTCCAAACTCAGCTTTAGACACATGACTCCATAGAAAGTCTATCTGGGCCTTTTCATTTAGGGAAGCAGTTCACTGCTTTTCTTCCACAGCTAAGACCAGTTGAAAACACAGGCTCGTTCATGCTCTGTTGGCCCTCGCTTTTTTTGATTTTGATATTTTTCAGGTGTACACACATCTCCATGTAATTGAGGAGAGGATGAACCAGAGTCTTGCACTGCTGTACAAGGATCCTACCTTGGCTGAGGAGCTGCACAATGATATCCGTAAGCTAAACTACACTTTTGATGTGTGAACTCTGAGGTATATTTTGTAGTAATTCATGTTGTAACATATCTGTTTTTATTCACTTTTTTTTGACTGTATCACCTGTAGAGGAGCTGGTCAAGGCAGAAAGAGGAGACATCAGTGAGCTCATGACCACCTCCTTCTCCGAGACCCACACTACTGAGGAGCTTCTGCCTGCTGAGAGCGAGGAAGAAAAGGATGATGAGGAGGAAGAGGAGCGAGCCTTCCAGAACAGGCCTTATCCTCCCCGCATCGGTATGTACATCACATACTCCTCATACACACTCAAAAATTCAACATTCCTAAGTCCATCCTAGTGGTGTATGTGGCATGTAAAAACTTCTCACTGGCTGCTGTCTTTAAAGATGATTTTCCTCCTCTTTTTTTCCTCTAAAGAACTGCAGTCTAATAAGAAAGGTAAGTTGGTATTCAGTGTCACTAAAGCATGCTTTACTGTTTGCAATGATTGCAGTGTACTTATTATTGTTGCACCCAGCTGAATGTATTATTCCATTTTTATTCCTGTCATTCTTAGTGCCTGCAGTTGATGAATATGATTATACCACATCTGAAAGAGGCCCTACTTATGAATATGAGGAAAAGGTAAGATGATGATAATTTTGGCCAGTTTAAAAAGCTGGTGATATTTCAAATAGAAAAATGTGTATGTATTCATCTTTTTAATGTTTCTGTGTCCCAATATTTCCCTTTTTCTGACACATTCCCTGTCGTCTTAGATCAACACCTCTGTGGAACTCAAGCAGGTAGTCAACAAGCCTCCTGAGATCGAGAGAGATGAACTGGTAAGGGCATAATAATACATAACCCTTATAATGTTTTTGTTAAAAAATTACTGAAGACATTTGCAGGAATTCAAATTAAAATGACCGATGTTCCTATTTGTCGCCCTTGTTTAATGTCTAAGTGCACATTTCTTTATTTCCATAGCAACCCGATGCCTTGGAGACGTTTAACCGTGGCGCCATGGTGGGGTTGCTTGTGGTTGCTGTGGCAATTGCTATGGTGATGGTAATCAGCCTGCTGCTGGTGCGCAGGAAGCCATACGGCACTATCAGTCACGGCATCGTAGAGGTACGATCCCAGATAGGCCTTTAAATTAAGCCAAAAGCAGTCTTAAAGGACCCCATCTAAAAGCTGTGTATACATTACGTTATAGCCTACAACACTGTCTAAAGTATAGCAAAAGTTTTTAGATTTATTTCCCACCGTCAGAGTATCCATTGGCTTCCATTTATTTCATATTGTGGTAAATAAGTAAACTAGTGGCTGCTTAGAGGGATGGGTATCAGTCTACAAGACTTCTTTGTGCTAAATCATGTAAAAACTATTGTGCTATGATCCTTTAGGTTAAAGAACTAGCTTTACATTTTTGGAAATGTGTTTCTTCGCTTTCTTTGCAAGAGGTGGATATTAGGATTAATGCATCTACACGGTAAATATGAAGCTGTAGCAAGTTAGCTTATAGTAGTTTAGCATAAAGACTGGAAAAAGCGGGAGACAGCTGACCTGGTTCTGTCCAAATGGCAAATTGTCTTTTTTACAATTCTTTTTTTTTTTTTTTTTTTTTAAACAAAAAAGTGTTTATTAGTGAGATTTAGAGGTGCCACTCAGCAGATTTTTTTACATGTGGAAAGAGCCAGGCTAGGTTTTCCCCCATGTTTCCAGTTTTTATGTTAAGCTAAGCTAACCAGTTGTTTGCTCCAGCTACATACTTACTAAACAGAGTGGTAAAACTCTTGGCAAGAAAACAAAAAAAGAATATTTCGCAAAATGACTAACTTTTCCATTGAGAGGCAGTTGGCAATTAAATACTGTACAGAAGAAGGCTTTTGGGGGTGCCCCAAGCCTGGAAGCCAATGTAGATCCTTTTGAAGCCTCCCCACACCCCAGCAGTCAACCTGCTCTATTTTTCCCATGTAATACAGCACATTCCATTACATTCCATATTTGATGGACAATTTATTCACATCTCAGTTGATGATGTGGTCCTTCGGGTATTTGTCTTTAGTGTGTAATAATTAGAGCTTTTGTGTGTCTCGCAGCAGGTCGACCCCATGCTGACACCAGAAGAACGACAGCTCAACAAAATGCAAAACCATGGCTATGAAAACCCTACCTACAAATTCTTTGAACAGATGAACTGAGGTACTGGGGCTGCCAACAAGTCATGCCTGACCACTTGTTTTGTCCCCCCCCCCACACACACACACACACACACTCCTTCCTTACAGTGGTAACAGCTACACTCCCTTTGACGGATTTATGATGTGTTGCAACATAAAGTAAATAAATAAGTAAGGGATACGTCCCAAACCCATTGTAAATGACCAACAACATCTCATCATTACCAGAATGTGAATAATGAGATATGATACAAACTCACATCACCTATTGTACCTATTCTAATACTCCTCTAGGTTAGAGTCTGAGGATTGTTCTTTCCATTAGCAGTGCCACAGCGTTTCATGATGCTGAAAACATTCACCTCACAGACAGGAAAACCATCTCCCGTGGCATGACTTGACCTATTGCTCCTCACTAGAAACTGAAGTTGAACGGTGCGTAATGCTTTATAGTATTTATTTTTCAGTAGTAGTCTCTTTTGTTCAAATTGTACCACAGTTAGATATAATGTATCTGTGTAGATGAGTGCGAGTGAAAGCCTAGTTCAATTTTGGTCTAATTCTCAATTTGAAACCCACTCAGTGATGAAAGGGCAATTACTAAGCTAATTGTCAAAACTATCCTTGCCGCCATTAGCTACTGTAACATTGGACAATACCTCTAATATTAAGACATGAACATTAGGTGAGGATGTGGAGGTGTTTACCTTGAATGTGTGAGACATTTAGGCTTTACTTTTACAACATAGAAGGCCAAAAAGACCACGATACAGAGCTATGTGCTGGTTGTATAAATAAACATTGTGTTTCTAAATTCTGAGGATCTGCCCTCAATATTTGTATTCCTTATTTGGCCAAATATACCAAATATTCAGTCAGTAAATGAGTTTATTTTATTTGTACTGCTACCTAAAGAAATGTAAAACAGAATAATCAAAAGTCCGTTATTTTAATGAAAGCATGACAACTTGGTGTATGATACTGCTTTATTTATTTGTGTTGTTCCTGTCATTGCTTTTGAAAAGTCGGAAATGTCAGCGTTCAAAATTGACACTGTAAATAACGTATGAAATACATACTAGGTGTAGACATTTCTATGATTAATTTGCATCGATGTAATGGAATAATACATAAAAAATAGTAAATTGTGCTGTTACGAGAAGGAGAAACATTTTCCTAACATGGCTGATTGAAAACGGACTGTTGTAAAAACCAGCACAAGACAACGACAAAGTAACTTCTTTCTGAATGTATTTAAGGTAGACGTTGAGATTCCATCTTCTTTTCTGTAATGCATCATTCCCCTAGTAGACCTTCATAGGAGTAGTGAAGTTCAACACATCCAACAGACTACATGCCTGATGCCCTTCTTATCACTTCTTGTAGTAGCCTGTTCCTTTTTTACATTTGGCAGGTGTGCTTCAATGTTGTTTTACAGTTCAGAGCAGCAGAGTTTAAAGAGGCCACAGCTAAAGTAGTGTGCCAGTGTGTATAGTGAGTCCTAAAACAGACCACACTCAGGCATGATAGTAGTTAAATATGCTGTATGTCTGTGAATCTCCCCGTTTGACCAATTTGGACTCAACAACATTGAATGTTAGTACTCTATAGTTGCTATATTTAAGTTACTCTCTTCTGAAATAGCTTTTCACTGAATGACTCATTGCAGTTTGTCATATTTATGAACAACACAATACCCTGTATAGGTAAGCAAGAAAGGGACTGCCCCCTTTTTTCTGGCTGATTGTTAACTGCTTAGTGTGTCAGGTTGAATTTCCTGAAGCCACTTTATTCTATCAGACCATCTTGGTAAAGGAAGGTCACATTGTGGGATGTTGCTTTTTGTTCATCAATCTTTAACTATATGCTATAGTAGAGATAATACACAACAAAATCCGTTCTTAGTGTATTTATTTGTTACTGGTGGAATTTTTTTTTTTTTATGAACCTGCATTTGTCCATTCAGAGGAAGAGTTGTTTACTTATTTGTTGTGTTTTTTTGTGTATAGTTAGCTTTGAAATAAGCATAAAGAGTTTGACTATCAGAGGTATGATTTAGCATTAATCTTCAGTTTCTCTCGTTAGGCAGGTTAATTGCAGGTTGCGGTTGTGTTATGACAGGTGAAGAGAAGTCATAGCCCTTGTATAATTTGTACAGCTACGTTAGTGAATGAAAACGTTGTATGTTCACAGTTTAAGTCAGTTGATCTTGTAATGATACTACTGAAACCATAGATGAGAATAAGCTTGCCTGTGTTTCCCAAACCACTTAAGGTTTCCTACCAGCATTTAGCAGACTTAGAATGGTGTATACTGTAGTTACTCAAATCACATTTGTACGTACGTCCTCTGTCAAATTCTAGACTTCATTGTTGGTCTGTCCCCTTACTTCCCAACAAAACATAAACGTTATTGAGATTTTAATTGCTGCATTATTGCCTTTTACAATGCTGTGTTTTGGATGTAATTATTCTGTATTTTTTATTTCTATGTAATAATCAGTTGGATCAAGGGTCATGCTTTTCACCTGTAATGTAAATTAAGAAGCTTGTATGAGAAAACATTGACAAGTTCATAACGTTGAAATGTAAAATATAGACAGATATATGGCCTCTGTCGAATTGACAAGGAGTGGCACTAAGCACAAGTAGAACCAAATTACTCGATTTGTGTACAGGTTGCTAAATGTTAAACATTGATTCTGTCTGTCTGATTTCAATTATACCGCATTGGTTCCAGGGATGTTGATAGCAATATCAATGAGAGAGCTGTTCTTCATTTTCAGTCAGACCTTTAACCAAAGACATGCTCCACAAATAAGCAGACAGATATTCCAATTTGGCAAAATGTTCTCTGTTGTGTAACTGTATTTGCAAGCAATCTGAGGAATTAAAACTGGTCAAGCTAATCAATAGTGTAATAAAAAATGAATGACCCATAAAATACTGTGTCTGTGTTTATTGAAGTACTCCTTTACATGAATGTGTGTCTCTCTAAGAAGTCTGACGCCATTCAATAAGGAAACTTATTTCAGTCATCTATCTCACAGAGGTAACATTCTGGAGAATCAATTGAAAATTGATCATGATGAAGCCTATGATGTATAAACCACAGTCACGAGGGGGGAAACTGTCTGACTAACTCATACTGGGAAATTGTGTTTTTCTTCTCTTGAATCTCCTCAGTTGTATTCTTTGGAAAAGGAAACCTAAGTGCACTTAGAAGACAGTTGTTTTTTGTTATATTAGAGTAAAACAGCAATATTGATGAGTCTGAAATTCAACTACTGCTTGTTCGTGTGTCAGACATTGGCATGATACAATATATTTGATAGTAACATTTTCTACAAGATAAAATCTTAACCAAGATTAGGATTAGCTGTAAAATAAGATTTTCTTTCAGTTCTCAGTATGGAGTTTCAGTGACACTGTAAGTGACAGTGTCATTTCTGTGAGGCCAAAATTGCAGTTCACTTCCTGTCAGGAAAAGCTACTTGTGATGCATATCACCTCATTACCCTAAAAAAAAAATGAAGAAACTAAATATATCTTTGATGAATTCAGTTTGAGATGTGTATGAGCACCAAGGCTAAAACAGAACTCTAAAAACAATGGTACTGTACAGTACTTGCCTGATAATCTCCAAATCATGGTAATGATTGTTAGTAACTGATGAGTATTTTCCCTTGAACTTAATGTAGTGCGATGAGTAAAGATGCACTGTATCTGTGGGGGTTCAATTCCTGTCACTTCAAAACAAATGATTGCTTTAATCAAATCATAGTCCTTTACTTTATGCTGTAATAAGCATCAATAAACATCAGACCCTCTGAAAAAAACGATGATTAGATGCCTTCAGACAGTTCCCAAGCACCAATTCACCTTACACTGTCACAAGCGTGGGTAGGGTAGGCCTCACACTTCCTTCACCCACAAATTACAAAGAAGCATCAAGCCCCAGCCCTGCACAAGTTCACTTCTTCCAAACCACAACATTGCCGGGTAGTCCTGCTTACCCAGATTACTGTGAAAAGGCTCTGTGGCTGTACAGTGACAGTTTGCCATTGATGCCTCCAGTGCACATCAGTCATCTCGGTAGAGGTTCCTCTGAAGTCGACTGCTCACATAACGCCACTGTGGTAATGTATGACGACTCATATTAACCCTGACTTTTATCACATTGCAGTATGCGTGTGCGTTTTGTTTAGTTCAGTAACGCTTTGATTCATTCAACAAAACAACAATACGAAACCCCTTCATATGAAGAGATTCAAAAGATTGGTAGGTAGATCAAAGATGAGTTTTCATCAAGTAAGCTACTTGAGGAATTAAAAAACAAATATCATTAACATCATATGACATATGTGGGTGTTGAGGGACACACTAACGCAGAATGTGCATAGATGAGCATTTACCTCAAATACCCCACACAGTTAGACACCTCAGTGAGTCAGCATTGATGCTGGGTCTGATGGTTATTGTTAAACTGACAGTGAGAGGATAACAGGTGCTAAGGAGTGTGGTGTGGGGGGCTGACAGTCTTGATATTACTGGAAGACCTTTGCATCAGCTTACCATATAGCGCAAGATGACATTTAACAGTTGGTATAATGCTAATTTCTCTGAGAGGAACAGATGAGATCAGACTGTCCAGCGGTTTGAGTAATACTTGACATTAGTATTGTCCCCCCCGACCCCCAGAACAAACGTCAGCATATACTTTCAGTGTGCACGTACACACACAGATTATTATCATGGATGGTCAGTAGCTGTTGAAAAAAGCACATCCACTGAAAATTTAATGAGACCTTAGGAAAAGAAAAGAAATGTCACTGTTGAGTGTCACATAAAATGTCAAGCTGTGATCACAACAACTACAAGGAAACCCCCTTATGTTTAACACTACACACATGTCCCTTGACCACATAGGAGACACGTATAAAGGATGCTATATGTGCTTAAATGTTACATATTAGTAATTTAGTAGGGGTGTGCTTCGCGTCTGCTCAGGATGAAAGATATTTTCCTATTTGTTCATTTGTTTAAGGTTTATTACGCAAGAAATTCCAAAACTTGTAGTCAGTATACTCATGACATAGAAAAATCACAACACAGGAAAAATTGAGGGCAACATGCCAAATCTAATTTAGAAATGTACTTTTTTTTCATTATATATGTTTACATATGTTTCATACATAGAGTAATACCAAAACTAAAATGGTTACTGCAACATTAGCCTCAAATTTTCATAATGTTTGAGAGGCTGCGCAGTGGTGTAGTGGCTAGCACTGTCGCCTCACAGAAAGAGGGGCTGGGTTCAGTACCCTCTGTGTGGACTTTGCATGTTCTCCACGGGTCAGTGTGGGTTCCCTCAGGGTTCTCCAGCTTCCTCACACAGTCCAAAGACATGCAGCTCAGGTTAATTGATGACTTGAAAATTGCCCGTAGGTGTGAATGTGAGCGGGAATGGTTGTTTGTCTATATGTGTCAGCCCTGCTATAGTCTGGCGACCTGTCCAGGGTGTGTCAGCTGGGATCGGCTCCAGCCCCACCATGACCCTGAAAAGGATAAGCTGTTACAGACAATGGATGGATAATGTTCCAGAGCTACGGACCATTTCTGAATTGGTGAATGAATAACATTATTACATTAGCAAAAACATATTTGCCATACAGAAAAGCCTTCAGTGCCATTCTTTGCTCTTGTGTCAATGAAGAAACTGATGCTGTTGTACCATCTATGCGAACCTCTTCAGGAGCTGCCATTGTTGTTGTTGTTGAACCAACAGGCAGACAGGAGAAGTTTGCCTTCAGAGCTTTCTGCCAGAAAGGGATTATTTTAACCCAAAACGTGATTTTTTCATAAACCTAACCAAGTAGGTTTGTTGCCTAAACCTAGAGATTTCTGGCAGAAAGCCCTGAAACTTCTCCCATATGCAACAAGCAGTCGCCTCTCTGTGTTTTCTTCTACACACATAAGCCACGTCCATAGATGCCAGTTGCTCCTCACAAGACACTGATGGTGCTGGTCTCCTGGTCCAGGCACTGGTTTGCCGGACACAAACCCATTACTTGAAGCCTGACAAGATGGAGATTTTTTGAGTGATATGTTATACTGGGATTCTCACGTGGTCTTGTGACATTGCAAGAATCCTGCTGCCATGCAAGCTAAGGGGTTTTTTTTGGTCCCATCTGTAACTGTATTCTATTCTCCAAAAACATGGACTCATGAGTATTGTATTGTTAAATCTACTACAAAGCTTTGTTTTGCACCCATTGCTGATTTAAGTCTACATTGTGTTTCTGAGCTTGTATCTGCAAATGGCATTCATTCTAACAGCTATGCTGACACTCTACTCTATTTATTCTTTACCTAAATGACTGCGTTCTTGGAAAAACAAAACAGGCATAAAAAAATGTCTTGTCCCTGAACCAAGAAACAGGTAAGAAACATATAATGCCTTATACTATACAAAGGTGCGATAATTGAGTGATTACTTAGATTGCACCAAATATCAAAAGACAAAATTAAATGTCATCACTTTTACAGTTTCAATAAATGTAAACAAGGACAGCTGGATTATACAAATACAAATTGTATACACATCCACATAATATATCAAATTATATTATAAAACAATAATTCTTGCATTTTAAATTGTAGTGCTTCTAAAATGTGCATGGACATAATGCACAGTTTTATGAATACTGCAGAGAACAATGAATAGGCTGCAATTTAAAATTAGCTTAACAATATTGCTTGATTATTAAGTATTTAATGACCAAATAAAGCTTTAAAGGCAAACAAAGAAGAAATGTACTCAACCATTGAGGTCTGCTAAACTGACCAGCTCTCTACAGTTGGCCTATTTTTACAGGTTTGTACATCAACATCTGACAAATCGAAAATACAAAGCACATATTTCTATTTCAGTGGCGAAGGTTTCAGAGAGGCCTAACCCTGCATACCGGTACCACTGGGTTTTTGTCTGTATGTTTCCTGTCACAGATCAGTGTCTTTGAAGTGGTTTTTGTCTCAGCACAGAAGAGCCTATTAATGTAGTGACCAGCAAGTGATGCAGGAGTGGAGAAAATCATGTACAGCATGTATAGCAGGTATACAACATAAGACAATAGGGCATGCAAATATCACTCTAACCACTGTCCTTGTTTCTCTCCCGCGCACACAAAAAACGCATGTACACACACACACACACACACACACACACACACACGGATAAATAATCAAATGAAACCAGAATGTGCGCTTCTTTTGTTACTTCTGTTTAATGTGTGATTTGCATGTTGTCTACCCTGTGCGCCAATTGAAGATTATTAAATAGTAAAACTGTGTCCATGCTTTTAACTAAATAAAGAAAACAAAATAATTTAAATAACTGGATTACTTAGTATAAATCCACCATCTTTAATCCCCAAAAACGAGCCATTTAGCACTATAATCAATGAACCAATGAGGGAAAGAGACAAGTTAAAGAGGAGGGACTGTAAAGACAAAGGAGGAAACCACCCCAGACAGACATGTCACTTTATCACTTCACAGTCATGATGCGAGGTAGCTCATCATTTCCCAGGGAGAATATTCACTAAACACCGGGTAAGTGTCTCATTCACACAGCTTGGTGCTTCATAAGTTTTCAAGACTTGAAGACACGAGAAGATACTTAAACACTGCTCCTGTTTGGTCTTTTCTGTGATCTACTGTTACCACAACCTAGTGTGCTGCGAGTGATCTTCTGTTGCCTGTTGAGGATATAAGTAAAGGCTTCTCTCTTGTGATTCCAGTCCTTTACATGCAAGCTTTGGGTAGGCTGGCTGCCAGTTCATGTCCTGTCAAAGGATGTGCAAATCTGACATATGCATGCAAGGTTTTCCCCCCATGTAAGCATTGAGACAGTACAGTGACTGCAAGGCTCTCAAAGACCTGCTGTCACAACTCACGGCACTACAAAGTGCATTGTAAATTTCATCTGTGGGAATTTGTTTATTTCCGAAAGGCAGTTTATTGCAAAATCAAATATATTTAAAGCTATAAAAGATTTAGACAAGGATTACAAGGACTTAAAGCATAATGAATCAGGATACAATACAATAAAACAATGTATTTAATGGTCAGCAGCCTCAGGAGAGCTGCAATACTTCAATGCGTAATTGAAAATTATAATGGAAGGTGCAACACCAATGTGATATGTGTACAATATTTGAAAGTACAATCTAACAAAACAAACAGTTGAAACTATAGTTAAGTACAAGGCTCGGTGTTCCACGCGCCACTGAAAGACAGCTACATTTCTGAGCTGGAAAGATTTGTGTATTACACAACAAACAACTTTTAAAGTTTTTGCAAAATCTCCTTGCGCATAAAATCCCATGCTATTAACTGAAGTAGCTTTAAAGTTATTTATCATAAAATACATGTAGAACACCATAAGAATCCACCTGGCAAATTACCACTACATTGATCCAATTACACCACTATATAATAGCCTCATTATTATTATTATTATTATTGTATGATGAATTTCATATTTATTAAAATTACTACTGTACAAAATGCATGACTGCATATTGTACGGAGGAAATTTGAATTGACAATATATTACAATTCTGAGCAAAACGTTGCCGTGACAGAATGTTCTACTACTTTACATTCATGTACGCAGGCGATACTGTAGGCTTCACTGAAATTATGAAGGCTTGATTTGCATGATAATTTTCCTACGCACTCAACACTGCACTCAAAATCAAATTATGTCACTATAGTTGTTTTTTATATTTTTTATAAATGAACACTAAACCTAAACCTTAAGCATGCTGGCTGAGCCTTATCAAATACAGCACATCTAAGTGACTTTCTACTTCTGATACTGGAGCTGCTGTAATGTTTAGTTTCACTCTCAGCGCTATTTTTTAAATTATGAATAAAATAATTCAGATATTATTTTGAATTACTGCTTTTTGTTGCTATGTTTTCCAATAAATAAAATAGATTAATTTGACTAAGAGCAGAGCGAATGCGTGCAAAAAGCATACGCGTTTTTTGTTTGTTTTTTTACTCCAGTAACGAGATAACTAGATGCAATTTCGTTTCACATACTTTCCATTTACAGTCACCATCAGAGGACCTTATGGGGTTGCAATTGTGCAAAAATGTGTGACCTCCACTGCAGAAACCAACCACACACTGTATAATCATAAAGGTTCATTATAGACTTCAGACTGTGACAGCAACTTCTCAGGCATCCGGCAGTTTCAACACATAGCCACAATGTTTTCCTCCATATATTCTCAATTTTAGGGCTAAATTCCAAATATTTCTGTCATATACTTACATATTTACCTATTCAACCCCTGCTGAAGGTTATGGTATCCAAATACAGTCAACCAAATACAGTTATTGTTGTTGACACTCAAACTTCACTCATGTTTGCTTGTGTGTACAGTCATTAGTCATGGTTTCATATACTGTTAGGGCTTTGTGGCTTTAGAGTGTGTATGTGAGCGCCGCATATCAAAGCTTTCACAAAACAGAGTATATTTCCACACATCAACCAGACATTCAGACATGATTTTAGACACGGTGGTGATTGATGTTGTTTTTCTCATAAAAAGAGAATCCTACTGTGTGAACATACATGAGGGGGGGGTGGGGGGTAATTTATGTAAAAATCCATAACCATTTTATAAACTGTTCTGTAAATTGGTTGACAATCAAATTCACTGTCACACCAACTTGTCGCAATATAAACAAATAATACCATGGGTACATTCTGTCCCTCAACTCTCACTACATAGCCTAGGATAAACAAAACCACAGATAAATGAATTAATCACAGTCAATCTGCTGTTGATTTGCAAAATGATTTTTCCACTTACAATTTAGCATTTCTAGAAATGTCACATACCTGGAAAATAGATAGAACAAATTTTAGCAGTGTGTACATAATCTGATGGCATCCCACTCTGATTTCTTTTTTTTTTTGTTCTTTCAACTTTTTCTTCTCAGATTTTTGAAAATATTTCTACAAACTTCAGAAATGATCCGAATCAACAACACCCAATACTTCCACTTCCTGCAGCAGGCAGATGCCTTACGACGCTCAGGGTCACTCTGCGATGCCATCATCTCAGTAAAGAGTCAAACTTTCAGGGCTCATCGGCTAGTACTGGCTTGTGCTAGCAGAAGACTAGCGCAGCTGCTAGCCCAGGTAGACATAGACAGCCCAGTCCACTGCACTCTGGAGTATTTCTCACCACGCACCTTCCAGCAAGTTCTGGACTTCACCTACACACAGACTCTTGATGTGTCTGTGGATGACCTGCACTTGCTGCTGAAAGCTGCTCAGCTGTTAGAGATGCAGCAGCTGGAGGACCAGTGCCGAAAACAGCTGGAAAATCTTGACTACAGAGCCAGAGAGGGTGGAAAAAGAAGAGAAATCGCATGTGTCAAAGAAGAAGAGAAAGAAAGTGCAGAGGAGAATGATCAAAAGCAAAAAGGGAGTCCTATTCAAGAGGAGAGACTCCAAGTGACTTCTTCCCCAGTGGAGGAGGCAAGCGACTGCATTGTCCTGGAAAACCTCTCACCCTCTGATCCTGCCAAGAACCCCAACAGTCCGCCATCCCCAAGAAAGATGCCCAAACTCTCCCCTGTGTCAGCAACGTTCTACAACAGAGACAGTGTAATCACCAGGCCTGTCGGCAGCAGCTCCTATTTCTCTTCCCCTTGGACTTTCCCTACAAACATGTGGAGCTCCGTGACCACTCTGAGGCGGATAGCAGAGAACTATCCAAGCTTAATTGCTGCTCACCCCCTTCAGTCCCCAAACCAGCCCACAGTAGCATACCCATTCTCCCTCTCCACCCCCCACATGTTCCCCTTACTCGGCTCTCATTTTCAAACCCCTGTTCAAAGCTCTATAATAGGTTCAGGCTTTTATCCACATTATACACAAAACCATTACGCTGGGTCAACAGGTATGGGGAGCATAATCAAGCAAGGCCTGTTGAAACGGAAAAAACCCAGCCAGAGAGCATTTACTGGGACTGTTCAAGCCAGTGAGCTGAGGTAAGTCAGCACTTGGACATGATTTTGGAAACTTATGGCTTTTATTTTCAGTCATTGTCTCAAAGTCATAGAATAATCCCCTAATTTGCTCAATTGTTCCCTTGCAACAGCTACGGTACCTGACTCACTGCTGTTTCAAGCCTCCTGCACTTTCCAACTAGAGCAGTTTCACTAGTTAACCCTTCCCTGACAGTCTTAGTCAGTCAAAGTATTTTTTTGACAAATCATACTCCCATGTTTCTGACCAATCCCAGCACAAAAGAGCAAAAGACACACAAGTTAACATTCCAAAAAATATAAATATAATTGTTTTACTTTTGTGGGATTAAAACAAATCCAGCGGTAAATTCATTCAGAATTAGAACAATTTCTAATTCTGAATGAATTTACCGCTGCTCTGTTGTGATGCTAGATAGTGTAAAACCAACGTGACTTTGTTTTTGGGAGATTTACCTGCATTTTGTACAGCGTTCCACACAGTGTAACTAAGTGAGTAAAGGGGAGCCCCCTATATTTTTCCCCTCCTTTGCAAAAATCAAGATTTTCAACCCACTGAAACATGCTTTCAGTGTAAACATGGCCACGCTTGTACCACAAGAAATTGTTCAGAACAAAATAGCCATATTCTTTAGTGTCTCTTTATTTTCTTTCTCCTTCTCACATGATATGAAATGCAAATAAGCTTTTACCGAGAACAAGTGCTATAAATATCATGTGGTGATGGAGAGGAAGGAAAAGGCGTTAAAGGATGAAATCTGTGATAAAATATATGCAGACTGACTTTTACTTAATGTACATATCTCAAGTGAAGTATTTCCTTAGAGCACAAATAAAATTACTTAATTTACTATTGTTAAAGGTACAATTAGTGTAATCTTTTGCAACCGTTGCATTAAAAAAAATATTTTCCACAGCAACCATGAGGTACCCAAAGCCAGCAGAGAACGAGTTAAAGACTGCCAACACTGCAGTACAAGCCTCCTTGGTGCTCCAGTGCTGCGGGAATCAGCCTCCACAACACCAGGTAATATGATAATAACAGAAAACACATTGAGCATACTAGTATTACTATCCAGTACGACCAAGGCTGTACCAGCGCTTATCCCGTGTAAAACCAATCAATTTGACACGATAGTAAGACAGTTCTTGTCATGACCCCTAACCTCCAGCTACGTAGCTACGCAATGGAAAGTGATAAAGAGAGTTGTGGTTTTGAGAGCACGGTGCAGAAGGAGCAGGAGTGTGGTTACTAGATAGGGCTAGATGTATGCAGTACAGTATGCACTGCATTGCAACAGTGGTTTGTCCTAAAAATCATACATATTGATGTATTATAATAAATAACTATAATATGAATGTCACTACAATACTAACACTGTTTGTAAAAAC
This sequence comes from Cebidichthys violaceus, assembly GCF_023349555.1. Lineage (NCBI taxonomy): Eukaryota > Metazoa > Chordata > Actinopteri > Perciformes > Stichaeidae > Cebidichthys > Cebidichthys violaceus. The sequence goes on along the minus strand of NW_027176927.1, from coordinate 14,062,750 downwards.
AACAGTCTGTGTGTGTGTGTGTGTGTGTGTGTGTGTGTGTGTGTGTGTGTGTGTGTGTGTGTGTGTGTGTGTGTGTGTGTGTGTGTGTGTGTACACATGCATATGCAAGTATGGTAGTTCGTCTGCTTAACATGTTTTATCTGATCAACAGTACTTGAAGAGATTAAGCTATGGTAAAACTGTGCTTTACAAGTCACAATGCAGTTAGCAGTGTCATAATTTAGGAAAAGTCCTATAAATATACTAAAACACAAATTGAATTTATCTCTCTAATATCTAAATACAAAACAGCACAACAAAAAATACAAATAAAGCATTTAAGCACCTGCCTTCATTGTTGCTTTGAGCTGTTTGATTGATTTGATTTTGCCTTCCCCTGAAATTATAGTAATGTATGTTAATAAGGCCAATCAAAATTAAAGCAGTACCTATAAATGATGTTAGGTATTTTAAAGTGACAACTGAAGAGAAATATTGGACAGGAAGCATAGGTTGTGTTTAGAGTGGTGAGTTTTCAATTGTTGTGGTTTATTCTCTCAATTTCCCCTACTACAGTACACCCCCTTCTTCTTTCAGCATCCTGTCTATACTATGAGGCCCAGGTTTTCACATATGAAAAACTCCAAAAAATACAAGTTACTGAAAGGCTTCAGAGTTGCAACTTTAACCTCAAAATCACACCTCATTTTAAAAGACTCACTAACATATGTGGCTGCAGACGAGACACGTGTGCAGAGTGACAGGAAAGTAAGCTTGTACAAACTGAATTTATTGTCTTGCAACAGGATGCTGACCAAAATAGAGTTGTGCCTCTGAAAGTGACTGAAAAAAGTATGCGACTAATATATTATTCTAAAGCGTGTGCATAAACTGTATCTTTTTTACTGGAGTTATGATTAATTGTAATCATGTCAAGGAGGTCAGGGAGAATTATAGTCCTGACTGCTATTGTTGATTTAAGCAGGATTGAAAAAAAATCTGCACCGTTTCGTAATGAATTAATCTGCTGCCTATTTAATAAATCAATCAATTAATGGTTTGATCTATGAAATGTTAGAAAATAGAGAAAATTACAGAGCCCAAGGGGATGTTATCCCATGTGCAATGGGTAATATTAGACTGAAATGCATGTAACAAGTTAATGAGAGCTTTGTCCAGGTAATCAATAGACCTCTTGATGTTTGGTTTAATCTAATATTGCCATTAATTAAACTGAGCCATGTAGCTTAGCATTTAGCAGCCCTTAATCATAGTTATTACACACACAGAAAAGGTTTTTCAAGGTTCAAGTTACAGCATCAAACATATTTGTTTAGTATGACGTTGAAACAAAGGGCCATGATTAAAATATAAGGGAGGATTAATGTTAGCATTATAATATGGTATTTACCAACTTTGACTTCCAATCATTTCTGTGTAGTTTTAAAGGTATTTTGATGAAAGTAACATATAATATGTTGCAAACATAGTGTAACTATATAACCTCATAATCAGGTTATTATCCCATTACGATCACAATATCAATTGTACAACCATTTTATTATTAGGCGGTTACCATATTGACACCAATAATACTATTACTAAATAGTTTTACCTCTTTGCCTCGTAACCTTTTGTTTTTGGCCCCTGTTTTATCATTATATAAATTTCAGTTTAATATTACCCAAAAATACTCATTTTTAATACCTAACTATCATCTGATTTACCCCACTTTTATCCTGTTATTACCAAGCTGTAATGTAAAGTCCTACCTAAATATCTTGTCCAATCACACCAACATAGTTTCAAACTCAAAGATATTCAATTTGTAATGATATAAAAGCAGAAAAGCAGAGTCATTGAATGAATGAAGTTCCCTTTATTGCAAGTAAATGGTCATTTTGGTTGCTTGTACATCTCATTGCGCTTTAATGTGTTCAAAGGACTTAAGTATTACAATAAACGTAAACAATTTCAACATAACAATCGCAAAAGAAAAGCTCAGACAACCCTGTAAAGCCTGACACATCATATAATATTCAGAAAATTCTGATTTTTTGATATTGAAGTGTTTATTGGACCTTTAGTCAAAAAAAATAAAAAATAAAAAAATGTTGTATTTACATATATGATATTTTTTTGTATCACATTTGATACATCAGGCATATTTGTCAATTTATTGATCACAACAATGTTTATTTTAGAAACAATAACTAATGATTTTCATTGCTTTTGGAACATTTCAGTTGGTTTGGTTCTTATTTTTTCCCAAACAGCAACCTTTTACAACCTGTTTGTTTCGCCTCGTGGCAGGAAAAGCACAGTTTCTGTCCTTTTTCAGGCAAAGATGGACTTTACATTTCCCACAGTAGACATGGGAGAAGTGATTGCCTGTGCAGTGCTTGCATCTGATTGTTTACTCTGAATTTCTTTTTTAAAATTAATGAATTAATGAATTAGCAATATAACAAAAGGTTATGATAGCCAAGGATTTTCTCTTTTATACATAAAAAACATGAATTTTCACTCAATTTATCTTATTACCTTTAATTACTTTAATTAAATGACCAAAACAGTGTATTTGGCATTGTGATATGGCATAATCCAGAGTGCATAATGAAATACAATACAAGGATTTACAGATGAATTATTACTTTATAAACCTGCTGTATCATATTTGATACCTATGTTTTCAACACGTTTTTACTATAAAATAAGGAACGAAATATGAAGTAATTATAGTTTGCTTCAATACAGTAAATGGTCATATTGAAATATTAGTAACACTATAAATGTTATTCTTACCATAACTGTTTCAAATTAGCAACGATTTCCCTGCCGAAAACGAAAAAGTCACTTCGTGACGGCTGCCATTTTGGAAATGGAATTTAAATGCCTGCTACTGCCTGCAGTGCATGGAAACTCCACCAGATGGTAGCAGACATGTATAGGATTGTATACAACAGTTTTTTTCAGGAAAGTATTGCTCATGTTAATTACGTAGAGGTCTCTGAAACTCACGTATCAAATATGATACAAATGGCGCTACAGGGTTTAAGTGCAGTATTAATTAACACAATCATTACTGTGTTTAATAGTAGAAAGTTGTCTCTAAAACACCTTTATAGGACTGTTGGCTGTTGCAGAAAATGAAACCACAGTACCTTTCAATTGTCATAGTGTTTGTGTGGGCAGTCAGACCACTCATTATACCCACCACAATGTTCACACCTTTGTCTGTTTTCCCTCATCTCGTTGTTTGCACAGGTGAGGCCTGTGCAGAGTGTCGGTTCTGTGGAAGAGCAGATGTGCTGCAGCATGAACCCCAATCCCATCAACAAGAACCCAAAGGAGAAAAACCCTACCAGTGCCAATACTGTCCCAAGAAATTTAGTCTGAAACATCAACTGGACACACACCACCGAATTCACACTGGTAAGCACACTGTTTAATTGTCAGAACAAGATGAAAAGTGCTTTGTCCGATGAAGCAGAAATAACTTAGTAGCATGTATAGCTATTTTTCAGAAAAGAACTCAGCTCAGTGACTTATGGTGCTGCTGAGCACTCACTGGTTAGACACAACATGTCTAAGACTACTAAGACTGCCTACCCACAACATGGCTAATAATCTTTGTTTTATATTGTGGGACATTGGCGCAAAAACAAGGATTTGAACATATTTACTTTTGGCCTGTTACAAAGTTAAGTCAGATAAACTGGACAATCGGGTTATAAAACAGTTATGTTCAATTACAGTAATTAAGTACTTTGACATTAAAAAGCCAATGGCATTCCTGAAAAGTAACAACAGATTGGTCTGAGGGAGCCAGAAAGATCAGAGACAGGTCCGTTGTTCGCATGGCATGACAAGTTACTGGAGAAGGGGGCATTTATGATCAATTTACATTTTCATTGGCTCAAAGACAAAAGTATGTACCTGTTTTAGGTGCTTTTTTGTAGCCGATATTATTTTTAGCATAAAGGACTGTGTCAACACTTTTGCATGTTTTAGAACATTTGCTATCAAATATTACTGACAAACATTTTCCAAAGCAGACTGTTGTGTTCTGGGTTTTATATTTTTTACCAACTTCCAGGCAGGTGACACTTTCTACTCATTTAAATACTATAAAACACACCTTACAGGAACTTGCAGAATTGAAACTTGTGTGTAAATCCACAATGAACTTTTAGAGCTATTGTGATTATTTCTGTACTGCAATGCAATTCAAAGTGTGCGCTTGCAACATTATTAATGATAGGTTTGACAAAAGTAACATAAGGCAAAATATTCACTGTGATAACTACCCTTGTCAAGCACTGGATATTGTGCAAAGTGTAGCATAAGAAATGAAACACTGGCAAACAAAGGAGTGGCGACAATATAAAGGCTACAAGATAACTAGCTGTAAATTGGTTGAATCATGCAAAACCACATGCATATATATGATGCTAAAATTAATACACATGCTAACGTTCTAAACAAAAAAGAATGGGTTAGCATTTAAGGTGAAATCTCATTCTATGTTTATATCTTATCTAAAACTGAAAGATGCAATTCATACCATGTTGCATCTTTAACAACTTAATTTCCCTCTCTCTCTTATACACACACACACACACACACACACACACACACACACACACACACACACACACACACACACGTGAACAGTATATAGTATGAATATACATAACTGTTCTGATCTTAAACAAATCTGGGTGATTTGTTTAAAAGTGACCTAATTTAGTTGATTTGCCTCTAAATCTCTCAATAGGCAAAAAAGATTTGACTGGATAAATTTAATTTGAGTAATATAGCAGAATATATCAAATTAACAAATGGTATAACACTGGCAAGAAATATATGTCACGTCTAAAGGTTCAAGGCCTTCTTTCATGTGAGCACAACTGTCTTTCCTTCCATTGTCTTCCTTCCTGTGCCCCCCTTTTCTATCCTCTCTCTGCTTCAAGGAGAGAAACCCTTTGAGTGCCGTATCTGTCGTCAGCGTTCACGGGACTACTCAGCCATGATCAAGCACCTGCGGACTCACGGTGGGGCCACGCCCTACCAGTGCACAGTGTGCCGGGAGTTCTGCAATAGCCTGGTCGCCATGCAGAGACACGTCAAGAGCCATGCAGTACAGGACTTCCCTCCTGATTGGAGCATCAGCAGTACCTACCTGTACAACTCACACATCTGAGGCTCACAACACAGACCCTGCTGTCTACACAAAGTTCTCATTTAGTTTGTGCCTTTCATGTACGATCATTATATTTGAAGAACAAAGGTAAACCTTTGTTTTTCTGAAGGATAAATCACAGATGATGTTTGAAACATTTACCACTGTTTTAAAGTTATAATAATATACACTAGAGGCACAAACTGGGGCTATCACAGGTGTTGCAATGACGTCTATGCAAACTAAAACTGCTGTGTGTTCACATTCACAACTATTGAACGGAGAAAAGCAACCCTAATTTAACAATGAAAGTGTTTACCATTTCACAGTGGGTCATGTACGGGCATGCCCGTACATGACCCACACTGTTGATGTGGCCTTAATGCATTAAGGCCACATCAACAGTTCCTCAAATGACGCAGACACCTTCCCACTTACTTTCATAATTATTGGACCGCTTGTGTAAACTTTGTAAGTTGGACGTAGGTTTAAAGCGCCCTCATGAGGGCAACCACTGTAACAATCTGTTTGTTTTTTTCTGTAATAGTGCTCACAAATGCATTACCTTGTCAAGATGGGACCAGTGGCTGAGATATTATGTTTAGGGCCGGACAAAAGAGTATTTTTATTAAAGTGCTGGAACATATAAACAGTAAACATTCAATGATTCAGATTTAGACAGAATCAGTCTGAAACAAATACTATATCTATACTTACTATAATGCATTCCCACTTCAATTAAAATTAAAATGTATCCATTTCTTCCTTTAAAACAGTGACATTGTTCTTACCCTGTGTTATTTTACTCTCAGAGAAAATCAGAAAGAGAAGGATGAAAGACTTTTCTCCAGGGTCAGTCAACACAACCTTGAGACTCCCATATATGGTAACATTAAAACATTTAAGGAGGACTTATTTATGCAACAGTGAAGATAAAGAATGCCGTGGGCGACTTTAAGTGTCACTGGACAGCTCAAACTGCTCTGGTTCATTAAGATAAGAATAGCAGAGCTCATGCAGGCAGTTATGTCTGTTGTAGTTACAAACATTAGTCCAGCAAACTGTAAATAAAGATTACTTTCTTCCAATTCCTGTGGCCTGCAGTCTGCTACATTTGTGTCCATCTGCATCTGCTCCACACAAACGCTATATGGTGGCAAATATTTGTCATTTGTACAGATAATAAAATGTAGATGTACATGATTAAAGGAAGTGTTGAGGGAAGTGGGGGCAGCTGACCAGGGTTTTGTCATTTCATCTATAAATCCTAAGAAGCCATTAAACATTTTCGGTTATTACTTTAAAGGTAAAACAAACTATAGATGCTTTGTAGCTGATGTCACAACTGCGTCAAACACTCGTTTACCATTGGCTGCCATCATAGGTTCAAGCATACTCTGAACTTGAACATGCCTTTTATATGCTGGGATGTGACGGTAAAAAGAGAGAAACTAATATTTCATTCTGTAAACTACCTTAAGGAGGAAACAGATATCAGAAAAGGTTTCCAGCAATTAAAAGGGCGGGTTGAACACCGACTTAAAGCAGTCGTCCTGGAAGTGCACATTTTGTCGAAAGTAGCGAGCTAACGTTAGGGACAGTAGCGCATATCACAACATTCGCCAGATAAGGACAAACATACTATCATTTAAACACAATGTAACAAGAACACCCGCAAAGTTTGTTTTCATATGCTAATTGAACGAAATACAAGTACGACACCGACTACATGAGGTATGGATTTTCTTACATTGAGGACAAAAGAGGGCAAAAACCTCAGTGTGTTTTGTGCAGCGAGGTTCTGGCTCAAGAAAGCATGAAGCCGTCAAAACTGAAGCAGCATTTGAAAACAAAACACCCTTCTCTCAAAGATAAACCTGTTGAGTACTTTCGAAGACGACTTCAAGACCCGAGGACATCACAAAAGTGTCTTACTTACCTGCAGCCATGGACACGGACGTGTTGGATCAATCCACAGCGGATAAACTGAAAACTATACCTCTGTCAAATGACACTATAAGTAGGTGGATTGAAGACATGTCGGATGACATCAAACAACAGACCACTGCTCGAATTAAGGCAAGTGGTCATTTTGCAATACAAATGGAACAAATCTATAGACAAAACAAACAAATAAGTTTTACTCGTTTACGTGAAACATGTGGGACGGGGACTGACAGGAACAATTTCTCTGCACAAGAGAGCTCCCTACCACTACGACTGCAGAGGACATTTTCAGCTCAGGTTCAAACTGCACCATCTTTTCATTAAATACATTTGAGAAGTTGAAAATTTGGGTCACGGCTTGTCATTAAGGGGTGATGGTGGGTCCCGCAGCCAGACCAGTTGAGAACCACTGCTCTAAAGCATTGTCATTTTAACTTTCCTCTTGTATTACTGTCACCTATTGCATCGCATTGTTTCAGCTCTTTGGTTTTGTGTTAACTCCTGTTTCTGTACCCTGGAGTGCAAAGCAATATAACATTGGACAAAACAGAAACACAAAAGACTTTCAGAAAACCAAACAACAACATAAATGAAAAGAAATTCAAAACACACATGCACCAAAGATGTTTGACCAATTGTAAGTGACATCTTTGTGAGCTTATTACAGTTCAGCGCTGCAGTTCTACAGGGATAATAAGGCTGCTGCAGGCATTTCAATTGTTTGTGTGGGGAACCCTATAAAGCCTAGTAATTGAGCGAGACATCAAATACAAACGTACTTGTAAACTGTGGAGAAATTACATGTTGTCCGTTATGTGGAAACACGGACGCAAGTCACATCCAGCTGTGCTGTTTTGTTTTTGGACGCACGTAGGGAACCACTGGATTATGCAACTTTCTGATACACGTCACTGCAGTCCCTCTCACAATGCGAGATTTCGAAAGAAGATTCAGATTTCTAGAAATATATATATGCTATAAGTAACCCTAATTTATCCCTTAACAAGTAAAAGAAAAAAATAAGCACCTGAAAAAGGTTATGATAATCATCATAACTTACAACAAAGGTGCAAGATTGGCAGCATTTCAACGGCTGGGCCAGCAGCTCACAGCTACCAGTGCTAACAGTGCTAGCAGTACAAACTACGGCAAACATGTTGACAGAGCTAACAATGTTTACTTGAGAGGGAATCGAGCAGTTTAGCAGCCATGAGCGAGGCACGCTCACATGTACAAACATGTACTAAAAGCACTTCATTTTCAGCTAAAGTAGATATTACTCCACTATGTTTACATAGCAAATTAGTTGTTTGCTGCTATATTGATGCTCTGAATCCCTTATGATGCACCTCGAAACAAACATTTAGACATAATAAAAAGGATTGTTCCGAGATACTCCACTGAAAGCTTGAGTTCCCCGAAATAAGTGAGCAGACTACTGATATGTCTGGGAATGAGTAAACTGACATTTAAAGGTCAGCCCACAATAACAGTTTTGCTTTGAACTAAACATGAATGTCAGCATGCAACATGCTCACAATGACATTACATTACATTACATTACATTTGTATTAGCAGACGCTTTTATCCAAAGCGACTTACAATTCAGTATCTATCTACACACCGTAGGCACAGCTACGGGAGCAATTTTGGGGTTAAGAGTCTTGCTCAAGGACACATTGACATGAGACTAGCGAAGCCGGGGATCGAACCGCTGACCCTCTGACAATGCTAACATGCCGATGTTAAGCAGGTGTGATGTTTATGCCATGTTCGCCGTCTTAGTTGAGCATGCAAACATTTGCTAATTAACAATAGAGCAAAGGCTGACAAAATTGAATTTTTTGACCTGATGACGGCGCTAGAACAAAAGTCAGGGGCTCACCAAAGATATTAGATATTTCAGTCTGGACTAAAGTGGTGAACATATCAACCAACCAACCTGCATTGCTATGGCCAGGGCTATGTCAAGAAAACAGATTTGAAACAGAAACACTAAACACGATTTGCTAATTGCAGGAATGTGGAACGTGACACCTGGTATAAAGACGAACTGGCAGAGGTGACCACAAATACACCTGAAAGGGCAGGACAATGAGGGACAGGTGAAACTAATAAAGTCATGGCAGACAATATTCAAACAGATCTTAACAGCAGGAAGTGAAGTTATCTGAAACAAGAGGAGGGTGCATCAAAATAAAACAGAAAACAATGAATTAATGACAATTAAAAACATAAAATAGGGAGTAGGGCGGGATACCGCAATTTCAGGCTCTGCTGCCCAGATTTTAATCACTTCTTTTGTTTGTTTTTTAATTCTGGCCCTTGTGAGTCCCCCAACTTTATGGATGTGCAATACCATATCACTGGAGTTACCCTTTAAATGTCATTAATGACTCCTACCTTAAGATTGACGCAGGTTAAAAATTAAAACAATTTTACATAGTTAATAATAATAGATTTTCCAATTACTTATTGACGAAAGTAATTATCAAAACCTATTCATATAATTCAATGGAGCCTGTTATATTACGTTTTAGGAACAAATTGTACTCACCCATCACTGTCTTGAGGTCATTGCAACATGCATGCAGCACACCAGTGTCTCACAGTTCTGTATGCTATTAGCGTCCTTCTCATCCAGAAATTCAACTTCTGAATTATCTCACAAAACAATAATCCTCATCATTGTTTCCTTCAGATCTTGATTTTTAACGTCCCTGTCATCCAAATGTGAAATATCAAAGAAATAGGTTGCTCGGTAAATACCTGATACACAGATTTCCGCCTTGCGTCTGCATTATTCATCGTGTTTGTGACAACAGTATCAACATGATGCCAAACAGGAAACCACAACCTGCTCTTATCTTATCTTACCTTGAAACTTTCTGGCATCAGATAGTAAATTGTTGAGAAAATCAGGAGTCTGGGCCTTAATTAAATGAAATGAATTGATACAATATAGTCCCTGGTCTCTAAAGATCCAAAGCATTTAAGGATGGAATAATACATATAATACTGATGTAGAAGATTGGCCACACAACAAAAAAATCACCAGACATAACAAAGACTAAAGCTTACTAAAGTTACTATTGACTTATGGACAGTGGCATTTTGGAAGCCGACACCTTCTGATGACAAGAGTTTATATTCTTTAACTACTTTTTAGTTAAGTTAATTACAACTTCTTTAAACACATCCTTTATATGTTGGAGGCAAAGACCATTGATTTCCCCTGCTCCTCTCACCAAATTCTGAATTTGGGATTTTAATTTCACCGTTAGGGTGCTAAAACAGACCATTATACCATTACAGAGACAATGCAATCGATGGTCTGTATATATGAATATGTGGATATAAAATAAAACTGGAATTTCATTGCGAGGATATAGATGTAGATTGTGCGTATTTTTTTTAATTTCCAGTTCACTTTGGTGAGCCATTGTGGTTGGTCACATTTGTTGATGTCATTTGATGTCATGTCTATATAAAAAAAAAAAGGTTACTTTTTTTGCCTGGCTTGCGTCTCTGGGTGACAAACTCCTCTGCGTTTTGCCCACACTGACAAGATTTGCTATGTTTAAACTATATTTACATACACCGGATGCTGACAGTATGAGGTGACTCAAGGGAAGCGAGAAAGAATATTCACTGAGGCTAGTATTTCAAAGGGCAAAGCACTTTTATTTCCCCTTGTAGTAGTTGCATGCTACCAGCCATTCATCCGATGGTTTAGTGTAGGGATGAATAATAAACCAAATAACTGACCTTGTGAATTTTAAAATACACAAACTTACCATTTTTTGCAGTTTTCATAAGAAGGTCTGATTTCTATGTACAGAATCTTTAACCGAAAAGAGAGCTGAGCCGCAATTCAAAGCTCTCTATCTACCTGGCAATCTTCGTTCCTACCCTCCCCTATGGTCATGTGGACTGGGTCATGACCGAAAGAATTAGATCGCGGGTACAAGCGGCCGAAATGGGTTTCCTCAGGAGGGTGGCTGGCATCTCCCTTAGAGATAGGGTGAGAAGTTCGGTCATCCGTGAGGGACTCGGAGTAGAGCCGCTGCTCCTTTGCGTGGAAAGGAGCCAGTTGAGGACTGCGGTCAAGTGAGCCGGCATCCGCGGAAAGTCGGTCACGTCAGCCGGCGTTTGAAATGTAATGCTCGTCTATTAGTGGTACTAATAGACGGGAATTTATTAATATCAAAATGTCATTTCAGCTGACTTTGCCTTCAATTATCTCAAAGAATGTACAGGAAAATCTCATGAAATTAGACATGGGCATAGGACCTCATGAACAACAATGCAGTGAAAGTGTAATGTAACCTCTTATGGATTTGTTTTTATAACATGTCAAATATGGGGATATTATGAATATGAATGCCATTTGAGCTAGCTTTGCCTTTAATTTTCTCAAAGACTGTATAGTAAAATGTCATGAAATTAGACATGGGCAGAGTAGAGGACCTCATAAACAACAATGCAGTGAAAGTGTAATATAACCTCTAATGGATTTGTTTTTATAACTTGTCAAATATGGGGAATTTATTAATATGAATGCCATTTGAGCTAACTTTGCCTTTAATTTTCTCAAATTACATTACATTTGACATGGACATATATGGGGTCATCATGAACAGAACTCCAATGGAAATTTTAGCTAACCAATGAAGGAAATGTTTTTATTACAGATCAAAGATTATTATTAGGTAATATTATAATTTTCGAACCCTTTTTCAATTAAAGACAGTACAGCAGTGTAATTTAAGATTTTATTGTTATTGGATTTCACATAATGTACAAAATTGTTGTTTTTTAACAAATTGGGCAAATTATTGATCAAATATAGGTCTATTTCCGGGCTTTTTGGGCTATCTAAGCACCCGTACCGTAGCGCCACGAATAGACGAGCATTACATTTCAAACGCCTGCTGACGTGACCGACTTTCCGCGGATGCCAGCTCACTTGACCGCAGTAGTTGACGTGGTTCGGACATCTGGTAAGGATGCCACCTGGGCGGCTCCCTAGGGAGGTGTTCCAGGCACGACCAGCTGGGAGGAGACCCCGAGGGAGGCCCAGGACCAGGTGGAGGGACTATATCTCCAAACTGGCCTGGGAGCGCCTCGGGACCCCCCAGTCAGAGCTGGCTGATGTGGCTCGGGAAAGGGAAGTTTGGGGTCCCCTGCTGGAGCTGTTGCCCACGCGACCCGATCCCGGATAAGCGGTTGAAGATGAGATGAGATGAGATGAGAGATGAGAATCTTTAACCGATCAGAGATATGCTAGTTACCACCGTGATTAACTCTATGATGTGCAGTCAGACACAATAGGCCCTTTTCACATGTCATAGCAAGGGAAACACAAGCGTAATTGATATAAGAATAATGGTCCCATTCTATTTAGTGTGTCACAGCCAGTGATCCAGCCTGCACAATAACTGGAACAGGGCCATAATTGATGTTTCTAACTACACATACCCTGCAACAACATGTCAAATGGCTGCTGTAAAAAGGGCCTATGAGACACCGGAAGAGTCCAATTCAATTTTTAATTATTATAAACTTGGACAGGTGGTATAGGGCAGGTGAGGCTGGATCCAATAGATGCTGGTTTTATCTGAACAGAAAATATGTTCCATGTATTATCACCATACACTGAATTAAATACATAGGGAGCAAATATCTGACGCTCTATAACTGACAAGAACTAACACAATGTTCATCATTAACTTAACAAAAACAACTCCAGCACAAGGTACTGCAGACTTAAAGTAGTAAGAGCGAGGCAACTCACATTTTAAAAGACTCAAACCTGAACTCAGCAACCACACCTCTTCACTAAAGTTTATTATAAAGTCTATCTATATAGACTCACCGTTTTATATATATATATATATATATATATATATATATATATATATATATATATATATATATATATATATATATATATATATATAAAACATATGCAGTAAATAACCGCATACATATAAAAGAAGCAGAATGAGACGTTTACATACATGCATTCTCTCATGAATTTAGAGGATCCACGCCCAAGCTGAAATTACATAATCAGGGTATTTCTCAATTAAAAGAAAGATCTCTCGAGAACCAGAGTGTATGCAAGATGTGGGCCTTTTTGTCATGATGAACAAACTGAACTTCATGAGTAAAACAGATGACGCAGAAAAGCAAGCCCAGACAGTAAATGTCATGTAGTGACTGATGCATAACGGTAAGAACCGTTATTGAGATAATGATTTTAGATCACACCATTCATCCTTTAGAGCCCGCGAGATATAGCCACAACAAATACAGTTAGTAAAAATATATAATATAAAACATGATAAAGGTCTGTAAAGATTATTTTAGTTGTTCAAACTGCTCAAACTCATACGCCTAAATTTGCAGATAGGCTGTGCGAGGATGTAAGTGTATAAGTGGGAGGCGCCATCTTGCCGAAATTTTAGGTTAAAGTCGTTTACTCTTGAGCGCAGTTGAGCAACAATGACACACTCTGAGAAATGCCAAGATCCGACAACCTTCTGGAGAAGTTCCAAGTGTGTGTTGTGTGATTTTAAGCCAGGTAAGTCATTATTATTATTTTATATTCCATCCTATTTTATTGTAGCTACTGTATTCCGTTATGTTGTTGCTTTAACGACACAGGGTATGAAGTCACCACTAACTGTGGTTATGATGACCACGGAGGGCGACACGAGCCCCCCTTCACCAAGTGCAAAGACGATACTTTTAATGATGGCAGCGGCCCAAATTGTCACCCTTGTGCCCCGTGTCCGCCCGGGGTTAACATCTCGAGCCCGTGCAACACAACTTCTAACACCAAGTGCCAAGACCCAGGGTAAGAAGGCATGTTCATTGTGCTGTAAAAATGTTGAACTGCAGCCGTCGATAAGTCAGGAAAACAAGGCCAAATAAAATAAACATTTATTTTGCAAGCCATAGTCTAGTCTACGGCAAAGTTATGTTGGAAATATAACACTTGCCAAATCACGACATGTTACCTTACCGCTGTGGAACAGGATAGAATGACGTTATATTGTTGTTTTTACCAAGTAAAGACTTTGCTATGCAAAGTAAAAGTGTGTTCAGTTTCGATATTCTCTGAATTTCTACAGAACCGGGGCGACCGGAGTTCCTGCAGTGAGTAGGCTGTTCGTAAGAACATATATTTTGATGGTGTTTTGAACTGGCGTACATGATCCCAGTTTGTCTTTCTCCGCAGGAACCAACAACATCGCATTATGGTTCAAGGTTATTCATCACAACGGTAACGCACTTAACTATTATCAGTTATCTTTCACTGGATACGGAATGTACACCAATTACTTGTGTGGATCTGCCGACGTGTACAATTTCCGTGACTTCATGGTGTGACTCATTTAGTTAGAATGTGTTAAGTTATCGACAGGTTTATAGCAGTATAAAATCATTTATTTTGAAATAATGTGAAAATGATTCTAAGCACTTTAACAAATAAATAATTCATTTCAGATTCAGACAAACCAAGGATCCAGCTTTAAACCACATGCAGCGACTATACGAAATCCCCTCTACCCAGTTCCAGCTGGTCATGACTTAGTCATACTATGTGAGTTAAATAAACACTATATTATGGAACAATAACACATTTCTTCATAGTCTAAATTTTACCTGAACTTTTAATTTTTTTGCAGGGACAATACCATTTTCCATCCTCATTTCCATCATGCTTGTTGTGATATGTGCTTGTCTAATCTACATGAAGCGGAAAAGAGGTTTGCATATTTAAAGTTACGGTTTTACTCACAGAAAAAATTGCATAAAAGTGGAAAAGAAAACCCTTTGTGGACATGACTTTGACTGGGAAACTTCACAAAAAGTGACCACTTTCTTTATATATAGAGCAAATGTTTCATTATTTCCTGAACGTAATTATACTGGGTGGGTTCTGGCATTGATCATGTGTCTGTCTCATGCTTGGGTTTAACACAGGTCGATCATTGTACATCCGCGCAGGGTTCTCTCCGCTGTCTGCTCCACCTGGTAGCAATGATCTGGAGCACATTCTCAGTAAGTGGAAATGATACTGCTATTGCTAAATGTACTGTGTAAACAGTATGACATGTTTGAGTCAGTCTGTGACGGTATCAGTAATGTTAGGTGGAGTTATATAAATGATTGTAACATGATCTGCTGGAACAGCAGTAACAATGAGAATGGCCCAGACTGAACAGCAGCCAGTCTACGTTATTATTGGACCAATCGTCACGCTAAGCTCCAATAACACAACTTTAACTAAACCAGTGCAATGAATTGGCAAAAGAATACATTTGACACCGTAGAACTTTCCTTTGTAGGTCCAGACATCCTGTCAGCACCTTTACAGACAGTGCTCGACAACCTGGACGTCTTAGAGGAGCTGGTGATTTTGTTGGATCCAGAAAACCAAGGAGTAAAGAACACCAAACATCTTGCGTCTCATTGCTCCTTCCCCGCCACCTGGATTACTTACACCTACTCTATGAAGGAGAGTAAGAGCCCTCTGAAAGCAGTGTTGGAGGGGGTCACCAGCAGGCACCCCGACTGGACAGTAGGGCACCTGGCTAGGCTGCTCAAGCATATGGAGCGCAACGACACCTTCGCTGTTCTCGCCAAACTGGGACTGAATGAGATGCAAGTGTAGTCCACTTCAGGTTTAGATGCAGATGTTTGCCTCTCTCTGATCATTTCTGTCAGATTTACATTGTAAATATTCAACCAATACCAGCAATCGACAAAGAAATGATGATAAAGGAGGCTTCCAGAACAGATCAGCAGTATTACAAAGGAAATGTATAGTGAGAGTAGTTAAATGCAGAAGACAAATGTTATTTTAAGGGGTAAATATAATGAACCATATAGTAAAGAGGAAGTGATTTCAGACACGGCCATGTATCAGACATAAAGATATTATCAAGTTGCATTATGGGACGCTTGGGATCAAATGTTCTTGGGGCTTGACACTTACCAGAGACTAAAAGTCAGGATGTCTCAGCCTCTGCTGCTTTAATTTAGACTTTTTTTCTTAGTTTGTCTCTTGGGGTTACCTCAATGTTTCGGAACTGTGCAATATTAAATGAACAAAGAAAAGGATTAAACCGGCAGTTACTGTGCATTGCCTCTGTGGGCAGCATTTAAGACTGCCAGCACAATGCTTTTGTTTGTACCTGCATTAGTGCACATATTGAGCTGATAAAATGTTCTCATTTGTCTACATTGAACCACTCTTTTCTTTTAAATCATCTTATTACATTAATGCACATAATGAAGCACAATTAGCATAACAAATAATTGTTTTAACAAATGTAAATGATTTTTTTTAAAGCCTCTTGTAATATTCATATGACGGAGTATAAGGGTTCTGCGGTCCGAATACTCTGTTACATTACAGGAAGAGCTTTGGCTTCAAGCGATTTGCTTTTCTACTTTCACCCTTTCTAATAAAAAAAATGAATTTATTCAAACATCTTAACATCTTTATTAAGCAAATAACATTATAAATAAAAAAAGTGCATAGAAAAATTAAACAGGTTTAGAAATATGTATACAAATATTTACAAACCCAGGGTTTATTTGTACATGGTAACAAAGACGTAAATTTAAAGATCACATATTTTCTCATTTGTATGTCTTTTACACTTACTTTAAAATAACCCTACTATATATCTATATATATATTTTTATATATGTGTGTATATATAACATACAGCTTTCTTAACAGATTCTGGGAGAGATGGTCATGATAACTTCAGGTTTTGACTAGTGCTTTCATCCATTGCAAACACACACGCACACACACAAATGACACAGACAGACACACTTGCACACGCTCACTCACTCACCAGCTCTGCAGGACATTAAAACCAAGCTACTCTAAAATTATCATCCTCTCTTTTTGCATCAGTATTCCCAAACATCTGCGTAAACAGCTGAGGTAGAATCCTTGCAAGGAGTTGGGAGTGACTCTGCTCTTGTTGTCAGCTAGGTGATTGACACAAGTAAATCTGGGCTCCATCCCAGTGATTGGACATGCAAGAAAGAAAGGTGATTAAGATCAAGACAAAAACATGATGGAAATTTGCTCCAAGAAGAATGAGGAAGAAGAAGAGAAGAGAGGGGTGGGGTGGGGGGGAGATGATCATGGGCTTGGGGAGGCAAACAGTGCTCACTTTACTCCTGTGGCTGATTCTAAGACCATCACTAATCTATTGTTACAAAACAAAAACAAATTAAAAGGATTCTTTAAAAATACCTGCTTTAGATCAATTTCTGTCATAAAAGGCTTAAATGTATGACACAACCGCCCCAAAAGAATATTCAAGTAAATTAGTGAAACAAAGGACATCGGCTGTAAACAGAACAAAAAGATACAAATGGGGGAGATCTCCTTATAAACTAGACCGTCACCGTTTTTTTTTTTTTTTTTTTTTTTTTTTTTTTACAAAGCACAACCTTTTACCATTAAAAATAGAAATCAAAACACGAATAAATAGAACTACCAATTTGAACAGTGTGTGAATTAGATTAGTCTCATCAATGACGGCACTGAACATCGACTAAGAACAACAATTGAAAATTATTTCAAAAGGTACAGAGTGCATTTTCTCAGCTCCGTTTCAGACGAGAAAGTCTGCGCGCCATGTTCTCAACAAGCTCGGTGCAAGAGCTGAACATCCACTCAGTGGCGATGCTTCATACCAGCGCTCCCTGATTAAGAGATAAACTGTAGCAGGTTTCACAAAGATGAAAATTATTTGTACGTTTTGATGGTTGTTTTATGTGCAACTGTAGGGCAGCAACGTCTTATTGCAATAGGTAATGAGCATCTGGCATGACAGTAGTAAAATATATATTTAAAAAAGTGATATTCACCACAACTCTTCACTTTTGGCTTGGGTAGTGTTTGCTACATACACTGTACATCGAGAGAGAAAAACACGCCTTAAAGACACGTTCCTGTCTTTATAAATATGACACTATGTTACCGACTGAAACTGTTAGATTGCTATCTATTTTGAAATTGACAGGATGCGAGCAGGTGACGAATAGCACACCAATGATTTAAAGTGTGAAACTCAGCAGACACTTAACATTCTGATAAGAGAGCTGCTTAAGTGCGTACATTTAGGAGTAATGGTCTCAGCAGGGTGAATAAACAGCTAAACAATTCCTGATTTGAGGGACATTTTTGCCCAACTAAAGAAGTTAAAGACTTTTCAAAGCTTAGCACCATGGTTGTTTTGTTAATCCCGAGAAAAAAAAAAAAAGTCTAAAAAAAGATATTAACAACGTGAGAAGTGTTAAATGTGAGATAAAACACACAAATAAAATGTTTGAGTAAATGTATGGCTCAAGAACGGAGTTGGATGGGGCTATAATGTTCCCACCACTGGAGGATGGAGCAAACATGATTACAAGTGTAATAGAGACAACCACCCCCCACCCCCTCCCCCATGAATAAAACATATAGGGAATCTCTCAAAACCTAGCAATAGGTTTTCAGCAATGATTCAAACAGATAAGGCTTGACGTGTGTATTAAAGAAACTCTATTGGTGTCATCCATACCGATCCAGGAGCCCCGTACATTTTTAACATCCTGTTTAAATGTTCTGTTGTCCTGAACACTAAAACCATGTTTACTGCTGTTGTGACGCTGCTGTGTCAGCTGTACATCGGAACTCTTTCACAGACGAAGGAGAAACTTTCTGTGCAGGTTCTCCACTTTTTCTTCTTCTAATATCCATAAAAAAAATTCCAAATATTACTTCTGACCAGCAAAATATTTCCGACTGGTCTCTTAGTGGCTAATTCCCCTTCTGTGCGGACTGCCTGCTGCCTCCCCAAGCCCAATCCACCTTAATTTAAGGCTTACTAATAAACAGGACCTTCCCATTTTCATACGATGTCTCAGTTGAGGAAACGCCGACATCGCCGGGCTCCACAGTTGCAGTTGAGTTTGCTGCTGGCGTCTTCGATGGGGAACTTGTAGTCGTAGGTGAGCTCCTCCCCTCTGTAGATCTTCCGAAGAGCAAAGATGACAATGTGCTTCCGGCCTTCCACGTTGATCACCCGAGAGTAGCAGTTAGGTTCACAGGAGTGGTTGATGAATCTGGCCGCGTTGCCGTGCATGGTCGCATCCACCACATCAAAGTCGTCAATGCGGAACATGTAACAGCCGATACCCTGCGAAAGGCAAAAGCGTGTAAATCCTACTGATGCATCCTCTAACCTTTCTCAACTTTAACCATAATCATTTATTGTCGACTACATTTCGAATGAAACTGATCAAAGGCACAGAAACGCGACCAACCTTGCCGTCGTAGTACTTTTCCCTTTTGTCTGTGAGCACCGAGCGAATGACGATGCCGGCATATTCAATCACCATCTCCCCTGCTTCAATGTTCCTCTTGCAGAAAAGACCACGCCCATGGATAGCAGACCTGCAACAGACCCACAGATGTCAGACAAGTCCGTTTGGTGCTACGCCAACCGCGAGGATGTGTCAGCTGAGGGGCAGACTCAAGCCAATTTCTCACATATATTTGCAATTTACGGTATAAAATGGGCTCAAATACGATATATTGAGTATTAACTTGAGAGATTGAGCAAATGAGGGCTTGGAAATGAAAAAAATAGTTTTAATTTAATTTGTCCAATACTAAGTTTATCACCGGATTGGCATGCTAAACTGACAATTATAGCAAATATTGTCTGCTGAACATCAACATTTTTTGATTTTCAACAGGACCATGTTGGCATAATTACTTTAGCATTTGGCTTAAAGGACCACTGGATGGAAGTAAAGCCAAACAGAACAGCAGACATGGCTGAGGCTAAAGTTTTGTTTCAGTATTTTGTTTGTTCTCACTTTGTGTCAGTGTCTCACTTCCTCTCATACTCTCTCCCATAAAACTGCTCCAGATCGGACAGCTGTGCAGCAGCTGTTGTTGTTGACGTCAATATCTCAGCCATGCAATTCTGCGGTTACTGCAGAGATGCCAGAGGCTTCTCACAGATCATCTGTTTGTATTTTTTCACCATTTCACCCACAAATGTAACCCAGTCTTCCACACATACACAACACATTTGGAAACCCCCGCAGAACTTTATTCAGAAATTCTTGAAGGAGTTGCACATTTGACATGAACTGCCGTAGATCTTGAATGCAGTCCAATTGCCTTTCAATTTAGAGGACATGTGGTCCTATGCAGAGTGATCCTACTTCACCTGTAGATGGCACTCACGCTCCATTACATATTAAAATGGACTTCACTTATTGGCCATTAGTTTGTCTCAGTTAAAATCCTTAATATTCCCAGAAAGGATTTGGGTAGTCTCCGAAAACTATGGTGTATGTGTTATTTGATGCTAATTCAGATTCTGATGACATTTACTCAGACCATTTTTATAATGTGTATAATATTTTGTTCAGACAATTGATGGTTTGTCCCGTTATGTTTTTTAGTGTGTGTTTCTTCTATATCTTTATTTAGAATATAAAGTGACAAACATTCTTGTTCTTCGGTTCTAAAAATGTGAAATTCATGTATATTACATGCATATTGACAGGGATGCATTATTGTATGATTTACTGATGGTTTGTACCCAAATGTTTTTTAATTTATAACAAGGTGATTTAAATTTGACCCTAAACATTGTAAATGATGATGATGGTTGCAACATCTTGTTGGAGTCACTTTGGGTTCTACCCTCACAAGGCGTTCGTTTTAAGTGCTTTAATTTCGTTGTTCCCACCAAAAATGTTAAACCAAAATTCTGATTATTTTGAAAATGTAGTTCTGTGCTGACCTGTACACGCCTACGGCTTCCTTGGATGTCCTTTCCAGATGTCTGAAGCGCATGGCCATGGGCAACTCCAAACTAGTAGCCCGTCTGAGGAAGAGCAGACCACAACTCAACAAAAACTTCCAGTCATTTCATACATTTCATATCTTAACGTTTAGGAAACACAGGGCCACATCTGAAAGGTTACCATTCAAACTTGAATTGTATATTGCAGAATAAATAAGGCAAAAGTTCCAAAACAGCAAGGTTGAAAAATACACAACTAAATGAACGAAGCCTGACCTTGTGGACTTCAAAAGAACCTCATCTTCCTCATCGTCATATGACCCAATGTCAGGAAGCTGTCTATGCTGAGAAGCCAGGAAGTTAAACATGTCAAATGTGGACTTCCTGTTGAGAGACAAGAGAAAACAATACCAGGTTGAGATGAGTATGGACTCAAACACAAAAAGTCAAATACTTTAAGACATGACACTTTATTTTGTGTCCTTTGTAATGCTATACCACTTGTACTTTTTCCACCTACATTGATTGAAAAGGACTTGACAATAGCTCCAATAAAGACACAAGAGCAGCACTGATCTGTAACCGGTGTGAACTGTAATTGGTAGACATACCTCAGATACAGCTCAGAGCGAGCACAGCCGGTGGGATTGACGGGGAGGTCGTCCTCCTGCGTGAACTGTTTGAAGAAGCGGAAGGCGTGGCGTTGACAGCGGTGGGCTCCTTGCAGTTGCTCCAGCAAGAACACCACTGCATCATGGACCAGACCCAGCATGTGGGCGCCAGTGATCCTCTGAAAGGTCAGCGGTCTCAACCTTGCTATAGCTCGTGCCTCCTGCACCCCATCGATTACTGCTTTCCACGCCACTGCAAAGAGAGTTTACAATTAGGCGTCATGAAGTGAACACAATGAGCAGAAATAGCTACAGAAATATCACACAGAGAAACTTGTTTTAATATTTTGAGAACATGCTTGATAATTTAACGGCTTTTGAGGGAAATATTGCTGATGCAACATCAGCCTTACCCTCAATACTGTCTGCCTCTGCCCTGAAACCATCGTCGCTGGTTATCTCAAACGTTAAGTGCGGCTGGTCTCTGTTAGTTGGAAACTCCTCATCTTCGTCAGACAGCGGTGGTTCATCATCTGAGGTAGAAGCAGCGCCTAAAAATGACACATTTATACAGTCAGTCTTTCACACTATTTTAACAAAGTCCCACGCATTAGTTAGTGTCATACTATAAGTGGTAGACACTGTTGAACTAAGGAATTATTTTTGAACTCCCAGAACTCAGTTAAAATGCATGAATACCAGAGTATTTCTTCCAGTCAGTCAGGGTGCTGTGCCCCACTGGTTCCCATGCATGCTGTTTGCCTTGTTCGCCCTGAGACGTATAATCCCACGGCTCTGATCTGAGAAAAATGAGAGTACAACTATTTACACACAAAACAGTAACCAAATGCACTCAATGTAATACAGTCTTCCAGCGTAATTTACTGTTATCAGGTGCAAAAAGCCAAATATTTGCTGGTTAGTTGCAGCCCTTTTTAAAAAGGCAAGAAATATCTTACCCTGAGCTTTCAATATCACTTATATGCTCCTCCTTCAACTGGTCCAGGTTCAGTACTCCCTTCACTGTCGGGGTCTTGATGCGGACTCCTGAAGCTCTGCTGGAGATGCTCGGAAAGGTTGGTCTGCGCTGCTCCTCGTCCTCACTGGGGGGTTCTGGTTTTAAGAAGTCCACTTTAGACTTCTTTGTGACAATACGGTCCGAAAGCGAAGACACTCTCTTCATGCGGACGTGGGTGCGAGGTCGGGGTGCCGGAGCTGGTGTTGGCGTTACTGAGGGAGAGCGAGGCAACACTGGAGGCTCCGGTTCAATGAGTAGGCCCGGTGGTAAAACCAGTGAGGAAGGGCTTAGTGTTCGAAGCCCACTCCACTTGGGGGTGTAGTTACTCGCCATTGCTTGATTGATAATTGCTTGGGCACTTTCAGCAGGAGTCATGGGAGGATTCTCAGTAGGCGGAGCAGGCTGAGGCCCCGACACCTTGGATGACTTGGATTTCTTGGATGCACTAGAATCCTTCTTCTTCTTTGTTTTTTTCAACTCTGGAGCGGTTTCATGTTTTGATGTTTTTGCACTCTTTCTTGGCTTCTTAACATTAACCGACGTCACTGTACCGTTGCTATTGTGAGTGAGCAGCTGTGTGATTGTGGTTGGAATCGAAACCGGGGGCGGAGGAACTGCTGTTGCCACGCTGGCCCCGGGGGGTGGAGCGGTCATGTTACCAGCTGCTGCTAGCGTGGCCGACAGTGCGTTGCTTTGCAAAAGGCTGGCGATCTGAGTGACGCAGTTGTAGGAGGAGGAGCTGGGAGTGGGAAGCTGAAAGGTGTTGCTTTCGGGGTTCTTCACGAAGATCTGCCCGAGGCGGTTCACCAGCAGGACGTGTGGTGTAGGATCTACATTGGGACCGCCCACCTCCTTCACAGTAAGAATAGCGTGTCCAGGTAAAGGCTGGGGAACCACTGTCTGCTGAGGTTCTAAAGCCGGCCTGGTTGTAGAGAAGTTGATGGAGATCGTGTGGCCCGATGTAGCTTCCTTCTGAACAGATGAAGAGCTGTAACCATTTAAGATGACAGGGGCCGAGGTGGTTTGGACCGACGTCGGAGCTGTTGAACATTGTGTGGAAAGCACAGAAAGAGACGATAGTGCAGCAGAAGAAGAAACAATGGTGACAGCTGCGGAGCACAGTGGCTGTGTTTGTGTGGAGTAGATGGGTAGAGAGACGGTTCCACATGTTCCTGTGCCTGACATAGCTGATAGCACTGGATCGTTTTGAGGGGTAACGTTTAGCATCGTTTGTGTCACGTCTACAACAGGACTGACGGTGGTTAGTTTAGCAGACAAGGGGCCCATGGATGGGAAGGTTAACTCTTGTGAGGATGTTACTGGCTGAAGTGTAATACTTGTTAGAGGAGGTTTACTGAAACCTGGTAAACAGGAATACATCTGCAGAGAGTCTACAAGGCCTTGAGGGGGGTTTTGTACGTCTGTAGAAATTACAGGGGAGGGCTGAAGAAGGCCCAGCAGGGCGCCCTGACTGTTATCAGCAGAATCTGCTAATGATGGTTCCACAGTATTAGCTGTTGAGTGGTTCATCAACACAGTAGAGTGGCTGCTGTCAGGCTCTGAGCTCAGGGGTTTACGAGCTTCAGATTGTTGAGTCTCAAGCTGTGTGCCTTCCACAAACGGAACCAGATGTGGACTTGTGTCAGATCTCTCAAGAACAAGAGGTGTTCCAGAGGAAAATCCTAAACTGGAACCCTGGAATAAAACCTCAGATTTTTTGGGAATTTGTGGAGAAACAAATCCCATGGTGTCCTCATTTGAATGGCCGGCATCGTGGGATTTAGGTGGATCTTGAAGTGAACCGTCTGTAGGACTTTGGCTGGCAACTGCGATGGTGACTGATGAAGAATCTGTGTGCTTATCACTGGACGATGCTTTGGGGAAGAGACTCTGAACACCCTGTGTGCTGTTTGGAGTGTTCGATTCAGGGGCATTTTTATTATTGAGGGTTTTGGCTTGTATCTGAGCTTGACTACAACCCTCAACTTTCTGAGCATCATCGTTGGTCGCTATACTTGCATCACTCTCCGTACCGTCGTCTACACCATCTAGCTGGGCCATGGGACGGGAGGAAGGGGAGGAGGGAGATTTGGAATGATCTTTTGATCCGGGACAGCTGACTATTGTCCGCGAGAAGTCAAAATAGTGCTCCATATCATCATCAGAAGAGGTGTTGCTTAAGTCATCCCTGGCTGAAGCTGCTGACCGCGGCAGGTTGGCAACTAGAGTCTTCCTCTTGTGAACCTCTTGGGTTCTTTCCCAAAATTCCTCCTGATCATCCCCATCCACCACGATTTGTCCCCCACAGTTCATTGCCACGCCTTCATTTAGGAGTGTCTCCTCAATCTCCAGTTCTGTCCTCATCTCTTGGGCCAGACTTGCGTTGGAATCCTTGTGGAATGAACTGTAGGGAAATTCTTCTCCATCCTTCTGTTGGTCTAAATCCCCCTGTGGTGATGTACCATTTGCTGGAGAGACATCTTCAGGTTCTGGTGAAGCTAAAAAGTTGTGTGGCACCTCGACTGAGTCCGACTGGTTCAGATCAAATGACAAGCGATTTCTGGGTAGGTGTGGTATGGTTGGAGAGAAAGACAGACTTGGTGAGGGAAAGCCAGCTGCACTGTCCTGCCAGGGTGGCTGAGGAAAGAAAGATGAGGTACAATGGGTCATTGTATTCCCAGGGCATCGGACTGAGGAGGCACTTCTACCTCCGACTGAGCGGGATGATGGAGAATTTATCAGGTTGTCTGGAGCGCCAAGTGGGAGCAGCGGGGAAGTGGGAAGGGAAGACTTTCCAGCACGGAGAGTAATTGGTCCAGTCAGAGGACCCAGAGCAGGGGGGGGCATGTGGCCGTGGAGGCCTGCTGGCTGAAAGTGTGGGCTATGGCGGAGAACCCTTTGCGTATCCTCCAGATCACTTATGGTTAATATGTGGTGGGGTTTCAACTGCTTTACTCCTGAGAAGAAATCAGAATTGAGACGTGTGTTTTCTTGATTGGATCAACATATTTGTTGTTAGTGTACTTAAATTAATTTATTCTTTACCTGGGGATGGCAGGGGTCGGGACATTCCTCCAGCTGGCCTCCTGGGAATCTTTGGTCTTGCACCGTGATCTGACTTGGGGGTAGGTCCTGGGATAAAGGTTTCCTCCGTTGGGGGTTGGGATTCCGGTATATCATTCTCTTGAGTTTCAGATTCTGGACATTAATTGGAAAAAATGGTTAATGAAACGATCTAGTACTATTTTTCTAAAGAACTGCAGTTTTTCAGTAGTAAAATATGCACCAGATAGTGGACAGGGACTGTGAGCAATTGTGTTATTGTCGCCTTGGTCGGGCATCTCCTCAACAGGCTTCTCAGGGACAACTGGCCGAACCTCCCGCACTTTACATGTATATTTGCACTGGCGCAATGGATTAACTGTACTCCAGTACCAACGAGAACACCTTAAGAAGGAAGAAGAACATTTTAAAAGTGCTTTTCATTCTATGTTACATAAGATGTATTTATATAATACAATTTAAAAAGATTAAAATGCAACTTACTGAAAACCCACAGGAAACAGTTTTCCTTTGCTAGCCGAAAGTTCTGTCAGAACGCCGAGTTGGTCTATCTGTAATGAACCTGCATAGTGACAATGTAAATACCGATTAGTTAAAAATGAGTCATAATAAATGTCATAAAGTGAATAGGAAACCAGCTAAAAGATAGGCGCTTACCAATAATCACGTTGATTAATTCTGGTTCCAGTCCAGTCAAGAATTTTCTGCGGGGGCTGATCCCCTCAAAATCCACATACACCCTGCGGTTAACTTCAAATTCCTGACCAGTTATCATCTGCAAAACAAAAAGGAAAACAAGTGATAATGTAACCCAGAATCAAATTCAAAACCTCTAAACTGATACAGTCAGAGACTGTTGCTGGAAGAGAAGAATCTACCTTGCCACTGATGAGATGTCGGTGTTTGTAGCAATAGACCTTTTTATCCTCCTGGAACACACAGTGACGGGAGCGGGCGCACATGAAGTGATAGTTGCTTTGACAAGATGTCAGACAACAGCCCACTGTGGCACCCGTCTGGTTGCAGCGTTCACATCGCTAAGAGGAATGATGTAATAAAGGAACAGCAATAAATTCCAAGAATGCATATTTGAAATTAGACATATCAATATCTATTTACGAGTTTACAAGTCATCAAACTCAGCTTCCTAGTAATATTGTATAGGAATGCACATTATTGAACCAACAGGTTAATTCATTTATGAGGTAAATTAACAACCAACCATCAAGCGGCCCCTTGTGGCAGCACTGTGTACATGCAGCAGAGAGCCATTGTCCTCTTCAAACACCTCAGCTGACCACAGACAGCAGTTGACATGTGCCCACTCATTCTGGCCCAAGTACAGCAACCGGCCTGCATCCTATTGAACAAAAAAACAACCACACTTGAGTAAGCAAAAAAATGTTGCGTGTACAGTTTACTCGCCAAGTTGGGTATTAACAACGTACTATGTACTTTTCATTTTCATGTTTGATGCATTACTTACATTAGGTTTGAGGTCTCCATATTTTTGGCACAAAGAGCACTGTCTCTCATCATCCTTAGACCAGCCGGTGTCTAAATCCGTTTTTGAAAGGCGGCCCCTTTTCCCTATATAAATGTACAAAAGTTAAGACATAGGAGGCCAAACACCACACAAAATGTTTAAAAAACAAGAAGCTAATTCTATTTCCAGCCCTCCAAGATTGACAGCATTACCTTTGAATTTGAGCCTGACAGCCCTGCTGGTTTTGAAGTAGTTCTGGCTTATTGGCTCCCCAGACAATGGAGAAACTGCTTCTTCCTCCTTTACAATTAAGCTTTGTCCATTGTCGTCCTGCAGGAGCCCCAACGGAGCCCGAGATGAGAGCTCCTCCCTCTCCTGCCACTGGGCGTAAACATGCTCCGTTGTGGGAGGATGAACAGCTTGGGACAGCATACCCCTATTTAAGAAAGAATTCAACCGTTCAACAGCTAATACATATTTATTTTCATGAGCAGTGCTTGTAACTTTTATATATGTGTATAAGTACTTCATATATATATATATATATATATATATATATATATATATATATATATATATATATATATATATATATATATATATATAATCATGATGAAGGACTATATCCAAAAAGTACTCTCTTTAAAACATCTTAAAACCTATTATTATAATTATTTTCATTATTATTAAAACCAGTAAATGACAACCAATACTCACATGGGTAAGTCTTTGGTACAAGAGTTCCACACCTTTGGGTCTTGGCTGTTGAACCAATTAAACACTTCCTCGAGGAGCTAAAGACAAAAATCACATCAGTTATTCATAAATGCTAACGTACCTGCATTTTTAAAGCTGTTACAAAGCTTCCCTTTGCAGTTTCTCGCACTCATATCCCAAAATAACCAATATGTTGACAAACAATTCTCTTTTGGTTATACCGCACCTTTAAGTAATAAGAGCGTGCCAGGGCGGTAGGTCTCTGCTCTTCTGGAAGATTCTCCTCTTGCTCAAGTCTCTTTCGCACAACCTGAACCACATCTTCATGGAACATTTTCTATAAAAACAACAAACATATATTACAGTTGCACTGTATGTATTTGCTGAGGCACAATTTCTGTCATATTCCAAGCGTATTGGCATTTTCGGTCTTCTTGCCTTAAAAGTATCTCTCAATTCTTACTGAAATTTAGAATTGAATATCCATAAAGCCCAATACAATTAAGACCATTTTTGTATTTAGTGTTTAGACACTTAAGAGGTTGTGTACTCACCAAAGTAGTATAAAGGCCTTTGTCAAACTTCTTGCCAACAGCTCGGAGATCACACGCCGGCTGTCCTTCTATTCCGCTGTGAGGATCAACCAACTTCTCACACTGCAGGAGAAACCAAAGCATATTTGACACACTGTATTTCACAGGTTGCAGTACTGCATCAGCACCATTACATAACGCACACATCACGTGACAAAAGAAAGCCTAGTCTCCTACCTGTGAGCAGGCAACAAGGTGCTGGGTAAGGGTGGAAGAGAGCAAGCAGGCCAGCACCTTCTCCACCCCAGACCTGAGCTCAATGTAGAGCAGCTCTCTCCAAGCACTGGGCTGGGTCACACTGCATGGCCGACATGAATACACGACACTCTCTGGCAAGCTGGACAGGATCTCATACAGCTCATCTAAAAGGATTTTACAGGAGACAGGAATGTAGCAGTGGAGGTTTAGCAAAATGCATTTCCAACCAAATACATGTTCAAATACCTACAGCATTTTCTCACTAGATCATGTGCACCAACTGCATGTGTGGGAAGCAGGGCATTGTATGTACGCTCAGCAAATAATAGATAATGACAAGTAATACAAGTAGTATACATCCCCCTTCTTGAGCTTTTTCCTGGTGTCCTTTGTTTTGTTACGCAAAACCTCAAAACAAAAGTTTCCTAATGTAATTTTTATTAACTTTGACATGGCTTCACCTGTGTTAATAAGCACAGCCTTGATGCCATCTCTCCGTGTACTTCCATCCTCAAAAAGTTAAAGATTAAAAATCACCTGTTAGATCCTCACACTTGGCATGTACCCAGTGGTTACAGGTGCCACACTGCATCATCTGACTGTCGTAGTCATTGTCCTCATAGCACTTGAAGCAGATCGGACAGTAGTTACCTTATGAGACAAAGAGACATTCAGAAGAGAAGAGATCAACATAGATCAGTAATGGTGGTAAATGATGTTGGCGGACAGATCATTCTTCAATTCTCTCCTCACCCAGTTCATTGAGTTTTGAACAGTCTGGACAGAGTCCTTTGTCGTGGTTCCAGTCAGTGTCCCAACTCTTCCCCGGTGTGACGCCACAACTTTTACACCTGATGCACGTCATACAAACCTGTAGAGACACCAGCTTATTAGGACCAGCAATCAATTAAGTCCAACATCAGCATGCTTCTATTAAACATACATGACTTTGCGTTTTCTAAGAAATACAAAACCTACCCAAGCTTTCCTCTTCTTGTTTTGTTTTGGGTAGTTGGGTCCCAGACAGGAAGTATGATAGCAGTTCTGGCATCGTTCACACTCCAACAACGGCTGAGGGAGACAGGCAAATGTAATGCTTCCTGTCTGAACTACATTAATACAGAGAAGTAACATATAGCAAATCCCACTAAAATTGCAGGCAGTACCTTTGAGGGCTTGTTCTTCCTGCCGCACACGTGACAGAACTTGCATCGACGACAGCACCAGTTCTCCTTGTTCTCTTCAGAGGGGCGGTCCGCTGGATCAAGGCAAAACTGGTGGAAGGGCTCACAGCATACTTGGCAATAGAGCATCTGGGATAAGAATTTCACAAAAGCATTTCTGAATTAAAAAAATCTTGTCAGTCACTAGCTTAACACAAATTACAGAAGAGCAAAGAAACAGATCAACTCCTTCTATAAAAGAGTAAATGCATGAAGCAGTTACCTCATGTTGCCCTTTACTGGCACAAAGGAAGCAAACGCATGGTGGCATGGGCGGTGCAGAGGTCAATATACTTAAACCACCCATATTCCAGACATTGTCCAAAGTACAGTCCTCCTGAAAACAAAGACATCATGTACACAACACAATTAACAACTGGGAAAAAACTGCTTACAGTCTACTGACTAATGTACTTAATTTATTTAGTTCATGTTGAAATGTTGTTCTGAGGTTAAAATGTGCCACTGACGAAATCAGTAGAAACACATAATTATCAAAAAAACACCTCACAGGGACACAAATAATAATGTTAAGTGAATGGCTTTAATTAACTAGGTGTGCCATGAAAAATCGTTTCAAGAAAACAAGTTATGTTAACATGTTTAACCCCTGTCATCATACATCACATAGCTAAGGCACCCACAAATGATGTGTTGTAACAACCGAACATCCTCATTTCAGAAGTGTTTTTATGTTTCAATACGTTGTGTTTGGTAAAAAAGTGACTTACCTTGAAGTCAACCCTGATTTTATGAGTAGGTTTAGAAGACTCTGTGTCTCTCTGCTCAAAACCATGGGCAAGTGCAGCCAAGACACTGGGGGGAGTCTGCTCCAAAGGACCCTGAGACGAGAGAGAATATTATAACATGAATGTGGGCAGGACTCGACAAACATATACTTGCTTTTCACTAAGTATTCTTATGCGCTTTCCCTCAAAAACTTGCAAACCATGTGCAATAACCCTGTCAAATGTCCCCAACAAATAAGATCCCAGGTGTAGTGTTGACTAGTCCCTGCGATGTTGCGACTTGTTTCTTCGAGGCCATAGAGAGGTTGAAAAAGCTTGTTGTCATTCTCATGAGTGGTAATGTCACCATCTTTTCATGTACTCCTGTCGCTAGCCATGACTGCGCAGACTGCCTGTCGATGCTGCAGGAACCCCAGAGATCATCTCAAAAGTTATTATATCATGAATTAGGCCATGCTGAGGGAGGTCCAGGTCTGCCTGTTTTTAAAAGAATTCTCTTCTCTTCTTCCAACTCTGAGAAAATGCGTGAATTAAGTGTCGTCATACTCTGACAGCAGATTCCACCCTTCTGGATCTTCAAGCCTTTGTTACTGGCCAAATTTAAATTGTGGCCAAAACGAGTGAACCAATACAAGACTCATATTTCAGAGACTTTCAAATTTGTGGCATTGTCTGTTGTAATTCCACACAGATTGTCCTTTGGAATTGTCCAATCCTGGAGCATCAAAACAAACAAACATTTCTGAGATGTATTCTGAGGTGTGGTCTCCGGACAATGGCACTAAAGCTGCCAGTCTGAGGAGAGATATTGGACTATAAAACATATAAATGGTTCCCCTCCTCCACAACTGCTGATCCACTGGTCTATGGTGGCTGAATGACACACAGCTTCCTTCAACTGCAACATGAAAAATAACATCAGCTGTGAGCTTTTAAAATGTTGTCCTATTATTATCAACAATTACTTTAGGTGCGCAATAGCGCCGTCAGACTGCTCCTGTCTGTACCTTTAACTCACACACACTCTTATGTCAGCCCCCTCAAGCTGGGGAGGTGTGTGTGTGTGTGTGTGTGTGTGTGTGTGTTTCTTTGTGAAGCCAGTGTGTCAACGTTTAAGCGTTCACACGTTTTTCTGTTCGGAATAAAAGCTAGGAATGGGACATGTGCGTCTACATGTATTGAAAACTGGATGTCAGTTCTCAAGGTCATTATTGGAATATCCAAAAAGTTATTTCACGCTGCGGATTTGAATTTATTTTTAAGGTAAGCAAATGTACATGGTATGATAACCGTCCATTTTCCTACCATGGTTTACTGTGAACCGGTAAACCGCTGCAACCGGAATGAACCGAAATCAAACACTAAACGGCCACAAATTCAAACGGTGTCATCAAACCAGTCAAACTCAGAGTTACCCACCTTCTCAGGTTTACGTCGAGCAGGCGGTACACGGTGTGAGCTGGACTTTCGATGCCTGACTTCTTCATCTGAAATGTCTCCAAGGAATCCATCCAGTGACACAAAGTCTTTAGAAGGAAGGAAAAACAAAATATATTATTAAGAGGCACATCAGAAGGCTTGATACTCTTACTGGCGAAAGCAATATTTTAGTTTAAGAAATGCTTTACAACCATTATATGCAAGAAGATATTTATTAATCATCTAGATCGTGAATGAAGCAGCCATGTTGTCTAGTATCTGAGTGCTAATTCACCTTGACTGAAACGGGATCCTGCGCCCCTTCTCCTGGCTGGCGAGGCAGAGCTTGAGACCGCTTTGTCATCGAGGTCGGAGTCGTAGTCCACCAGGTCAAAGTAGACGCGGGGTTTCACGACACGCTTCGGCTGCTTCCTCACTGACGGACTGTGGCCGTCACCCTGGAGACCAGACGGTGAATCTGCACCGCCCTCATTCCCTTCATCATTGCTCGAATGACCCCCGCTGAGTGAGGACCGCCGGCGCTTAGAGGCACCTAAAAAAAGAAAAAAAGAAAAAAAAAAAAGAAAAGAGAAAGAAGCTTGTTGCTGACACGCTAAATGTTTTGGAAGTGAACACGAAGCGCGCACGCTCAAGTGAAAAACTACCTTTCGGTGCCGTTCTTCCACTTAGTCTGCGTGCTTTTCTTTCTTCAATCTGATCACATCTCTTATACCTTGTGGAAAGAAGAAAAAAAAATTATCTTTTCAATTATTTTTTCAAACACTGTGATGGGAGTACAGCTAAGAATTAAATATAGGGTCAACTTACACACAACACTGCCGTTTGGTGTTGGGACCACCAAACTTGGGTTTGTCGAGGCAGTTCATGCACTTGCCACAGTCGTCCTCGTGGTTGCAGCCTTTGCACACGCCACACCTCCGAGAGCGATACCCAAACGGCCCGAGGCCTTTCCGTTTTGCAAAATTCGACGACTTCTTGGCCTTGGTGAACTTCAGATCGGACAGCTCGGGACTGTCTGATTCAGAGGGAGAACCAATATCTGCAACAACAACAGACATTCATCCATTAGTCAGTTAAGTACTTCACCCTTTACGATGCGGTTGCAGATAATTTGGTGTCATTATTTTTTGTTTCGACTGACGCACAGTAAATTACATTTCTTTTTTAAATGTTCCTAAAGGATTTCAGACAATCAAGCAGAATCACAACAGTCAAACATATATCAAATCCATAGAATAGAAGGATTTATAGGAAGAATGATAAATAAAATGATAAATAAAACTGTATTAAATAGGGAATCTGTTAAATAGGGTACATTTATTGCGTGGTTCTTTTGTTTACATTCTACAGATAAATGGATCAACATGCAGATTTATAAACATAAAAATGATGGGCTGTTGGACATAGATAAAGAGATGTATTGATCATAAAATATTAAATTTCAATGTATCCATCTGCTAAGTTTCTTTAATACTCCATCCTCTGCCAGGACGAAGAATATGAAACTAGTACTATCACTACTGCTGCTGCCGCTATCAAATCATCCCATTCAAGTCATGAGAAGTTAACGAGCATGTCTTATGAAAGCCAATCGGGAAAGGTCTGTCGGTTTACACCTACCTTTAGGGATGGCTGAAGGGGAAATGCCAGATCTTTCATGCAGAGGCAAAGCGCTGAGTCTGGGAATGTCATCTGGTACCAAGGCTCGAGGCTGCCCCAACACCACGGATGCAGCTCGACACACGTGCTTGATACGTGGACCTCCGGCTCTACGGAACTCCTGGCACAGCGGGGACACGAGCTGCGGCTGGAAAAAAATTTAAATATAAAAATTAGATAAGCAATAGAGGCACTGATGTTAAGAGGTTGGAATTGACATCAATCGTTTTCAAATGTGAATAATTACTCATAGATTTGCGTAAAGTATACTGAACAGGGCATGTTTGCAACTATAGCGTAAGGTTAATGAACAACAATAACACTGTAAAACTAGAGACAGAAACAAGAATTGCAGTTGGATCGATTTCTGCCTCAGGTCTATTGATTTTTTTTTACACTTACTTGTCCTTGCGCTGGCTCTGTCTTGACTGGAACATCAGCATCAAGCTGAACCCTCCGCTTCCTCCTTTGTCTCTTTGAGTTCACATCTCGAGATCTGGCACCAGTCGGGCCGGATAACAGCTACAGGGTTAACAGGAGAAAACAAGGCATCAATAAATGCTTCAGAAAGCTTAAAAAAAAATCTGAATCATTCAAAAGTTTGTGGAGGTTTTCCTCATCTATAACAGGTCCTATAACTAGACTTTATCTAATAAGGAACAATTTATGTCTACAGTGACAGAGATCGTGTACTGTACGGTGATCAGGACCGTACCCCAGAGGACTTTAGCTGTTTCTGCTGGTCAATCTTCATGAGCTGGACCTTGGCTTTCCTGAGGAGATTGAACATTCTCTTATTTGCACCAGTGAGGCGCGCTCTTTGTGAAGCTCCCTTCTCCACGGATCCAAGATAATCGACTGAGTGCTGTTCTGATTGCAGCTCTCCTGTACAAATAAAGTAATAAAATGGAAATTTGTTGTCCATTATGAGTAACAAAGCACATGTTACATAAAATAATCTGATGCTTTTTAATGTTGCTTACCTGAGTGAAGTTGGGCGGTGTCTCTCCCTGCTAAACCCTCTTTGTCCCCGCGCTGAAGTGCGAGGGACTTGGAGTTCATAGTCCGAACACACACAGAGACTTTTCTCACCACTCCAGGAGAATCCAGGTCTTCTATCTTAAGCTTGGATTTGTCCTTCCCTGCATTTGTGTTCCGTTGCCTGAGGCTGATGCTCATGGCCTCATCATCGAGTCCCTCGGCTAAATCAACGGGAGACTGAAGAAGTTTACTCACACGATCCGTCTCGGTTGTATTTCTGCTTTTGGGAAGTCCCATGTGTGCCTTCTTGAGCCGTTGATAAATCTTGAGCTGAGCCGCTTGTTTATTAAACTTCTGGAAACTTTTCTTTCTCGGGGCATCCAGCAGTTCAGTAGATACTTCTGCGGGCTTTTCAAGTGGTGCAGATAAATACAGATCCTCACATTTGTCCTCTGAAGTTTTGTCCAGTGTGTACACTTCCTCGCTCGGCTCTTCTGGCACATGCCACTTGAAAGAAGAGTTCTTTAGAAGAGACTTCTTCTTTTCAATTTTGCCACTTATTCTGTCAGAAAATAGGCCGTCAGCGATATCGATGTCGTCATCTAGGTCCTGAGATGAAAACAGATCGACATCCAGCTGAGCTTCACTCAGTATGTCCTCGTCGTCGATCGGCAGGATGGGGGATATAGCTCTCCCCGTTTCATCCTCTCGCCTTCTTACTGGGCGCATTGGCAGGCCCAGTTGTAAACCCTTCTTTGGTGAGTTTCTTCGAGGCAACACCGACATTCCAGCGTCGTCCATGAACCTTTGTGGCGTCTTTATCACTCGTGAGGATCTGGCACTCACAACGGGCATAATGAAGTGCTTGATGTTCTTCACAAACTTTGATTTACCCGGTTGGGCATCAACAACATCTGCTTGTCTCTCATCGACTAACGTGTCCGTTTCTTCCTGCTTCAAACTATCATTGAGCCCCATTTCCATCAGTTGAGAAATTATTCTGGATGGTGGTTTTGGCCTTTTGGACCCCATAAAATGAAGGCCTGACGGTCTTTTTTTGTGTTTTTTGTGAACTCCAACCAGCATAGAGCTTGGGGCTGGTGATGTAGCTTCCACAGGGGTGGAAATGTCACTATCCCCATCAACAATTTTCTGACTTTCAGAAAATGTAAGCGGAGCAAACTTCCCGTCTCTGCTCCTGTGCCTGTGTTTCTGACGCTGCCCAATCAAATTTTTACGCTTCTTTTTGCCTTTTTTGAGATATCTCGTTTTCAGGCACCGCGGTTTTGGATCACTTACTGGACTTTCTGCCACCAAAGAATGTTGACTATCTATTAACTGAATGTCGGTTTCTTCTTTTACCGATGACAATATCAGATTTTCTTCCACTGACACGGTGTCCTGTTTCACCTCAAGCTGGGTACAATCTTTTGTTTCTGGCTGACTTACTTCCGTTACTACAACAGACTCTGTGATAGTAGCTTCAACAGTAGCCACCTCTGGGGGGCTGACAGCAGGTTCAGGTGAGACAACAGCCTTCTTGCTTTGAACAGATCTCTTTTTCCCTAGTTTATTATTTCGACATCTTCTAGGTTTGGAAGGCACAGGCAATGGTTTGGCCTCTTCGATCTGTGGTTCTACCTCATTCTCCACCTTCTGCGGAGAAACCTCAACTGGCACCTGTGAGGGATCGTCGGCCATTTTTGAGGAATCCTCATCAGGAACGTCAGTGGAGTTTGCATTGGTCACCTGTGAGAGGTCCACAGCCAAATCCTGAAAGGCATTTTTAGGAAGACCATGTGTGCTGGAATCTTCAGTTGAAGCCTGAAAAGCGTCTTCGATGGGCTCCTGCGGCGTTTCTTTATCCGGTGAACTCATTCTGAGCCTTCGTTTCTGTGCGGTCACTGGCTTATGACCGACAGACTTCGTTTGAGGTGAATCAACGCTCGGTGTCCTCCGCCTTAGTCTCCTAGTTGGTGTGACTACAGCATCCAGACATGAGGATTTTTCCTCATTCACTTCACTCAGATCTTTCAGAACATCCTCCATATTTTCAGACACAGGGCTAACTTGCTGAATCAAAAAGGATGGCTTTGAGCTTTTACATTTCCCGGGAGAGGAGACCTTTTTGATCTGAAGAGGTGGAACTTTCCCACAATCCGTTTTAGTCATTTCTTGTGGAGGCGCTTCAGTGACATGTTCCGTTTCAACTTCCACCTGTAAATTGGACTTTTCCTCAAGTGACACGTCGGCCTGGTTTTGGGAACCCTTCTCGTCACTGTCAAAGCTTTTACTCTCTTGCGGGGCGGAGGTATCCAGTTTAGACTTTTTATCCACCACCTTCAAACTCTTGTTGACACCGGCGTCACAACACATGGACTGATCCACTTCACTCACAGTCTTCTCTGTTACTTTGACAGTGTTTTCAGCAACCTGTGTCTGACTTTCTTTTTTCACTAATGTTAAAGACCAGACAAATTTTTTCCTCTGCCTTTTCTTTCGAGTTGAGTTCTTCCCACTGGCCTGTGCATCAAATTTGGGGTTTCTGATCTTCATCAACTTTAAACTTGGGACCCGCATATCCTCGTTTTTCCTGTCGCTGAATTTTTCCGATAAGGGATTTGTCTCTGTGGATGATGTACCGTGGTTTTCTGGCCCCGTAGCATCCTTATTCAGCCTCTTGCTTTGCCTTCGCCTGTCACTTCTCACTGATGGTTTGGTCTCCATTGTTTGAGAAACGTCCGGCTTAGACTCCACCAGAACGGCATCACTGTTACTCAGACTTTCTGGTTCAGCGGCACTGTCTGAGAGTTTTTTAGTGAGTGGGTTAGTGACTCTATTGCTCCTACGAATGACTTGTTGATTAACCTCAGAACTTTGCTCAGTCACAATGTCCTTACGCTTTAATTTCTTTGCATTTGTTTTTGGCTGCACAGTGCCGCTCTCCTTTACAGTGTCAAACTGATCAGGTGACTTTCTCTCTTTTGATTTTTGGTCATCAACCACAACTTTGGCGCTCGTCTGGCAGACAGGCTCTTTCTTTGAAGCTGATCTCCCACGCCTTCTTGCGGGTACAGTCCCCCCTCCCTTATCTTCAGTGCCGTGTTCATCCTCTTGTGGTTCAGTTTTTAATTTGACGTGAGCACTTGAAATCTGGTCGCCCTGAATGTCCTTGGCTTTAGGCTGATCCTGGATCCCTTTTATCTTCAACTTCTTTGCAGATTTTTTATGAGGCTCCTTTACGGTTTTCATTTTCTTTTTGGCCACCAACTTTATAGTAATCCTTGGTGCTGTTGATGCAGCTCCGCTTTTAGTGGACTGTCGATCCATAGTGTTTTTTCCTTTCGAACCTTTCCTGCCGTCCTTTGCGGGCTCTGCTTCTGGAGATAAGCCGTGTGTTTTCTCCAAAGAATTTACATCCTTCACGGGATCCGGTGGGGTAATATCTGCCTCCACTGCTGGTGTTTTAAGCGGTAGCTTCTCTCTTTGTCGTTTAGATTTTGTGTGGACAGCATCACCTACACAACAAAAAAAGATTTTAAATATTACAAAATCCATGGCTCCTGCAGTGAATGCTAAACTGGCATTAGCAAGAACCTTCCTTAGATATTGTGTTGCATGCCTAATCTAAACGTGTGTGTTGTTCATAAATTACAACAAATATCATTTGTTTGATATGATTTGTTCTCATTTGGTGCAGTAATATACTTGCATTTTCTTCATATTTTTACCTTTGGAAGGGTTTTGTCGCGACCACAGAGGTCCTTTGGAGCCTTTTCTCTCAGCTTCAAACCCTCTAAAGTCATCTCCCTTGAAAAGTAAAAAAATTAAAATAATTAACACTTGAAGAAAAGTAACACCACTCTCCTGGAGGCTTCCAAACCATCAGCAAAAACAATGACTAAAATATTTTAGTGAACAGCATTCATTCTGAAATCTAGAGCATGACACTAGTTGTATCCACATCACTGTAGATGGAGGAACACTGAAAATGTCTTTGAAAATGAATTATGAAGAATGGTTTAATGGCCAACATAATGATTTTATAAATACACCAAACGTAACAATGTATGTTTATCTTAGCATAGTGGACTAAGTGGATGTCAAATCATTAAAAATATATTTGTAACAACCAATAATGTGTTTGACTGTTT
Organism: Cebidichthys violaceus; assembly: GCF_023349555.1. NCBI lineage: Eukaryota > Metazoa > Chordata > Actinopteri > Perciformes > Stichaeidae > Cebidichthys > Cebidichthys violaceus. The sequence continues at coordinate 14,023,888 of NW_027176927.1, read as the reverse complement.
GGGGGAACTCCTCCTGAATTTCTCATGATGCAGTTACATGTAATCCAGAATACTTACAACTTCATGCAAAATCAGAAGTCTACAAGCTTCGTATGACCCATACTTGAGCAGTTAGCAGAACACCTACACTACCTACAAACAAACTGCAGGGAGAGGTAGGTCTACAATTACGATTCCCTCCAAAGTACTGTAACGTTACATCTAGCTGCAGCTGTAACCTGAAAGCCAACTAACAGCTCCACTCTTACAGATCAGGATTATACATTAACAATAAAAGTTTCATGTTTTATAGTGAGGAGCTTTCAGTTCCAACAACGGTGCAAATGGCTATGGCACACTTATGCACCACCATTTAAACCTGTCGCGTTTGGTAACATTAGCTAGCAGTTTGCCATCCCCTCCTCTCGGAAGCGTTTAACGCTAACGTTACTAACTGCTGTATACAGAAAAGCTAGCCTAAAAGTAAAACTTAGTCATCTGATTATTCACATCACAGTTAACGTTACATTAAGCAAAGAAGAGAAGAATTGTGTTTTTACTTATTTAAACTATTAAAAGCAACTCCCGTTAGCCGCTGTGCACAGCTAGCCCTCCCGTTCTTTGTGTTCGCTACTGTTAGCTAGCTATTAGCTAGCTGCTAACGCCGTGGCCCGAGAACGAGCGGGCCATAACGTTAGATGAAATGACTCCTGTTTACAAACTGACGTACTCATCCACTGGCATTGAAATATATATATATATATTACACTCTAATATTTAACCTAAATTAGAGCAATTACGGGAACTACTGTATCTTCCCTGCTGCTTTGCTGAAGCGGTATTTTGTGTTCCGGCCAATCATTAAATGTCACGGAAAGCTGCACTACGCTAACATTCGTTAGCATGTAATGTTAGCTTACCGAGCTTGAAGCTAACGTTAGCCTAGCGAAAGGATGTTGACATTTCTCCATGGTGCGCTGCTAACCAGTCACATTGTCGTGGACAGCACTCATACTCTCACATTCAACAATGACACAAAATATGAGAAGATGAAAATAAAGGTACTAACTCCTGGGTCGGTTTGGGACCTCACCTCTTCACTCCCACTAGAGCTGTATCCAGCCTGGCCAAGGGTATGGTGGCTCGCCTCTAGTCCAAGTAAGCGCAAGTGAGACTGGTCTTCGTTTAACGATAGGACCAGGTTTGCGGGCCTTGGCCCTCCGTTAGTCACATCATCACCGTCTGAGCCTGATCGTCCGAGTTGCCACCGTTTCTCTGAGCGCAAACGACTGCGTGACGACCAAGGCCGACCGGGGAAACGACCTCTGGCCGTAGCGGTTCCACCTTGGCCTCCTACGGCAGCCGCGGTTGCTGATCCGCATCCCGCTGCCGCCATCATTGCTTCAACAACAACACACACCGACGGCTAGCAGTTCGAGGAGAGACAAGAGGGAAGGCGCGAGATGGGAGGGGGAGCCGCAAAGCTGCAAGGGAAAGTGAGTTTTTAGGTGAGGCTCCAATTGGAAGACGGTCGACCCTGTGGTGGTGATTGTACGCGAAAGGTCCATACAGAAATGTGTACATAATATTTCATAACTATGACACTTACATAAATTAAGTGTTTTTTGATTATTAGTGTCCCTTTTCACACATGATAATAGCCTACAGTGGATGGCAGTTTGTTTGTTTATTTGTTTGTTTATTTATTTTGCAATGACAATGCACACCAATCAACAGTGAAACTGTAAGTGAGCCAGAGTTAGCCAGAGAGAGTTTTCATCTGCTGTCCCCGGCCAGATGTTTGAAGGCAGCCTAAAATTGCAAAATTTAAAATTAAAATGGAATACAAATTCATAGATAGACAGTAACATATAGACAAAACCAATACACATATAAGCAAAAGAAAAGTGTATGACATACATACATTTTATAATGTATATTTTTTCATATATTTTGTATCCCCCCCCCCCCCCCCCCCCCGCTTATGTAAAATGAGAACATACAGTTGCAGAATGCATTAGCTAAGGAGGCTTTATAAAAGAGAGTAGCCTTGTCTTCTTCACTTATAAATTGATGTTATATTGATGAAATAAATACTCTGTTAAAAAGAAATTAGTATGTTGTTTAAAAAAAAATTCAAAACCAGTACTGGGTCTTGGTTTAAACCTCTTAATTGCAACCATAGTTCATGTTTGATGAGAATTCTGTGTCTAGTTGATACAAACGTACTAGTGTAGTGTGAAATGTACTGTAAAAAAAATGTGTGGACAGAAAGTGTGACAAAATAATCTCAATTTAAAACCTTTTCTGAGCTTTCACCAAAACAAAACAACTTAGAAAAAACATTTTAAGGGGACGTTTTAATTGAGATTGTTTGTCACATTGGAAGTTATGTGAAAGGAGACAGGCTTAAATTGGAGGGAAGTTGAGTATGCTATTCAAGGATTAGATAGATAGATAGATAGATAGATAGATAGATAGATAGATAGATAGATAGATAGATAGATACAGTAGTTACTTTATTAATCCAGCAAGGGGACATTTTTATGCTACAGCAGCCTTTATGGTACAGGTAAAGCAATAACAACTACAGAGTAAAACATATTATATATAAAATGCACAATATATACAGTGAAATAGAATAATATTAAAATTAACTAAACAATAGTGCCAAGATGTAACCAAACAAACAACAGAGTAACAGTGTTATAGTCATGTGAATGATTTGGCCAGAGGTGATTTATTATAAAGTCTTATTGCAGTGGCCATAAATGATCTCCTGTATCTGTCCTTGTGCCAGCGGAGCTGGATGAGTCTGTTGGAGAAAGTGCTCCGCTGTCTGTTGAAGATGAGCATAAATATACGGGAAGAAGGACGAATTTAGCAGTCAAAAATCCATGAACGCATTATGACACTACGGTACACTAGGTGGCAGTATGCAGTGCAGGTTAGCGGGTAAAAACAATAACAAACAAAGAAGAAAAACGAAGAAGAAGAATACGATTGAGACGAAGAAGAACAAGGAAGTGAGTGATTGTTTCTATTTAGTTAATTTGCGACGATTCCTTACACATACCAGGTAGGTTAAAAATACTACGTGATTGTACAGTATAGTCCCATATACATATTTTAACATGACTTCGCCCGTGATCTGTTACTGCTACGTGTGTTTGCAGCAGTCGGAACAACCAAATGCTACATTGCTAAGCTAATGCTAACGTTAGCCTGAAGTCACTTTCAAGTCATCTGACTTGGCGTGACAGCATTAGTAGGTTGCTTTATTACTGGACTTGTATTACATTTTCTTAAGATTACTTTGTTTTAGTCATGCCTAGACTACGAGACGATTTCACTTTAAACGGAGGCGTAAACAGCATCACCTTTGTCACAGAAGTTTGTATTTGGGTTGATGTTTCGAGCTGATCCTGCACTCTTAACTTGTTTTTTCTTTCTGATGCAGGATCCACCAAAAAAACAACAAACGACACAATGAATCTGGAACGACTGCCCAATGAGGAGAAACTAAGCCTATGCCGAAAATATTATTTAGGTGAGAGTACTTAAAATGAATCAAGTTTGGATACAAACATCTTTACATTGTAGCTTCCTTCCTTCCCTTTGGTTTGTACATTCTGGGTAAATGCAACTAGTGTTAGAACCAGCCTCCATAACCTATATGTTTATATTCAAATGATGTCATGTAGTCTCATTTAGGTAAGAGGGAGGTTATTGCCAGTGACGGGGAATCTTTTGTATTGTGAAGCAGGAGTGATCTTGCATAGAGTTGCCTTAATAGGAACCCAGCAGTATTGTCATTGATGATGTTTTTCCCAACGTTTTTTCTCAGGTGGCTTCGCATTTCTGCCATTCCTGTGGCTGGTCAATGTAGTTTGGTTTTTTAAGGAGGCCTTTGTGAAGCCAGTTTACACTGAACAGCTGCAGATCAAAACATGTAAGTGTCATAACTGCTACTTTAATACCAATAATACATTTTTTTGTTCCATCATGGTCAAACTACTGTTCCCTTAAATCTTGGTAGAGTTGGGATGACTTTTGTAGGTGAGGAGAGCTTCCTAAGCAGCGTTAGACATGATTATATGTTTGCTTTTTATATAAAACTTTTATTCATCGAATTGTTGTATCCACATACATGAGATCTAAACATTAAGAACATAGATCTAGGTTTTAAACTGTAGGATTTCATTTTAGGAAAAATATCACAATATTAATTTGATTCATTCCCACGCTTAACCCTATAAAGTAGGACAAAATATGCATCACAAATTTCAGGCTAGATGACATTAACAGACATTGAGCTTTGTTAAAACAAACAATTAAGACAGTGAATGTCTCTGTGATTAGTTTTTACTGTTTGAAGAACGTTTCCTATCTATGTGAGCCACTACTGATACTTTTGATTTAGAACACGCATTGTACTTTTAAAAAACATTTTCAAACGCTATATTTGCAATATTCTGAGCTTTAAAGAAAGCTTCAGGTAAAGCTAGGGCATCACATGGTACACCAGTGTGTTCATTGTTTTCATGCCAAGTAATTGTCTCTTGTGTGTTTTTCCTCTAGATGTGAAGCGGTCAGCACTGGGTTTGTTGTTCTGGGTAACAGTACTGACCACATGGATCACTATTTTCCAGCACTTCAGAGCACAGTGGGGGGAGGTGGGAGATTACCTCTCCTTCACAATTCCACTAGGAATTCCTTGAAACATTTCTGTCAGGTCTTTTGAAAATAACTAATGATCCAATATAAAAGGACCAAAGAGTGTTTCTTCTTTAACTACAGTGAAAGATTCTTGAGAATTGTCTGGTCTCTGGAGGTAAATTTAATGGCTGATCCACGTTGAAATATTAATGCTCTAGGATTTGAAAAAACATATTTCTTTTTTTTGTGCTTTCCAAGGCATTTCAGATAGTTCTTTGAGGTTTTTTTAGAGTAAACTAATTAATCCTGTTTAGTAGACATTGTTTACAGTCATGACATAATTTAACAGTATCTAATAATGACTTCTGGATGTGCATTCCGGTTTGTTCAGGACATTGAACATTAGATTCAACAACTTTTTTTTCTTTTTGAGGAGTTTAATATTTGTGTGATTGTGCACCCCAAACTATTTGTACTTGTGTATGAATGACAAATAAAAAAAAACATCCATAATACCTCTGAGTTTTCATGTATTGTTTTTCCCAAGGCAAGTTCATTCTCATGTTGGAACATCACTGCCCCTCTAGGATCAATTATTCTGTATTGACTTTTTGTTTGGTGACTCACTGGTGAGCTATCTTCTCCATATATACTCCTGATGCTTTGCATTGTTACAGAGGCTCCTAAAGTCTGGACAATTACTGGCGCCTGTTGTGAAACCCAATAACTTAATCCCTCCGAATGTCGCCACTTCCCTATCATCCTATATGAGTCATAACATAATCAGTGCCATTTTTAGTCACTCCAGTCCAGTCAAAGCTTTGGTGACAGGTTTTACATTACCAACAGGGAGAACATGTGCCCGCTATATAAACTGCTGACTTCACTAGAGTGTGCCAATAACAAGCCAGTAGTGTCAACACCAACAGTTCTTTTATGACGCAGGGAGTCCCTTAATAAAACTGATTTATGGGGAGCAAACTAAAAATCCTTTTATGGACTTTGTACGTTGTTTCAATGTGTTTTATGTGTGTGTGTGTGTGTGTGTGTGTGTGTGTGTGTGTGTGTGTGTGTGTGTGTGTGTGTGTGTGTATGCGTGTGTACTGAGTGAAGAGATGGGATGTAACCAAGTACATTTTATTGTACTTTAAATACACTTTTGAGGCACTTTCATTAATTTGACTACATTTCCAGAGGTAAACATACTTTTTACTTTAAGCACTGCATTAAAGTGATACTTATAAAACAATATACAATAATACAACACTCACAGGTCAAAATGTTCTGCTTTTGATACACAAGTTTAGCTTTAAGCTTTTTAATTATTGAGTGCAGGACTTTTACTCAAGATGGAGTGTTTTTATATTCAGGCATTGCTACTCCTACTTAAGTACATAATCTGAATAGTTGAAGCACCACTGTTCCAGTGAGTGATGGAGGGGGGAAGCGCACGTGCTCTGGCATGTGTTAGGGACACCGCTGCTGTCACTGTCTGTCTGGCATCAGCTCATGAGGGTCACAACATCTCTTTTGAACTTATTTTTGGATAGACCTTCCTTGACAACCGACCCTAAGTTTATATTTCGCAACAGGTCTTATAAGAAACTGTGAACAGTCTGTATCGGTGCCACCAACCCTCGGTATAAACAGCGGGCTAAAACATTGGCAAAAGCTAATAAACACGTTAATTGCCAATAAGCTCGCAACAGCTGTGCCGCTCCCAAAACAATACACTCTTTTCCTATATGGCCCTGCCCGAACACCCAAGGGTACGCATCCAGAACATAACAGAGGCAAGGTGCCCCGCTGTGAATTCCCAGCTCATTATGCAACTCCAGTATAAAACACACCGTGACGGTCAGCCACGTCACGCGCCCAGAGAGCGAGGAGCCTTGAGTCAGACAGACGGGCGCACCATCGGTACTCACTGCACCCCTTATAGGTCTTGAGACAAGCGGAAAACACGAGCAGTGAAAGAGGGGCAGTCCTTTTGCTCACTTATTTGGTCAAGACATTTAGAAAGAGGTAAGTTGTGGCCGTTGTTTGCCTTGTAGTTTTGCAAGCTGTGTCCTCAACTGCTGTAAAGTCAACAATTTGCTTTACGATTTTGTTCCCCTCTACTTAATAGAAATGGACTTCATCCTGCCATCCACTCTTCCAGCTGGAGGTATCCCATGGCAGAAGGTTTTACCACCTCTTATTCCTCGGCTGAATGGGACTTACGGACAATATAATTGGTCCCCTAAATTACTGATTCCAGAGACTGATAATACGAGCTCTGCAGAGGTAGGTCATTTCAAGTTTGCCTGCAATAGGTAGGTATGTTAAAAAGGTGATTGCATTTATTTTGGCTCAATAGAACATCATAAATTATATAAAATATTCAGTGATATCAAATAACCTTTTACCAGGGTCACTTTAAACGGGAATTCCCTTAATTTTAATCAAAAGAAAATTTGATTAAATGAAAAAAATGTTTTTATATATATACTGTACATACACACACATACAGAGAGAGACAAAAGAACAAAGACTCAAGGTCCACCTCATAGCTCTTTCCAGAGCTTTCAAGTTCATCTTACAGTCAAAATCAGATGAAAACCCTGAGAGCAGTTGAAAGCCCCCCCAAAAAATAGTAAGAACATTTTTGTCAAACTACTGTTTCCAAGGTCAATGGTGGAATTTGATGGATATCTATGAATGATGGCAGCAATGATGGAGTATGATGGCAAAAAGTAATTTGTTGGCTATTTGCTGTGCTTCGAGGTAATTTATTTCTATATAATATGCAGTGTTTGTGTTGGTAGGTGAACTGTGATGACAGTGGTTTCACAGTTCAAGTTGATGTAAAGCACTTCAACCCAGAAGACCTGATGGTCAAGGTGATAGGAGACTTTGTGGAAGTGCAGGGAAAGCATGAAGAAAAAAAGGTTAGTATTCTAGGAGGAGCATTACTGTATTTTTTTTTTTTTTGTATATTTACAATAGTTAATGATTTGTCTCATCCTCTATATTTGTATTTCATAGGATGGTTTAGGGGTTACAACACGGCAGTTTAACCGCCGCTACCGAATCCCAAAGGGAGTGGACACCATGGCTTTGGAATCAGCGGTCTCTCCAGATGGCATCCTTATCATATCTGCACCGATGCTGCAAACAGAGGACTCCAGAATCCTGACCTAATCCCATTAAAACCAACCACTCAAATCTCTGCCATCTTCACCACATATGAAAACAAGTGCATACAGAAATAACTTCAGGCCCCTTCAGTCACAGCAACACACAGCATGTGCCAAAACACCCATTTGTTCTGTTCCAGGCACTGTTTTAATATTCCCTGCTCTCTGAGGTTTGTATATACCGCTCTTCTATTACTCATCAATCTTACATGATGTTTCAAGGAACCAGTCTTTGTAAATATTCTGCGTTCGAAAGTTCAAACTGTGTGCGACTTTTGTAAAATGCACTGTATTGTAATTGTGATAAATGATGCACACAAACATATCTCCAAACTCTTTAATGTGGAAATACTTCTTAAAAAATAAACTTTATTTCTTTATAAAATAAAAAAGTGACTACATCCAGTGCCTCTCGTCAATGGTCAAGTAACTTGTTGCTCGTCCAGGAATTCATTCAAGATAGAGTCCACTTCACTAAAAGGAAAAATACAGAAGATTATTTTTCTGGAATTTGGGGTGCTATGTTTAATGATTCTAATAACATTATTACAGCTACAATTCTTAGGATTTCTTAGAAATGGCCTTCTGGGAACATCATTTACATAAATGCCGAACAATTCAATTTATAGGTTATTATTTTACCTGATCTGCTCCTTTACCCATTTCCTCTGCTTGCGAAGGACTTGTAATAAAGGGTCGTCTTCAAACTCTTTTTCATCTGAATCTGAAAAAAGGAAAAAACAGTAATGTAAGAAAGTTGATAACGGAATATGCTCAGCATGTACACATAGCAGACCGATACTATAAGTGATTGTTTTCTTGTTTAAATGTTACAACATTCGCAAAAAAGAGAGAGAAAGCTCTTGTGGTTTTAACCTAAACAGTTGTAGCATATTGGGAGTAGAAACTATTCATGGGTCAGAAGATATTCCCCACAATTAACTCCAGGGTAAAGATTGGTGCTCTTTGCTGCCATAGGCTCACCTTCAGCTTCCTGCAGCAGCTGTGAAATGACCTCCATGGAGTTCTGTGCATTGCATGGAGGAAGTGAGGATTGTGGAGGTGCAGAGGCAGTGCAAGGAGGAGAAACCGACGTGACAACGGCCCTTTGTGTAGGAGATGGATCCACCGTGGGAAACAACACCTCTGAAACTACCTGTCAAGGCCCAAATGAGAACAGCCTACAGATTAATGCAGCTTTTAATGACCATAATAACATTATACACCACCAAATGATGAGAGATGACATGTAAACAACACAAAGTGTGCAGAGCGATGACCGCACAATTCAAGATTTGTGGTAAATAGAGTATTCAAAGAATTCTTTTCATCCCATTCTAACATGGTTAGACATGAACACCTGCATATCTTAAATTATTTAATATGACAATGACTCACACACAGTCCATCTCTTGAAGACAACTACTCAAATTTGGGTGTTATGAATCCTCACAAACTACTGTTGGCAAGTTATGAAGATATTCTGACTGTGGGGAAAACATTAAGACAAAATATGCATCCAGCTTTCATGAAGCGCTTGTATTAATCACACTACTTAGAGAGCATTAAAGGAAATAACTTGAGAACCTGTCCTAAGGCACTGTGGATTGGAGAAGGGGGCGGTGTCTGAATGCCAGTAGAGCTCTCTCTGGAAAACCCCTGGCTTCCTTCCTGTTGCCGCTGCTCTGCCCATGGCAGGACTATTTTGGGAACTTTTTGATGTGAAAAACTCCTGTTTGTAGGACCAGGGCCATCATCACGTTCCCTATCCACAATATACCTGCAAAAGTACATATATTAGGCATTCAGACATGATTTTTTTACCCTGTGTGCATGTTTCAAAACTATACCTTGTGGATTTCTTCTGCTTTCTGAAGGACGGTGCCGTCTTCTTCTCTGACTCTCTTGTTTGGGCTTTCTCTTTCTTGTTCCTCTCAGACCTTTTGTGGTGAATAAGCTCTGCTCTTTCTATAGCTCCAGATGATGCAGGTGGTGGGGATGGCATACGCTCACGACTACGTCCATCAGTGAAAGTATTCATCGAGTTTCCAGGGACTTGGGTCTTTTCACAGACAACTTTGGTCTGAGACTCATCTGTACTTTCTGAAAGGTGTTGATGCGTGCTAGCGCGAGATGACTGGATGGGACACGGCAAGACATCACAGAGTAAATGCATGTGGGCAGGCACATGGGTAATGGCCTGTGGTTGAGAAATTGAAGAGCCAGAGACAACAAAGGCAGGGACGGGAGTTGGATCCGAAGCTTGGGGACATGATCCGTGGGCTTCTTTGGTTTGTGGCCGGGGTGCAGGGATGTGCGGACGTGTCGATTTTTGTGAGAATTCAGGAGGCTGAGTAATCTGGTGTTGCTAGAGATCATGCAAGACAGAGGGATATAAAATGATTCTGTAGATGTGGAATAAATATTAAACAAAACATATGGAGTAAATATTAAAGACATTTTGACTCCAACCTTGTGAGCCTGTCCACTGGCAGAGGGATGGCTTGAACTGGGCGCCTGCCAGCTGAATGTGGGACCATGAAGACTGGAGTGTTGCAGGGACTGCGACCCGTCCCTGGCCTGCTCCATCTTTCTCCTTAAACGCCACTGGAACAAGATGTCCTCTTCCCGGCGTGTGGGGGGCACCAGAGAAGGAACGACAGAGGAACTGGGAATCAAAGGTCTTCGTACTGGCTCATATACGCTGACTGGAGAAGAGAAATCTGAGCATTCCAGGCCCTCTGAGCTGACAGGGATGGATCCATCACTCGGAGAACATTCCCTGTTAGAAAGAAGAAAAAAAAAGTTACTTACATTGATGGAATACATTCATTGATCATTACTCGCTGGTCTTCATACCCTCTCAGCAGAAGTCTGCCAGCCTTTTCTTGAAGGTGTTGTATGTCTGTGTCATCAAATTCACCCTGAGAGATGTCTGATAATATCTGAGAAACAAGCAGAGCAGACAGAACACTGAACAAGCCACAATTCTGCTCTTGATATTTCAATAATAACAATACTCAATACGGTGTAAATACATAATACTAGATAAATAAATTAAATCTTATCAGTCCCATTGTCTGGCTACATATTGCTCACAAATACTGTATACTGAGGTCCTTTTATAATTTTGTGAGGGTAAACATTTGACACAAGCAGGTTGAACGAGCCATGAATGTAGAAAACACGGCTGCATAAACAATGGCTTCTCGGGCATTTAGTAAACACAGAGATTTCCAAATGTGGACATGTGGTGTTGAAATGCAAATATTTATATGCACACGTCGGTATAAAGTGTCTCCTCTTCTGCAGACACTCTGCTTCCCAGGCATTCAGACAAACCTAGCACAAACCAGGGCAGGATGCAGACCCAATGATCCATTATAATAGCACACACAACAAATACAAAACAAGACGAAACAGTATCTGGTGTTTTTTTTACAAAATAAATTCATTCATAGGTAATTTGTTTCCTCCAAACAATGCACAAGTTATTTCTATTTAGCAGAAAAATACATTAACAGGCTATATTGTGGCTTAATCCCAGTAAACTTACAAATGCACTCACACTGAGGGATCCTCTGCATGGAGAAAGGGATCTGTCATGTCGATGCTGCCCAGCTGGACTGAAAATGACGAGTCCATGGTCCTCCTTCAGAGGCTGGATACCATCTGTGCAGAGGAAGAGATTCAACAGAAGGATTTTACCAGCAAGGTTGCTTTTCACATTGAAATCAAGGGGCTGGTGGTGACAGATAATAACCCCTACATTAAAAAAAACAGTAAGTGAGAATGCACCTTTGTCTGTTGTTTTAGTGGGTGTTGAACTGCAGGGTAAAGATGAGGTTGATATCCACCAAAAAGGCTGCTGCTTCTCTCCCTCGGCAGAAGGGCTCTGCTGGCGCTCCTCACGACTCTGCGGTCGACCATGGCGAAAGCGATCTATGTACCTGGGAGAGCAGAGTCGTTTCAGTGCGATAAAAACTTCAAGAGGATTACTTAGACTCTATGAAACTAAAACATACTTTGCCAGCACTGAATCTTGCTGAACTCCTAGCTCTGAGGAATCTGTAAGTTTTCCTTCTCTCGCAGACTGGGGTTTGGGTGTTTCCATGTCAAATGAGGTTGTAGTGCTGGAAGGAGAAGATCCACACTCAGTGGAGGGCCAGGACTCCGCAAACACCGGTTGTCCATCCATGGCAGCAAAACGTTGTTGACGTTGCTCAAACAGCTGTTGGGTCTCCGGGCACAGAGTCTGTAATTGTGAACTGGATCGCGGGTTTGAACGTACAGGACTTAAAGTCTGCAAAAGAACAACAAAGGGATATGTTTGCATTGACTGGATGGAAAGCAACATAAGAATCAAACATGTCTTGTGGTGTATAAAGTCTACTTAAAAACATACCGTTTTGTTCTTTTTCTTTGATAGGGACTGGTTACAGGATGGGTGGTAGTATCCATTGCCCCCTCTGCTCAGTTGAAAGGGATTTTGCCTGGTAAACAGGACTACTGTAAAAAAAAAACACGTATGAACGACAGTAACTATTGTTTAGGGTACTATAAAATACAATCTTAAAATATTACCTGGATTTCATTACAGCTTTAGAACAACACAGGTGACGACGGGATGTGCTTCACTGTGCGTCTGATTTATGCCTGGCCCCAACTAAGGTCTTTGACAATAAATTATAGCTGGATCAGCATGGCTGGCTGACTGTGTTACTCAAGCATACCATAATATAACTAACAGTTCATTTAGAAAGAGGAAGACCACATCACCCACCGGTCTTCAGAGTTGACTTGGCATGTCCACAAAAGTAAGTTACCATGGAGTCAAACGCCAGTAGGACACATATTGTCCATAAAATAGCTCATTACGATGTATCAGGGGACACTTAGAAGATCTATTAATCAAACGAGTCCAACGTTGTAACTGGAAACATAATTACTATGCTTTTTTTGACAAATATAACACGATCGATGAACCCAGAAGAAAGAGTCCCTGTTTATGCCGATCGTTATTTACTACAAGACTTGTAGCCAATAGGAAGCGAGTTTAATGTGATGGACGTAAAAGGTAACCAATCACGAAGAATGTCCTCGCAGCAAAAGCGCCAATCAGCTCATAGGAAACCGACAGCGCGCGGAAGAGGAAAGTCTGCAGTATGCGTTGATCAGATCAAACAACATGCTAAGTTAGCAACGGTAATTTAAGATAGCAAGTGGCTACGGTCCGATAAACAATAAAACGTCCAGTTTGCAGTTTATTTCCATGTATTTCTTGTATTGAATTGGCCGTGGGTTACATTTAGTCAGCTTATCGCTGTAATAGGTAACAGGCTTGTAAACTAACGTTAGCTTTAACATTCTCCAATGGTCACTGCTAACGCAAAAGGTGGCTAACTTAACGGCCTAAATCTAACAGCAGCTAGTTAGCTAAGTTCGCTAACGTTGGCAAGCAAACGTCCTGCAAGTTAGTATTGTCAAGTAACATCAACTGCATATCGGTGTCCGAGAGTGAACTTGTGGTTATATAAGTCGCCATTTTCCCCAATTAACGCTAACGTTACCTAGAAGTTATAGAAAGGTGGAGATAATGCACCACGTCAAGATAAAGACTGAAAGGCCAGGTGAGTAACGTTAACATTACTACACCACCCCAAGGTTAATTAGATTTACTAAACAAGCATTGTATTTGGTTAGTAGCGACTCACATTTAGTAATAAAGTGTGCATTCAAGATGAAGTCTTTGTTGTGAGTAACGTTCATTCCTGTACTACTTTTCTCATTACTTGCAGATTCAGAGGGGCCTGGTGCACGCAACAGACTGGATGCAGTGTTAAAGGGACTGGTGGAGAGGAGTGAAAGTGAAAGGTTGGTAAAACTTAAAAGTTTTGACACTCTTCTAGTCATTTTGATTACTTTCCTATTAGACTAATATCGTTGTGTTTTTCAACAGGGAGCAAAATGAGGGTGATACTGGAAAAATATCAGCTGACTCCTTAAACAAGTATGGATCAACGATTTGGATCTAACATGTTTTTGTCAAATGGTTTAGAATGTATGATATACTGCAGCTGGTGCTGTGAAATGTATGAATATCTGATATATTTCCACAACATTGAATATAAAGTGTTGAAGCTTGTTTATAGATGTCATGTTTCACTTGCTTTCTCTAGGGATTTGTCACCATCATCTGCTGGAAAAAGGCAAGTGTCTATTTTTCAACTGAACTGTGTATGTCTGCACACCATAATAAATTTAAAAAGTTGGAATGTTTTTGATTTGGAAGGTCTGTTTTTATTTTTCCAGGCCGTCAGCTCGATTTCCACAGCACCGGAGGAAGAAGCGTAAAGAGATGGATGAGAGCATACCAGAGAGCAATCAACACAAACAAAGTAAACTGAATGCACAATTCAGGAAGAAATTCCACTGCAGTAAACATCCTTTTTGCTTTCAGTGTGGTCACTTTGCCTTTAAGTTCATTGTACAATTTCTTACCCTTTCTTTGTCTTCCCCTTTTTTTGTCTCTTTCCACTTGTTAGATGCTTACATTATTAAGTTGTTTGATCGCAGTGTGGATCTTGCTCAGTTCAACACCAGCACACCACTGTATCCTATCTGCCGTGCCTGGATGAGAAACAATCCTTCTGTTCGAGTGCCGCCTGCGTCCCCAAGCCCCCCACACATTATGGTGGAGGAAGAGGTGAGGCCATACAGTTATGTCATCACTTCTCTATGCAAACATCACCATTAAGTACACCAAGTATAACGTTAAATGTTTTTTTTTTCTTTAGAATGGTGTTTATTTTGAAGTATCTAGCTTTACAAAGTATGGAATTATTGTGGCCAAAAGTATTATGGTAAACATTATTATGAAATTTCATCAACTGAATTATTCAAAATTAAGCACATTGTCTCTTTTACACATCTGTATATGCTTTAATATATTTGTTTGATTAAAAGTAAGTATGTGTGTATGACAAAGCCTAGTATTGATGTCTGTGCTAACAGTTAAATTGGGCTCTTAAAGCCACTGGCGCTTCTCTGCCTCTATCTGACCAGTATTAGGGCGCTCTCTTGTGGCAAAGCAATATACAAATACTAATGTCTTTGGAATTAACTTTTCGAGAAAGTATTTAACAGAGTACTTAAAGTACAAAAGTATTCAGAATTTCTTAGCCCTACAGATGCCGTTATGCCATGGTCTTTGGGCATCATAAGGCCAGAAATAATTTTGACAAAGTGGCTGTTCAACTTAATTTCTTACTCAAATTGTCTTTCTTTTGCCAGCCTACTGACATGATCAATGGTAAAGGCCAGAATGTGTACAGACTGCCTCCTCCAACGTCCTGTCCAATCAGCACTTCTGGTGAACCCATCAATCTCAGGATCCCACAGACTGACAAACCCACTGTTAACAAGGTTCTGTATATTATATGCAAGAGAATTATTCATGGAGTTTTACTTGCATAGGGATATTAAATGAAACACATAACATAAAATTAAATATTTAAAAGTTGACTAATGAATTATAATTGAAATATAGTTATAAATAACTAAATCTTAACTGTTTCTCTTTCCACAGTTGACTGATTCCCTTCCTGTATCAGGTTCTCTCATATGTGACCACATGGAACGTTGGAAAAAGATAAGGCAAAAGTATGTTCTTTTATTGTAAATAATTACTCACATTTTCATTGACTTTTGTACCGTAGACAAGCCACCTTGAGGTCAGAGTTTTACCCATGGGTGTTCTTGTGTCACTTGTAACATGCTTGAATTGTTGCTGTTATGAAGTCCGGTCGTGATGTACAATTTATGTGAACGTGTTTGCAAGTTAGATTTTTGAAAGAATACTGAAACATCCAAAAGTTTGGAACAAGTTGAGCTGACGCACATTGGTCTTTTTTTCCTAGATGGAAGGAGTGCTCTAACAAGAACCAGTTAAGATACAGCGAGAGCATCAGGGTTCTTAAGGAGATGAAGGAGCTCTATGATCGCTAACTGCCTTGTACTGTGACTCCACCACAGAATGGACTCCAAGCAGTAGTAAAGGAGCCATGGTATACAGCAGTCAATGTTTGAACACACCTGCTACGTAATCAGACTCATAGGAAAGCGTGAACATAACCTTGAGCCTTAAATATACCATATGTCCTATGCATTGCAGAAGAAATATTCTACAGGATTGTTACGTTTTTAGCAATTTCTTGTGTGGGAATTTGTTCCAGTTTGATGTGGGACTGTTTTATTAATAAAAATTCTTTGTAGATGTCTGAATAAACTAATCAGTTTTCCAGACACACTGACTCTCTCCTTCTTGTGGTATCCTCAACATTAGCCAGAGTGGTCTCAACCACTTTCAGATTTGCTCTATTCAACACACAAGTACTGGAGAACACAGCAACCTAGAGTAGCTAGAATTACATTTGATATTCAATATGACTCATTCTTTTGAAATGAAATACGTTTTAGTTCTTTAACAACTAATCAAGGTAGAGGTGAAGCCCCTATAATGGCAATACTAACAGATTACATCTCATACTCTTAACCCTACATACTGTTCATATTCAATGCCTTCACAGTATGGTTTGTGTCAATTTTGACCCAGACCAAGAATTTTCCTCATAGTAAGTGTCTATACCAAATGTTAAACTACAGATCTATTTAGAATGTCTAAATACCCTTTGTCTCATTAATACATGTATGATTAATCCTTAATAAATGTTTCAGAGAGCAGGGAGAGTATTTTTTAAGTTTTACAACATGTTTTTGGAGAAAAACATCTATTAAACATTATCATGTCCTGTTTTACATAAGACATAAAAACATAAAACCATAATGACTTAATTGTATTGAATTTGAAAATGGCATGAACATTCTGGAACTGTTGGAATTAATAATATAACCATGTTTAATCAGTGCAACCATTAATCTCTGTCTTCACTGCATCATCATAAGAAATTATAATTATCAATATTAATTCAACATTTACCACTTAGAACACAAAAGATTACATAATAAAATGCTTATTATAAACTAGTCAATAATCAGTCAGTAACCAGAGTTTTCTTCCACGTTGTCTTCCTTGTAATGGGAAAAAATATATTCTTATATCATGAAATGTTTTAAAAGATGTAAAACCGAAAGGTAAGGTGAGGAACACAAATACTGACATAACACAGCAGTCCTATAGAAGTAGTTAATCAGTTTTAATGAACACAGTGTCTTGTTTCTCAAGGCTGGTCACACACTCCCACTTCAGAAAGAGAAAGTGAAGACACAGTGTCTTCTTTGTCTGTATGGCAAGTTTGAGACGGACCGTAGAACAATCACTGACTCCCAGTTAACGCACCTGGCATGTGTTTAGATAAGAACAATAGCCAGGGTACGAGAACATCCACTCCCTGTCTATGATTTATTCCAGGGCGGGAACTCATGTGTGCATAAAATGGTTTGGCATCTTGTACGATGTTGAACTTTTCATCACAGACACTGACTGAGGTGGCTGTGGTGCATCTTTCCCTTGCAAGCAAAATAAAATGGAAGGGGACAACTTTGAATCATTTGAAGACTTATTATTTTCTTTGAATTTGTGAACAAAACTCTTCTCCCGATTTATAATTAGAAGTTTTTCCAAAACAACTTGGTGTCAGAAGTGGGATCGTTTGAAGCTCCATCAGGACTCCGAGGACGTCCGGGTATGTGCACTTCAGGATCCATCAAAAGAGATTCTGCCCTATACCTCGTCAGACAAAGAGAGAGGGGACCGGCGGCCAAAAGGAGGACTGATTGACTTTACAACAATCCAGACAAAGAAATAAATTCTTCATATCGGGTAAGAAGTTGAAATTCCAAATTTCCAAATTTAATTTTTAGAAGGAGTACGTCTATCAGATGTCACTCTAGAATTACGTAATATAATACAACAGAGATTTAAACCTTGGTGTTTAATATTCTGGTCTTCTTGGATGATAGTTTGTCTTGTTCTACATTTATGGGTTTTATTTGATTAAGGTTATTACAAATTAACAAAACATGTTTCTGTTCATGACGCCATTATGAATCTTTGCATAGGAAGACAGGAATGAAAAGATATTTCTTTTTCACGCCCTTGACCGAAAGAAAAAAAGGAAGATAGGAATGAAAATGTGATATTTTTTACTAAAAAAGTGTTATATTTTTCACGCCCTTGACCTAAAGGAAGACAGGAATGAAAATATATTTCTTTTTCACGCCCTTGACCGAAAGAAAAAAAGGAAGATAGGAATGAAAATGTGATATTTTTTACTAAAAAAGTGTTATATTTTTCACGCCCTTGACCTAGAGGAAGATAGGAATGAAAATATATTTCTTTTTCACGCCCTTGACCTCAATAATTGGTACTTTGTACTGATTGGTTTTCACTTGGATTTTTCCTATTAAAGAAATCTGAGACTTACAGTAACGACTGTATTTACTGAATAATAAGTACTTACCACGCCTGAAAGATGGGTGGAAAACAGGATAAATGTAAAGACGAAGGTCTCTCGGGACCCATAGTGGACGTTATGAAACAAAAATATGGAGAAAGTTCCGTGGAATTGTTATCCATGTGGACTAAGGATTTTGGTTTTCCAGAAAATGGGTCTTTCAGTAAAAGAAAAATTGCTGAACTAAGAGGTAAATTAAAGGAAAAAGAGAGCGAGATGAAGAAAAAAAAAATGGTAAAAGTCAAAGATTTAGAAAAAATACAGAAAAACAAGAAATGTTTGGTTCAATGGGAAATGGAATGTGAATGTAGGGAAAGAAAACAATTGCAGAAACAGATGACATGTGTAAAGAAAGATGTGACAGAGAAAGGAAAAGATCCGAACACCACACTCAGTCCACATAACCCATTCTCTCCTTCTTTGTATCCGAGTCTAACAGGAGCTGGCGGCCCTCTCCTCAACACATGCCCGCCACTACCACCACCACTACCACCACCACCACTACCACCAGTACCACCACCATACCTACCACTAGTAGCGGATCCTGCACAGCAGCAGCAGCAGCAACAACAACAACAACAACAACAACAACAGCCAGTGGAGACAGTACAGCCACCACCTCATACACCAGCACGGGACCAGGGTGCTCACGGTGGCCAAATAACACCTTCCTCTTCACCCATGGAAGGGTGGCCATCCACCCCTCCCTCTCTTGCCCTCCTCCCCCAATCACTCCTCTCCTCTCTCCTCCCTGACTCGCCAACGTTCCCTTCCTCGTCACACAACGGTCGTTCGCCATATCTCCTCCGCAGTAAAGAAGACATAGGCAGTGACAATAAAACCTTTCAAGGTCCCATGGTTCAAGTGCCAGGAGCTGTGGCACCACAGCTTGTCTACAGACCATGGACGGATGCGGACATCCGTGCTGCCATGGCTCACTTGCCACCTGTTCCCAACTCAGGTATGGCATTCTCTGCCGAATTCACAATATTCTGTCAACAGTTCCACCCAACAGGTCATGAAATGAGACGACTCCTGCTGCATCACATGGGTCCCACTCACTATGCCACCATCAAGGAACTCCTTGTCAACGACGACAGACTCGTTAACGTCACATGGGGACACGACGACAACGGCCCGTACAGAGACTATCTCACTGCTCTGTGTGTGGGCATTGAACGCGCTTTTCCGGACAGAGTAGACATGTCACAGATAAACAACACCAAGCAAACATCAGGTGAAAGTGTACATGATTACTATCAACGGCTGCTGACAGTGTTCAATCGTAACAGTGGCATTGAAGAGCCACTAGTAAGAGGCGACAATCCAGGTCTCTGGGAGACCCACTTTAAAAATGCTTTTGTGAATGGACTGTTGCCTGACATCAAATTTAACACAGAGCGCTCTGTCATAGGCATGGAAGACGCCAGACTCACCGAAGTCAGGAAACATGCGATACATGTTCAAAAGACTTGCAAAGAACAACAAGATAAAGATAAGAAAAAGAAGAAACAAAAGACTGAGGACGTTCAACTGTCCATGCTCCAAGCAGTCACTCAGTTGTCCCTCGAACAAGGACACCAGCAGAGGCGAGGCCAAGGCAGTTTCCAGCCTTGGTCTGGCCAACGCGGACGCTTCAGAGGAGGAGGGCGGGGGATGACCAGAGGACGATCTTCTTGGAACCAAGGGGGACCACAAAGAGACCCACCCACCGGAAACAATGTTTGTTTCCACTGTGGACAACAAGGACACTGGTACAGAGACTGTCCACAATGGAGCCCACAGAGGAGCGAATGGGGACGTGATCGTGCCAGGAACAGAGACCGGACCGATGGTCACACCCAGTCTGATTGACGCGATGGGAATGATGGTGAACGTGCATGTGAGGAGGAGACAGCCACCCGCCCTGTGAAACCTCATGAAAAGAGAAGTCACACACACACACACACACACACACACACACACACACACACACACACACACACCGCCGCCTGCAATGAAGAAAAGCTTTCTGCACTAACCGCACAAACATACACTCTCACACAAGAGCAACAGACTGCTCTTACTGACATCATTGCTCACCTTGAACAACAGAACATGCCACAAACACTCAACACGCACACTTATGCTAAATTCTCTGATGACTCATTTAAAGTAATGCCTACCACAGAGGTTGTAATAAATGGTAAAAAATTATCATTTCTTGTTGATTCTGGGGCTACTCATTCGGTAATACAACAAAAGTATTTTCCAAATCAGAGTATGAGTGGTAGATATGTATATTCAAAAGGTGCATCGGGTTTAACTGTAACTGAGAAATTTACTGTTCCCATGACTAGTGTGCACACTGACGTGACTGATCCTGACCCTGACATTAAAGTGAAACATTCATTTTTGTTATCATCTTTCTGCCCAATAAATCTAATGGGGAGAGACTTGATGTGCTCCTTTGGCATCTGTTTGATGTCCACACTTGATGGCTTAAAAGTAGTTAGACGAAGAGTAGTACAACAAATGATGCAATACACTCACGTCAGCTCACTTTATGTCTACCAGTGGAAAATATCCACTATCCAAGCACTGACAATGGCACGTGCTGTAGACACTCGTGTGTCTCCACATGCAGTTCGCATGAATCCTGATCATCTTCACTGCACTTCTTACGTCACACCGGGTCCAGATGATCAATATGCAGATGAATTCTTTGAAGATTTAAATGACAATTTGCATTGTTCTACCTTGTTTTGGTCAACTCACAAATCTGCTGTGTCTGTCTCTCTCTCTCCGATGCAGCAGAAAATGTTTCGAGTTAAAGATTCTTACCCACACATCTCGCTGTCCAAAGCACGGACCGATCAATGGAGAGACTTGGGTCCGTTCGTGGCGCAATGTGAACAACTGACGGACTGGGAACCAACTTGTGATCCCAACGTCCTACGTTCACAATCTACAGGGTTTCACAGAAGTGTCCGTGTTATGCTGGCACCTGCACTTCGTTCTGTTTATGTCCTTGAGGAAGAAACTCAGCCAAGTGATGAACATGTTGACACATTTGTAACTGATGTCTCCTCTATTTCTTCTGCCCTTACCTCTGTTCCACAGAAACTCTGGGCATTGCATAAATATGACGTGGGACTCATCAACAACTGTCAACCTGTCGTCATCACTCCGCGCTCTGATTTCCGCCCTCACAAGCACCACTATCCTCTGCGCCAAGAGGCTATTGACGGTATTAAACCAGTTTTTGAGTCACTGCTTAATGCAGGAGTGATTGTTCCATGTCCTGACTCACTGGTGAGAACACCTATTTTTCCTGTTAAAAAGATTCGTGATGCAGGCAAACCAACAGAGTGGAGATTCGTGCAGGACTTGAAAGCAGTAAATGCAGCAGTCCACGCGAGAGCTCCTAATGTTCCTAATCCTTACACCATTCTAGCACAGGTTCCTCTTAAAGCAAAATGGTTTTCTGTTATTGACCTCTCCAATGCCTTTTTCAGTGTCCCAGTGGACAAAGACAGTCAGTTCTGGTTCGCCTTCAACTTCAATGGTAAGCCTTACACTTTCACTCGTCTTTGCCAAGGCTACACTGAATCTCCAACCATCTACAATGAAGCACTCAGGGAAAGCTTAGAGGGCCTCACCCTGTCTCCAGGGTCCGCTCTTCTGCAGTATGTAGACGATTGTCTCATTGCAGCACCAACACAACAACAATGTCAAAAAGATACATTAAAACTATTAAAACATCTGGCAGCAGAAGGCCATAAAGCCAACCTGTCCAAACTGCAGTTTGTATCTCAAAATGTACATTTTCTTGGTCATGACATTTCCAGTGAGGGGAAAACCCTATCTCCTAAGCGCATTGCATCAATAGTGACGCTTCCAAAACCAACAACTAAGAAACAAATGATGTCTTTCTTAGGGATGTGTTCGTATTGTCGTTCGTTCATTCCTAACTACTCTCAAATGGAGCAACCTCTGTCTGAGTTAATTCATGGCAAAAACCTAACTGCGTATGACAAAATCATTTGGACAGAACCAGCCTCTCAGGCCTTCACCAAAATGAAATGCGCGTTACAAACTCCGCCTACACTGGGGTTACCAGACCCACACAAACCGTTCACTCAAACAGTCGATGAACGCTCAGGTTGTATGACATCTGTGTTATTACAATCTCATGGTGATAAATTGCGTCCGGTAGCATATTTCTCCGCAAAACTCGATCCTGTCGCTGCAGGCCTGCCACAGTGTCTCCATGCAGTGGCCGCGGCTGAAAAAGCACTAGCCGCCTCTCGTGATATTGTGGGTTATGCGCCGTTGACCCTTTTAGTCCCTCATTCTGTGTCTTTGATCCTTCTCGAACAGAAGTCATCACATCTTTCTGCAGCGTGATATTTGCGTTATCACACGTGTCTCTTGGACATGCCAAACGTAACTGTTAAACGCTGTACTAATCTTAACCCAGCATCATTACTTCCTATTCCTGGTGATGGTGAGAAGCATAACTGTTTGGCTGAGCTCCAAGCTCAGTGCACTCCTCGACCTGACCTTCTGGACACTCCCCTGACCAACTGTGACCTGGTAATGTATGTTGATGGATCTGCCTCTCGCGATCCACAGACTGGTACTAATCTTGTTGGTTTTGCTGTTGTTTCTGACTCAGCTGTGCTCTGTTCGGGACCTCTTCCATGTCACCTCTCAGCCCAGGCAGCCGAGCTCATCGCACTCACTGAGGCTTGTAAACTCGCTAAGGGTAAAACAGTCACCATTCACACTGACTCTCGCTATGCATTTGGTGTAGTTCATGACTTTGGTGCTCTGTGGAAACACAGACAATTTTTGAAATCAGATGGCAAACCAGTTCTACATCACACACTCATTGCAGAACTGTTGGAATCTATTTTGCTACCAACTGAGATTGCAGTATGTAAATGTGCTGCACACACATCTAACACTGATGACGTTTCAAAAGGAAATGCTCGTGCAGATGCTGCTGCGAAAGCTGCTGCACAGCTTCCTCTTCACATTTCTGATGATGACAAAACCCACTCATTAGTTACAGTCCCTTCTTCTCTTTCAGCCATGCAGTCACTCTCCACACCAGATGAGAGGCGCCTTTGGGCCTCGGCTGGCTGCAAGTTCACTGATGGACTGTGGTCTGGACCTGATGGCAAACCTTGTTTGCCTAAACATTTCTTTTCTCATTATGCAAAATTAACACATGGTTTTGACCATGTGTCAAAAGGGGGAATGTTAAGTGCACTTAGTGAGACTTGGTTTACAAAGGGGTTCACAGCATATGCACAAAAGTTTTGTCAATCCTGTGTAACTTGTGCAACTCACAACACAGGCAGACCTACAGGGGTAACCAGACAAGCTGCACACCCACCACCAACACGTCCGTTTGAACACGTTATGATGGATTTTGTTGAATTATCTCCATCTGAGGGTAAGAAACACTGTCTCGTGATGGTAGACATGTGGTCTAAGTGGGTTGAAGTTTTTCCATCGAGCAAGCAAACAGCTACAACAGTAGCAAAAGCTCTGATTGCTGAAGTCATTCTCCGATGGGGTATTCCAACTAAGATATCAAGTGACAATGGTTCTCATTTTGTAAATCAGGCCATAACAGAATTAAGTGCATACGTGGGTATTGACTTAAAAACACACTGTGCATACCATCCAGCCAGTGGTGGCGCTGTAGAAAGAGAAAATGGAACACTCAAGACCAAGTTAGCGAAATGTTACGCTGATACAGGTCTTCCTTGGACAAAAGACCTGCCTCTAGTGTTGATGTATATGCGAATGAGAAAACGAACACGCAGCAATCTGAGTCCTTTTGAGATTTTGTTTGGTGCTCCACCACATGTAGGCACCGAAGCACCGAGAGCTCCTCTTCCATCCACCACACTATGCGAACATGAAATATTAACATATTGTGCACAACTCTCCTCTGCTTTATCTAGCATAAGAAAACAGGTGTCTGCAGCCCTTCCACAACCAGCAACAGGACCGCTGCACAAGCTGCAGCCTGGTGATTTCGTGGTGGTCAAGGACTTCAGGAGGAAAAGCTGGAAAGCCAAGCGCTGGCAGGGACCGTTCCAGATCCTACTCGTCACTCACACAGCAGTCAAAGTAGCTGAACGTGCCACTTGGGTGCACGCAACTCACTGCAAAAGGGTTCCGGCCCCTGCTGAGCTTGCACTGGCTCCCACACCCGATTCACACATACCCGCATAACATCAGAGACTCATGTAACAGACAGACGCGTTCTGTGTTACCTACTGGCAGATAAGGAGTGACAACGGTCACCAACGCGGGTGAAGCAAGTGACCTTCGAGGGAGCTACCCATTCAGCACCACACCCAAAAATACACATATAGTTGCATACACACATTTAGAACCTAAAGAGTGGTAAAACAGTGTCTCTGACAGTTTTGTGGAAACCTTACGGTGTCAACATAAGCAAAACTGATCACACAAACCAGTTGCTCGGGTGAATTCCATACAAACTGGTTGGCTGTTCACTCTCACACGATGCCTGTAACACATAACAGACCATGGAAACCATTCCACCGCTTTGGTGGCGTTTGTGTAACATTATGTGTAATGTTTATGTTTTCAATTTTTGTTGTTTTGCCTTTTATTTTGATACATGTATATCACATTCGTAACCCTCCTTACAGCGTGACTGACTTAACTGACCCAGACAACACCACCTCACAAGCTGACACCAGCCGCCATAAACGTGACGTAAACCACTTACAGCATGTCGGGTTAAAAGGCGAGGGCAACCACCAACACGTTTACTCGTCAAATATGTGGTGGCGCTATGCAAAGTATGTTGCAGAGGTGAAGAATTGACATCAATGCGTCTTATGATTATGCAAAATCGCATGGTGTTAGATCAGCTGACAGCAGCACAGGGTGGGGTTTGCGCTATAGTAGGAGAACATTGTTGCACGTTCATTCCCGAGAATGACGTTAACGGACACGTTATACATCAGGCAATACTGAACATAACTGAACTACAGGACGCAATGAGTAAAGACGGAACACCCACACCCGACTTCCTCACTCGACTTTGGATGACATGGAAAGGCACCCTTATACAAACGGCTGTTTTATTGCTTGCATTCGTCATTTTTGTAACTTGTATCATTCCAATGCTCAGGAATATGGTCATTAACTTAATGTCTAGACAAATGGTCCAGTACTCACTGATTTTACAAGAGACCAACAGCAGAGACCATCAGTCTAATCTGTTCCCAATTCCTGACTACCAAAGCGACACTGACTCTGACTTTGAGACTGACGGGGAGGAAACGAAGGTGTAACATGTGACTTCTTTGTTTTATTATATTCAATATTTTAATCATTCACACATATTTAGCTTTCTACATCACAGAGATCTTTTATCTCACATGAACAGCTTTTTCTTGTGACATCTCACATGAAGATGTATTTTAAACCAGATTCTGGAGTAATACTTCTGATGTTATTGAAATGTCCTTGTAATATATTTTTGCAATATTATGTGATTAATGAATAATCTAAAGAGTGGAATGTAATGGGAAAAAATATATTCTTATATCATGAAATGTTTTAAAAGATGTAAAACTGAAAGGTAAGGTGAGGAACACAAATACTGACATAACACAGCAGTCCTATAGAAGTAGTTCATCAGTTTTAATGAACACAGTGTCTTGTTTCTCAAGGCTGGTCACACACTCCCACTTCAGAAAGAGAAAGTGAAGACACAGTGTCTTCTTTGTCTGTATGGCAAGTTTGAGACGGACCGTAGAACAATCACTGACTCCCAGTTAACGCACCTGGCATGTGTTTAGATAAGAACAATAGCCAGGGTACGAGAACATCCACTCCCTGTCTATGATTTATTCCAGGGCGGGAACTCATGTGTGCATAAAATGGTTTGGCATCTTGTACGATGTTGAACTTTTCATCACAGACACTGACTGAGGTGGCTGTGGTGCATCTTTCCCTTGCAAGCAAAATAAAATAGAAGGGGACAACTTTGAATCATTTGAAGACTTATTATTTTCTTTGAATTTGTGAACAAAACTCTTCTCCCGATTTATAATTAGAAGTTTTTCCAAAACATCCTGTTCTGACACATGCACCAAATCACTCTCAAACTCCTCATCTTGGAAGAACAGATCGAGGGCCACGTCATTTAGTGTCATTTAGGGACCCTAAATGACATTTAGAGTATTTTTACTGCTGTCAAATGTCAAAACAGTAAGTAACAGTATGTTAGGTCTAGTGAAGTGTCAGACAATGAACACATTCTAAACGTGTTGCAATATTGCTGATGATGGGCAGTTACAGGAAGTTAAGTGGTGAGCAAGTATTTAAGTAATAACACATTTGTCAACTACACCACATTTCGATTGTAGTAGAAGTGCTGACAGTAGTTTGATCAAGATGGCATACACACGGATGAAGAGGGAAGGGATTTTTGCCTTTTTACGTACACAGTTTGGCTTGGTCTGTATGTCTGTGGACCATTGCCATTTGTCTAAGTCTGCAGAGTTGCCCATTGAAATGAACTGTTCCGTAGTATGTACCTTTTGAATTTCAAGTGTCAATCAAGGGCACCATTTGGATATGAAAAATATAAAATACCAAATATTTAGATTTTTTGAACAATGCATGGAATAAAGCCATTAAATAATTCATTCGAGCAACGGAGTTCTGACAAAAAGCCTAAATGCAGGGCGGGAGGGATGGAGCTTTTTTTTTTTGTTAATACATGAACTTAAATCAATAAATGAAAAGGCAAGGGAAATAAACAATGTGAGGCTAGACTGCACATGAGGGAGTTTATTGTAGTGTTATGCGTAAAATATAGTAGAGTGTCCCAAAATATGTAGGCAAATTATGAATATACCACCGCTACACACATCATTTACACCAAATCAAAACACTGAAGGTAAAACACAGCAAACTAAGGTAACTCAAACAACACAATAACTCACACATACAAGATGGCTACTCAACTACTCAGCATCCCTTTAATACAGCTGAAAGCCTCACAAGAAAAAATAAAACAGAAATTGTCCCCTTAAGTTGATTGGTTAAAGGCACACTATAATAGAACAGGTCTGGGTAAAACACAGGAGCACATTAATATACTAAAGGAATGAAGAAACATTTTACGAAACATATGTAATATGTTTATAATAGACCTTGCCAGACTGGAACAATCCCCTTCCCCAGTTAGACACATGTAGGTGACAGGAATCTATATTTTTTAAAGAATCATGTTAATATTGTATTAAAAGGACTAAGAACTATGTTAAAACAGCTCTGATCTGCTTGAGCATACCTTATTTCTCAGCTGTTGTTTACAGAATTTACAGAGTATGTTCCATTTTTCAAATGCAAGAAACCAAGCATATACCATTAAGGTATCCTGTGAGATAAAACACTGTCTGGTGAGTAGTGTGCATTAGTGTATGACATGTAGAAGGAAGAGAACATCTCATCAAAATTAAGTTTTTATTCACTTTATTGAAATGCGTATAGCTCAATCATTAAAGCTCAGTCTTGTGTAACAGTCTCATGGATGCTGCTATGGACAATTAGCCTTTGAATAACTATGGGCAATAAGCTGGAGCATCAAAAGCAAACAAAGATAAACATACAACTGATCTCTTCATCATATTAATCATAGGCATTTCCATATCTGATATATTGAAGGTTACAGTTTCATGGTACAAAATAATTAATTGTTACAAAAAATAACTTGATATTTCCATCTTAAAGCCACAGCACACCCACAAAGGTTTATTCAATTATTCTGGCTGATTAGACCTGAGATATTGTGAGCTGTGTGATGTCATCAAACTGCATGTACTAGTAATAAAAAGGTGAAAGTTGTAACAGATGCAACATAAGTAACAAGGGAGTCAATGAGGTTGTCTTATCAACCATAATTGAAAACACGCTGTAATCCAAAATAAACCCACTGAAATCACACATAGCAAACATTTGAAAAAAAAAAAAATTCTATTCACAGATGTACTGACCGAATCAATTCAACGTGTTATTTGTAACATATTTGTGCTCTACTTTTTCTCCGTAAGTTTGATGTGGACACATTAGCTTTACACGTCCTGTGATGGCAGTCCTAATCAGTGCTCCCCGTCTCTCTCTCTCTCCACAGCGATGACCACTTTGCTTTCATCTGAGTTCAAAGAAGTGGATGTGCCTTTCCTCTCCACGGGTGCTGTAGAGTCAGACTTCCGGGTTACCCGAGAAAAGTGTGACGACAAGCTGCGAGAAGACATAAATGACAAGTGGTCCTCTGCCAGGGCACTCTCTAGGACAAAGCATATGGACTGCTTGAGCTTGTTCTGGAATTCATCACACATGAAAACATAGAGAATGGGGTTCAGGCAGCTGTTCATAAAAGCTAGGCTCACCACCAGAGGGCCCCCAACTTTAACAATACTCCTGAGATCTGAGTCTCTCGAGGTATTTACTTCTATTAAACAAATAATGTGGAAGGGCAACCAGCAGATGAAGAATGCCACAATGATAGCGAAAATGATTCGGCGAGATCTTTGTTTCCTGCTCCTCTGCATGCGCCCTGCACGAACACCTATGGCCACATAAGAGGTCAATATTGCCAGGAAAGGGATGAGGAAACCCATGATAAAGTGAAACATGTAGAGACTCCGTTTTTGTTCAAATGTGCTGGATTCAGCATAAGAACAGTAAGTCTTCCCCTTGCTGACCACAAGCTCCCGAAAGGTGGCATTAGGGGTGCTGCAGACCGCAGCAGTCATCCAGATGACAACGCATATGACCTGGGCTTTGCGAACGGTGCGCTTGTTGTGTGCCCACACCACCACCCAGATCGACAGGCAACGGTCTAGACTTATGGCTGTCAGAAGAAAGACACTTGCAAACAGGTTGACGAAATTCACAAAGCTGAAGAGCTTGCACATGAATTGTCCAAATTGCCATTGGTGCCCCTGAGAGACAGAAATTATCAAGATAAAAAGGAAGGCTGTAAAGAGGAAGTCAGCCAGAGCCAAGTTGAGAAACCAAACTGAGTTGACTGTTCTCTTCATCCTGCAGCCTGTCACATAGATGACCACACCGTTGCCCAGAGTCCCAACCATAAATATCACGCAGTAGAGGATCAGGGACACCATACGCACATTTCTGAGAACCCCATATAGTGCAGGCACAGCGGTGATGTTAGTGATGTTATCTATTGAACAAAAAATAAATGAAAAAATACAGACATTAGTATCTTCAACACAATCTGCAATATGCATTGAGAAACAGAAAATTGAATTACTTTAATAACCAGAACGCGTAAATGATCTGTCTTTATTGACTGTATGCTGGTTGGAAGTTTTTATTATTTTGTGTTAGAATGCTTCCGTCCTGGTACATATTCTATAGTAACCCCTACTTTAGTCCTAGGTTGGATGAAGTCGTCATATAGTACTTTGTACTAAATTGCAAGTTGACTTTTCACCCATTGCACTCAATTGCTGTTGTGCCCAGAAAATATTACCTATTAACTAAAAAATATGGTTTATGCATCCTTATTTTAGATCTGTTTGGTAAGAAATGATATTAGACCACCTTTTCTGTTAATGCAATCCAAAAGCAATGCACTCATGAAAAGTATCTTACCAGTCCCCATTTTTCTGGTGCAGCGAGAGTCTGTCTTCTAAGTTGATCTCTATCTGGTTCTGCCTTTACTCAATCTATCTTTGGTTACTCCTCCTTCTCAGTTCAAACAGCAGCCAATGAAACAGAACTTCTACTGTTGTCGTGATTTCGCAAAAAGGCATTAAGCCAAGGACAGGAAGTGGACAAAATAACAAGAACACCATAGAATGTAATGCAATCCAACAGGACTGTATGATCTGAAAATTACTTGAGCTGAATGAGCATCATTCAGCCTCAATAGAAGTTGAAGTCAGCTTTACAAGGGTTTTATTTATTGCAAAACTCTTATGTTTTATATTTCTTAAATTACTTTTTTTTTTTCAAACCCCCGATGGCTATCTAACTCAAAACCTCTTATACTGCTTTTTATTTGTTTTTTGTAGCATCTTTGTTGTATGCTGCACAGTCCTGCTTTTCACCTTTCCCCCCCAATCACACATACACTTGTCCTATCCTACACACACACACACACACACACACACACACACACACACACACACACACACACACACACACAAACACACACACACTACACACAGACTGTGCAACACGCCATCCTATCAGGCTGACATGAATGTAAAACATAAAAACCAACACTGGTGTTATTAAAAGTTATATGTTTTATGTATCATTTCTCACACATGCACCAAACAAAGCAGTACATGGTTGCTACCATTCAAAGCCAATAGAAATAGTAGGATCCTTGTGACAGCTTATATTGATGCTGCGTAGAATCACTCATTGATCACTGTGATTAGCAGGATGATGCACATCTGCATTGCCGATTTTCTTTGTATGCATCTTAGTTGGAAGCAACAGTCTGGTCGATCCAGCTTCGTAGGTAGGACACACGAGCATACACTGCAGGGGTGCGCACGTTGCAGTTCGAGGTACCCCAGGACACGATACCCACAAGGGACCACGCTCCACTGTTCTCACAGACCAGAGGGCCACCAGAGTCACCCTGAAATGAGACAAATGTGTATCTAAATGGCTTTTAAGAGTATGCATGGGGTAATCTAATAGAATAGAATAGAATTGACATTGCTTGATATTAACACATTGAGAAGAGGTTCAGTACAGCTTTATACAGGATGTGGGCTGCCGTTGTGTTACTCTAAAATTAACACAAAACACAGGAAACAGATATGCAGCAAGAACATTGTTGAGTGAGAAGAAAACACTTTTTAGTAACACTGACTTTAAATTCAATGGTCAGATTTACAAGTCCATACATGAAATTTGACCTCTCCATTAACCCATGCTAAGCATTAGGAGCAGCAACTTTGGGATCAATATCGAGCTCAAGGACACTTGACATGCAGACAGGATGAGCCCGAGATCGAACCACCAACCTTGTGGTTAAGTACGATCTGCTTTTTCCACTGAATCAGAAGTTTCACTAGTTAATATATATTACCATATCTATACCATTATCAATTTTGATATTATTTGTATAATATATCAACATGTTATCAAAAGTTATTATTCATTTAGAAATGATTTAATATAAAAATGTTCAGTTGTTATGAACAAATTATAATTTACAATTTTTTGTAAATCACTTGTTAATCATGAACTACCAATACTTAAGGATGACTTACATTTGTGATACATCAGCAAATATTTTGTCATTTGCAAATGTGTAAAATGTCATCATTACTTCATAATGAATAATTGGTTTATAACCAACTTGAAGCTTATTGTTTTTTTGAAGAATACAAAATAAAACTGCATTTCAGGCGTTGAAATGGTTGTTACCTGACAGGAGGACACTCCAGAAGCACCAGCACAGATCATGGCATCAGTGATTCTGTTGTAACCCCAGTACTGCTTGCACTGAGCAGGGGTGAGCAGAGGCAGGGCAGTCTGCTGGAGGTAGCGGGGGCTTGCTGAGAACGGAGAAGAAATGGAAGTGAGGCTATAGCTGCATAAATACATATTTTACATTGTTCTTAGGGAAGCACGGTGGATATTCAGCAGTGCCTTTATAGTTTTCCTTTGTGGAAATGGAACATCTGTTTGTGTATTTACCCTGGGTGTAAGACTTATAAAGGCTCACTCACACGTTTGGCCGGTCCTGCCCCACCCAGTGGTGACACATGTGGTTCCAGAGGGGATGTTGGTGCTGGAGGAGGCCAGGCACACAGGAGACACACGGGATGTCATCTGCACTGGAGACGACAGCTTCAGGAGGGTGATGTCATTGTTGAAGTTCTGGGCGTTGTAGTACGGGTGAGTGATGGCCTGGATGGAGACGTGAGCATATATCATTAGCAAATATGTCATTTTGTAATGACAAATCTATCCAGGAAATGTCTAATTCAATTAAAAAATCTAATTTTTTTGAAGTAAAAGAAAGCTTGTATGTGTTATGATGTTGCTTACCCTGGAAATTGACTTGACCTGAATTTGCTCACTGTTGCTCTGACGATCATGTTCTCCCAGGATAACACGGTGGCTTCTAGAACTGGTGGGAACAAAAACAGACAGAGGAGAGATCACAGAGATGGCAATGTTAAGCTTTTGCTCATGTGGATGTGGGAAAACTCAGCATTACTTACGACACACGGCAGTGAGCGGCAGTGACAACCCAGTACTGGTTGATCAGGGATCCTCCACAGAAATGGAATCCACTACCATCCTAGAAGTGAGAACATGCATATTCTTCATGATATTTTCTGAATTACACAAGGGGTTGAGATTGTAGCGATTGGAAGGTGCATAACTTAGGCTACCTGAAGAGAAACCTGCCAAGACCAGGACCCAGACACAGCATTCTGCCCATTTACAATCTTGTTGTATCCGCTCACTTGGGGCTTGATAGCAGGTACTCCACACCCTGAGGCCAAATCACACAATTGAAAATGACAAAATGTATGTTTGTCCCACAACAGGGCATATGTACCAGGAATACTGTGCATTGTTTTGTTTACAATCTAATTGAAATGCTCTACAGATAATGCATCTGTTGGTAAACCGCCAGTCACTCACCCAGTGCAGAGACCACAAGAGCAAAACAACTGACAAGCAACAACATGGCCATGTCTCGATCGTGATTCACTTCCCTCACTTGTGTGGGACACTGGCTTTTATATGTGTCTCACGCACACTTGACCCTGAGCTCCATGTGTAGCGCTCCACACTGCAGCCCCCCCACCACACACACACACACACACACACACACACACACACACACACACACACACACACACACACACACACCAATGACTGTGATAGGCCCGGAAAAAGAACATCTGGTGATAAGTGAATTCACTTAGTCTTATGCTTGTGATAGTCCTGTTTTTGGCAAACAAATAGTTTTGGAATCATTCCATTAGTAAGAAGCAACAACACTGCCCCTTGTTATTACTCTGAAAAGAAGAAAAAAAATTACGTTTTACAAACCATGCGTTCTTGTATTAATGTTTAGGAAAAGCTGTATAAGCCCTTGCTTTCATCTCTTTTTCACACCTCACACATCAGCAGAAAAAAGATTGTTTTGCAAGATATTCTTTACACAAAACCACCTTTTTTATTGCACATTTTTATGTACCTTCCTGTGTGTAAGCTATGTTCACAGGAAACAAGATATTGATCAAAACCTTTGTGGTTCTTTTCACAGATACCAGTTCTATCAAAAGTGAATACCTAGTTTATACACTAATATAACTGTGTATGAGTTATTCAGAAATGTAATGGTATTAAAAGACATAAATTCCCAAGATTTATGATTTTCTCATTGGTGATCTTTATTGAATTAAATACTTCATGCAAATCATCATTGGTGACAGAAATAATGAAGACAGCAAACATTTTAGTTGCTTAAAATTGTTAAGTTTATGAACAAACATGACAGCAACAATGCAAATCAAAATAAGTCTGCGATCTAATTTTTATTGGATGTGTATTATGGCTAAGTAAATAGCTGTAAGGCAGTAAGTGTATGTTGGGATCTGAGATAAAGACACTGTCAGCATAGTCTTCAGTCGACTTCCTCGATAGTTGGGCCAGAGGAGGAGCCGCCTCCAGCTCCACCAGGGAAACCACCAGGCATCCCTCCTGGCATCCCTCCTGGCATCCCTCCTGGCATACCTCCCTGGTATAGTTTGGAGATGATGGGGTTGCACACCTTCTCCAGTTCCTTCTGCTGGTGATCGTACTCATCCTTCTCTGCCATCTGGGTAACAGAAAGCACAAATAATTCATTGTCACAGAAAACTGGGTGGGTTGTTAATATATTGTTGTTGTCTATTTAATGAAAATAATGTGAACGGGACGTAGGGAATTTGCTTCACATTGTTTACATGATCGAGGGAACCTCTCTGCTTTCACAATGTGAGCAAAAGATGTACCTTGTCTCTCATCAAGACTCATAGTTCAGTGAACAGTGTTTTTACCTGGTTCCTGTCCAGCCAGGCAATGGTTTCGTTGCACTTGTCTACGATGGACTTTTTGTCCTCAGGGCTGATCTTGTCTTGGAGCTTCTCGTCCTCCACAGTGCTCTTCATGTTGAAGGCCAGAGACTCAAGGGAGTTCTTGGCTGTGACCTTCTCTCTCTGGACCTCGTCCTCAGCCCTGAACTGCTCTGCCTCCTGCACCATCTGCTCAATGTCCTCCTTGCTCAACCGCCCTATGAAATAAATGAAATACAAAACTGTGTACCTTCTGTACAATATTTGTTTATTCTCTATGTTCATGTGTAGCAATTATCCAGCTGTGCTACATCAGCTTTTGATTTAAATGCGTATTTAACATGGTTCCCTACCTTTATCATTCGTGATGGTGATCTTGTTCTCCTTTCCAGTGCTTTTGTCCACTGCAGACACATTGAGAATGCCATTGGCATCAATGTCAAAGGTCACCTCAATCTGAGGGACACCTCTGGGAGAAGGTGGAATACCGGTCAGCTCAAACTTGCCCAGGATGTTATTGTCCTTGGTCATGGCTCTCTCACCCTCATAAACCTGAAAACAGTTACTCAGCTTAATTTTTTTTTTGCATCAATATACACTTTCAGGAGTAACTGTAATACACTGGGAGAGCAATAGAGAGCAAACTGTTATTTGTCTAGAACTACCTGAATAAGCACACCAGGTTGGTTGTCTGAATAGGTGGTAAAGGTCTGGGTTTGCTTAGTGGGAATGGTGGTGTTCCTTTTGATAAGAACAGTCATTACTCCTCCAGCGGTTTCAATTCCCAGGGACAGGGGCGTGACATCCAGCAGGAGCAGGTCCTGTACATTCTCAGACTTGTCACCAGCCAAGATGGCTGCCTGCACAGCTGTGAACAGTTTCAAAATGGTGAAACTAATGCCATAACAACAAGAAGGCTTCAATATAAACCACTTAATCATGTTTGAACAGAAGCTTTTATACTCAAATAGTAATATGACCAGGAAATGAGTATAAACCTAAATGCTGTAGAGGGACCCACCTGCACCATAGGCCACTGCCTCATCAGGGTTGATGCTCTTATTGAGGTCACGGCCATTAAATAAGTCCTGCAGCAGCTTTTGAATCTTGGGGATACGTGTGGACCCACCCACCAGGACAATATCATGAATCTGGCCCTTGTCCATCTTGGCATCCCTCAAGGCCTTCTCCACAGGCTCGAGGGTCCCACGGAACAGGTCTGCATTGAGCTCTTCAAAACGGGCTCTGGTGATGGAAGTGTAGAAATCTACTCCTTCGTAGAGGGAATCGATCTCAATGCTGGCCTGAGTGCTGCTGGAGAGGGTGCGTTTGGCACGCTCGCAGGCTGTGCGTAGACGACGCACAGCTCGCTTGTTGTTGTTGATTTCCTTTTTGAACTTGCGCTTGAACTCAGCTATGAAGTGGTTAACCATGCGGTTGTCAAAGTCCTCACCACCCAAGTGAGTGTCCCCGGCTGTGGCCTTGACCTCAAAGATGCCATCCTCAATAGTCAGGATTGACACATCAAAAGTACCACCTCCAAGGTCAAAGATAAGGACATTACGTTCACCGCCAACCTAAAATAAATGGTAAGAATTACTAATAGAAACATAGAAGATGTTAATGTTTGTATTTTGTTAGTAAGTTACCTTTTTGTCCAGGCCATAAGCAATGGCTGCAGCAGTGGGCTCATTGATGATGCGCAGCACATTAAGCCCAGCGATGGTTCCAGCATCTTTGGTGGCTTGACGCTGGGAGTCATTAAAGTAGGCAGGAACTGTGACAACTGCATTGGTGACAGGCTGGGAAGACAGTAAGAAAAAAATGTAATTTGTGTGTTCAAACTATTCTACTTTTAAAAATCTGTCACCACGTTGCAAACATGAACAAGGCACTTATGGAGACTTTTTCTCACAATGTGTTTTGAGGCAGAGGAAGTGCTCGCTATCATTCTGAGGTCTTGCATTTGAGATTCTGTTAATTGTAACAGTTATAAATACAGTTATAAATACTAAGTACTTTTTCTTGACAGTTGCAGCTGACCCCTTTTTAAAACCGAACTACCCTTGGTCATTTTGAGCATAGGATTGTATTCTTATTGTCATCTACCTTGCCGAGATAAGCCTCAGAGATCTCCTTCATCTTGGTGAGGACCATCGAGGACACCTCCTCAGGGTAGAAGGTCTTCATCTCACCCTTGTATTCAACCTCCACCTTGGGTTTGGACGAGTCATTCACAACCTTGAAGGGCCAGTACTTCATGTCTGACTGCACCACAGGATCGTCAAACTTACGACCGATCAGACGCTTTGCATCTGAAAAAGATTTAAGAGAAAAAACAAGACACTGTAAGTCACGTGTTATTTTGGATCACTGTTTCTGAGTTTGTGGCTTTTTGGATGTTGCACTCCTCACCAAATACAGTGTTGGTTGGGTTCATGGCCACCTGATTCTTGGCAGCATCTCCAATCAGTCTCTCAGAGTCTGTGAAGGCCACATAGCTGGGCGTGGTCCTGTTTCCTTGGTCATTGGCAATGATTTCCACTTTGCCATGCTGGAAGATGCCCACGCAAGAATATGTGGTTCCCAGATCAATGCCTACTGCTGGTCCTTTAGACATCTTACATAAAAGAAGCAAGATGAAATAAATATGTTACTGATTGCAGCCCTTTTTGTTATGGACAGTAATCCCAGATTAGTGTATGTGTTCATCATAAATGAATAAAGTTTTTATAACAATATTTGTATGTTTATGATAGTAATTGTTTTGTATTTGGACTTGTGTTTCCTTGCAGTATTATTCAAGCAATGTGTACCAGGGACGTGCGGTCAGGGGAGGCAGGTGAGGCAGAGCCTCACCTGTCATCATGACAAGTAAAAAACAAATAATGCTAAAATAAGATAAATATGAATAGTTCTCTACTGATCTGTGCTATAAATGTAATTTCTATATGATTCCAATCATTTTTATAATAAAAATCTCTGAATTAGTGCATGTCCTGTTCAAACAGTTTAAACAGAGGAGACACGTGCCTCACCTCAGATTGTGAATCCCTCACAAACTGGGTTGAGCGCGTGCCTTTTGCTTTCTCATTGTTTGTCACCACTGTAATATTTGTAGACACTTTTATTATATGTCCTTTCTTTCCATAGAATATGTAATGTATTTCACGTCTGTGTAGAACATATTTAGTGTTGCTGATCTGACAGAAACCGCAGTGAAAAAGCACCGAGGAGGCAAACACTACTCTGCCTCAAAGAAGAGGGCGAGCGAGAGCCCACGGGTCGGGTTTATGCTGTTCTGTCGTTGCTCTTCTTCTACACTTTTCTTCTTCTTCTACACTTTTCTTGTTATATTTTGCTTTGACCTCAAAAATGTAAGATTCTACATCCAAGCTTAAAAATGTCTCAAAAAACAAGGAAATATGAACAAATCAACAGCAATTCAACGTCGGACAGGTAAAGTAACCTTTTATGTGTTTGTTGTTCTCTTTATACATCTTGGTTGTTACACAGATTATCGCGGAATCTCACGATTTTCGCGGGTGGTGCCCGCGAGCTCTCCGCTTCTGAAACGCTCGCGGTGGAATCAAATATGTACCTTAACTATGTGTGTGTAAATAATGCTGATATGAAAAACAACCAGTAGTCAATGTGCAAGCTGCCAATTGAATGGTGATTTAAGCTTCTTTATTGGGTTCATATATTTGTAAATCTGATTTATGTAGTGTCAGTGCCTCACCAGCCACGAACCTCACCGCACGTCACTGGTACACACCTGTATACTCCACCTATGTATACCCACTGTGGGTGTATCTACAAAGATATGCCTGGCCCTGTTACATAAGTCTGTGCAAGGTGCAAAGCCACATGAGGCTCAGTTGGTGGAGTGGTGGACGAGCATCCATGGAGTAGTTGCCTAAACCACCTCCTGACACTTGAGAGCAAACGATTGGTGGATGTTACACTGCCCTTTAAATCCCTCTCCACACTGTTTCACTCTCCGCTCCTCCCTCAGTAACATTCAAGCTGGTGAAATGTGATGTACTGATCCTGGAATAGTGATCAGTGTGTCTATGTTCCGACAGCTGGCTCCAAATAGCTTACCGTTACTATAATAAGCATCAGCGTATGGCAATGAATGGAAGGTGGCTAAAAATGAACAGATCATTTATCAGTGACTATAGTAGGCAAGACTGGTTCCCATTAAAACAGATAGAACCACAGCTTTGAGGTGCAGTAACTCGTGCTTGATATGTGAAGAACAAAAGCCTCCTGTTGCCACTGTTCAGCAGACTGAGGCAGGATATTAAACATTTTTAGAATTAATATTACACCAAATAACAAGAACAAAACAGACTTATTTAAGTTTAAAGATCTTTAGATTATCTTTCTTTCCTCTGCATGCCTAACGGGTGACAGTTGAACCCTGTTCCCTATAATTTCCCAGAATGGCTTCAACTATTTTTGACTATTGAATTATCACTTGTTATCCAGTTGTGTAACATAGAGCAGGAAATGCTGACATGCTCTATGACAGCATTGCTTCACTGCCTGTCCTACGCCCAATTCTAAAAGTCTTCATGTGCAGTACAAAAACACATTTTGGAACATGAATATAACAGCACTGTGGCCTGTGGCAAAGTGATGCACACATGGAGGCGGTTTATACTACATTCTGTCTTATAGTTAATGCTATTCAGTTTCCTTTGGTTGAGGCAATCCTGAATA
The DNA here is from genome assembly GCF_023349555.1 of Cebidichthys violaceus. Lineage (NCBI taxonomy): Eukaryota > Metazoa > Chordata > Actinopteri > Perciformes > Stichaeidae > Cebidichthys > Cebidichthys violaceus. The sequence goes on along the minus strand of NW_027176927.1, from coordinate 13,984,735 downwards.
TCCAACTGACACTGTCGGGACTTGGAAACAAATAATCCAAAAATAAATTTTTGTTTACTGGACAGTCACTCAACTGTGTGGTTCTTCTTACAGATTCTGCTTCAACTTGTCATGCTACCGTTTGACAAAAAACATGCAAGCCTATTATTTGGGAACACCTCTCACGTTGGCACATTAAGCTTTCAAAGCAGCAAGCAAGACGGACTATGAAGCCAGGCTGAGTGCAATGCTACTTAAGGGGTTACCTTGTGCTGTCAGATGTTCAAGACTTGAGAGTTTACTGAGTTTTCGCCTAGCACAAAACCCTCCTGAGTTTAAAGAATCTCCTGAATCTTTAATGAAACTCTGGCACATGAAGTTCCTTCGGATTAACAAAGTTCTGTTTTATCTTGTCTTATCCTGTCCAGAACTCCTTTCCCTCTCCTGGCGGGCGGACCAAAAGGACGAGTGTCTCTGCTCCCCAGTGTATATAGAGCACTGTGCATGCAGGGAGAGCCCATCAGGGTGTCAGGTGACTCCACCAAGGAAAGTTCTAGGCCCATGTGTCAGCTCATTGACTGGATTTCCTTCAAAGACAGCTTGCTGTTGTTACATCTGTAACCCTCTGCCAGTTGAGCAAAACAAACTAACAAGTTAAATAAAAAATTGATCACTACATAGTGTTACATTTCTCAAAAGCATTTTTTAACCATTATGAAGATCTCTGGATAGCTTTAAACGTCTGGAGTCATATAGACAATGTGCCCTTTGTCTAAAACAGATGTTTAATTATAAAGGGCCTCAAAACTCAGCCAGATGTTAAAACCATTTGCATTTTAGAACCTGAAATAGATCGATCACAGTATTTGTGAGGTGGCTGTGGCTGAGGAATTAAGAGCAGGGGGTCTATTAATCACAGGGTTGGAGGTTTGATCCCCAGCTCCTCCAGATCACACTCCACTTGATAATGTGTCCTTGAGCAACACAGTGAACCATGCTCTGCTGCTGTTGGCGTGTGTGAACGGGTAAATTAGAGAAAAAAAAGCTTTGTACAATATAGACACTGTATAGATAATTATAATAACTGTGGTGACAAAACCTCATGTACATTCATATGTTTCTGCATTTCTATACTTTTATTATCCCACTTAATCTATTACTTGCAGTTGGTTAATAATATGAGGGGTTTTTCATTCAAAGCATGACTTAAAATTATTAGTTATCACACTGCTGACTTCCTGTATTATGTAAGGTAAATAAGCAAACTGAACATGGATATTGCCAACACCATATAGTAAACAATCGTCAGCAGGTTTATTGAGGTATAATTTTTTGGTTATTTATATAGTGTACATGTTTCATTCTCAGTTTAAAAGACAGTAGTGCAGTCATTTTCCTTCACCTACTACATGGTCCCTCTGCCAGAGCTCAAAAACTGGATGTCTATTCTTGTTACATAGGCCTCTCTGACACCATCTGAGACCATCTGGCATTAAATAGAACTGCAGTTCGTTACAAACACCACCTGTTGCGACACGCCAGATCTTAGTTTTCACACACGCCTGTTGAGTAGTTGTTTTCTTCATGCAGTCGAATATTGCATCACCCGAAAAACAAATCCTCTACAGTGTGGTTTCTATCTCCCACTAAGATATTGAGCTTAAGCTTTATATTATAACTGCAGTTAAGGAGAGCAACCAAAATAACTCACAGTTGGTGTGGGTCAACTGTCCTACAATAAATACTGTACATTTATAATAAACAGCAGTAACGGATCCAACTTAAGGTAAGCAGCCATCAGTGTGTTTCCCTCAGAAATAAAAAAAACAAATGTGCCATCAAAACTCTAAATAGGGATTATATGTCCCTTGTTACAAATTACAGTTTCATAAGAGACTTTGACATCAGGTATTTAAATAGTAGCTTTCACCTTAAAACAAGTAAACTACGGATTTGATAAAGAAAGTCCTCTTCTTTGCTATTGTCCGTTTTACAGCACTCATTCATATAGTCCCGAGCACAGCGCTTGCAGTAGTTGTACAAATGGTGCTCTGCTTTCTTTAGGGTGCTGTTCAGTTCCAGTGTTCCCTGAAGGCTGCACAAAAAGGCAAATGTTTAACCAACACATTCATTAACAAAAACACAATCCGTTTTTATGTGATGGGACTTTTATGTCCTAGCAAACAGACAAACCTGCTAGTAAACTGGATAAGTTGTACTTCATCACGGCAACGCAGCAGAGACTCTCTGTTCTCTAACAGGATGGCTGCACAGATGAAGAGCTCAAAGGTGAAGTCAGTGTTGATGGCCTGCAGCACTGACTCTGAATTGTCCTCTAAAGAGACACATCGCTGCATTAAAGTCAGACATTTAATAGAGGCAGCTATCCCTCCACATTCAGCCTTGTTTATTTTACAGACTTCAGTTCTTTGTTTTACCTGTGCCGCATTTTCGTGCAAGCCTTTCCTTATAACGGGCTCGGTCTACTTGTTGGGAGATAAGCTCCAGGTGGTCACAACTCAGGATCTCGAACAAACGCAATGCGTCACTGTGTTCAAACTCCCTCTGGAAACCCAGCAGCAGCCACCTTAAAGGACACACAACACATCCACACACACAAAGAAAGTGTGCATGTGGAACAATAACACATATAATCCCATAGTCAGACATAGAGAATACAAATTGAGAATGGTAGCAAAGATCTGTGTAGATATACCTGTGGCAGAAGGTGAAGCTCTCCATGCTGTCTGTGACCAAATGAGCATAAAGCTGAGGGTCCAGTTCCTTCAGCAGGGCTGCCTCCAACTCTAAAAGAGATGTTTTAAAAACAACTCTTTCATATGCTTCAACTGCATATTCAACTGCAGAATCTAAACTCATAAACTGTACTTTCTTGCAGTGTAATCTGTAGTAGAAGAGTAAAATCTGTTCATAACAAAAGCTTTTGTTCTGGATGGATTTTATTTTATTTCTAATGCCTTTTTCTCCAGTTTTGGCACTTTTTTTTTAGGATTTCGTTCATATTTTCGTTCATATTTATGAATGTTTTGTGTCTGAATGCCTGATTAAGCATCAAACTTCTAGTGATTGGAAAAATAAAGACTTTCAGAAAACTGTACATTCTGTGTCAGTCTAATACACACTACAATTAAATATAAAATGGGACAGTTGATGGCATGTACTGGAATTATTGTTTTCAACACCCTTGTTTTACCACTAGAGGTCCCAAATCTTTTTAGCAATGGTATTCAGGAAGAAATTTACAACATAAATATCTTGGAAACGTAGCATTTATTATCCATTAAGTTGCATTTCCTGTTGGTTATCCGACCTATTTTCCTGTGCAGACCATCAGCCCTGAAGTCCTTGGAGAACTTCTCCATGTAGCAGGAGAAACTCCAATAAGCATCAACCTCAGAGTTGAGAACCTCCAGGAACCGACTGCACAGGTCATTCATTCCTTGGGCATAACTGACCTCTAGATCAACAATCGAGAGAAGTGATGCACAAACAACCTACAGTTAGTGTCTTTAAAGGGGCAACACACAGCCTCTAATGCTGCCTGATCTTGTCAGTGTTAATAAACCTGAGGTGGGCTCATTTTTGCTGATTACCTGGATGAAAAGCAGCATAAGTGATGAGGATATCTCGCAAAACCAAGAGGTTGGCTGAACCTTCACCCCTGCAGAAACAGAAGTCAGCAGAATTAGTTGAGCACTGCAGAAACTGCAGTTTTCATGTGCACTACGTTGAGTTGGCAGAGTTGAGTTGGTCTCTATAGTTATGGAAATAATCCACAGAAACATAGGATATGACGATAGTTGCTTCCTCATATTCATAAGACAGATAACCATAAACGTAAGAATCCTTTTCGATAAATAAAATACTAGTAATACTAATACTATAAAGGATAGCTTTCATGATGAGCTTTCAAACCACAATTTAAAATGAAGCTCTCCATTATTATTTTACTTCATATCTATTATTTCAGCAGTGTACCAAAATGCTTGTATTTTAGAGAAGTAGTCACAGTGGTTCTGCAGCCCTCAGGGGCAGGAGACTAAATACTTTTTTACTTTCCCCAGTGTTTATCTAAATGCAGAAACAACTCACAGCTCACTAGACTTAATCATCTATGAATTAAAGACTTAAAGTCTTTCTTTTAACACCTGTAGATAATGCTGAAGCCTGTAAAATGATATTTGTGCATTTTAAGATTCAAGATTTACAGCATAACCCAGGAGAAAACAAAGCATGTACAACCTGTGTAACTAAGTGCTGTGCATAAGATGCCAGGATTCCTTGTTTTCCATCATTATTAAAAAGTGATGTGGCCTTAAGAGTTAATTGTGTCTTACAACAATATATCAAATCTGATTTACCACAGCTTATTGCTTTTTTTATCCTTTCCAGGTCAACTGAGGTGAGCAGAAAGTGAATAATCCCTTTTGAGCTGCTTAAAACTAAATGTCTGGATGTTTACTCCCACAAACTTCAGGTCAAGGGTCAGCAATCACATCCAACACACTATCTTTTGACACATAGTTAAAAAACACAACAATGGCTGACAATCACTGACTGATAATAGCTCAGGTCTCTGTTAGTTCTCGCCACATCCTTGTCGATAATCCGTGTGGCTTCCCGCAGCTCCTCCTGGTCAAACGTGACTCGCTCAAACAATATCTGGTAACAGCAAGGAAACAGAAACAAATATGTTGATTGTGATCTCCGCGTGAACTGCTTTAGTGGAGTCCATGCATTTGAACACATTTAGTCTTGTTCTTGCACTAGAAATGGGAATAGTATTGTAAACTTGTGTCAGTTCATTCTGTTGAAGCTGCTTGTGAAGTATTACTATCTAAATACACAAATCTATCAGTTGTTCCTATGTCCACACACTCCACATACAGAAGTGCCTTATACTTGAGGGAGTACATTATATCCTTTTGTGTAATTTCCCTAAATATATTTCACTCCTCACACTTTAAACACATAATCTCTTCTATCAAACAAAGACAAAGTAAACATATTTAATGGCACTACAGATGCAGAAGTGTATTGAATAGAAAAACAGAATTACATATAAAATAATAAATATAACATTGAAAAATAAAGATAACAATTATACTACCACATATTTAACTGATCTAACCTGTGCCTGAAGCTCCAAGAAAGCCAGTCTGTCCCTGACCTCCTCGGAGCAGTCCTGGGTATGTTGCTGGGCCAGTGCCTGCCTCTGGTCAAAGTACCTGACTGCTGCCACCAACTCAGCTGGAATGAAGACAGGATCATGTGATCGTAGATGTTTTAACAAAAGAAAAAGTAGCGCAGGGAAAGAGGAAAAACAAGAATGAAAGGTTGACACACTTAAGAGGCGTATGACTCTTCATTGCGATGCATGTTTGGGCTTTTACCGTCAGTGCCATTAAGGTGCATCCTCACAGCCAAAGGAAGGAACTGCTGCCACTTTCTCTTCATGACCTGGTAACGTACCGCCATCTGCTCCTGCAGCAGAGAGCGCTCTAAAGTTGTCGAGCTGCAAGGGTACATCCCAAACAAGAAACTCCACACCAGACCACGCTCAGAGGGACACACGCCACCTGGACAGGGATTGAAACCCTTTTGATCATTTAAAGTGGTCAATATAACTGACTCACCAGTGTTTTCCAGCCAAAAGTTAATTTGAGCTTCAGTCAAACCAATCTCCACCAGACCAAAACCAACCCTGAGTGAATCACATGCAGTCATTTGGTGGAAATTAGGTGTGAAATGAGGGAATCCTTAAGAAACTGATCCAAAATGTAATGAACTTTACCCTGCTTTCACCGGGATTTGAGATGAGGATTTCAGATGTCTTATGTAATGTTTCACTCTGCAGGTTCTTTAATCTTTGGTTTCCATGTTTGTAGGGATGGAATGTGCATAAAGGTCAAAAGGCCTAAGAAAAAGGGGGGTGAGTTTCCACATTCCTGCTCATAGATGATAGATTCAAAGTGATGTTTTACCCCATAAGAGCTCTTATGTGTAGATGTTTATCATCCTGTGCCTGGTACAAATCAACATGCCAAGATAGTGCCAGGACCAGTTGAGAACTGTGTTTAGGGGCTGGTTTAACATATTTTATGCACTGGAGCCACAAATCCAGATCCTCATTTCTTAGCTTCCCACACTTCAGTGGATGTTTAAGTCTGGCTGGTAAATCCCATGTGATTTTATCCTGCTTCTTAGAACTCATACCAGTCATCTAAATGGTATTCTTTATCACAGAAGTCACGCTGGAGTTCTTTGCTGGAGGGGGTCAGATGTACAATGCAATGTTAGATTGTAGAGAATAGTTTGACTGTGGCTCAGCTAATATCTTGAAGCAAAGTATCACTTGACTTCCTCTCCTCTTTGTTCATATGAACGGTCACTGATGCATCTACATTCATTGATGCGTCTGGACACATCTGATAATAAGAATCCCTGTTGAAGAATTTACTGCAGCAGCACAATACTGCATGTGAAGACAGTTTTATTTTTCCAGACACTAAAGCCACATGGTGATTCCAATTTTTTTGTTTTGTTCAGAATTATATTAGACCTCATGACAGTGTTCAGAGTGAAAACCCATATACATTATTATATATACAATTATACAACTGCATGCAACGTACTTCCATCTCATACCATACTATATTAATACAGATATGTGCAAATAATATTTCAAACATGAATTTCACTAGATTAGCAAATATTTTATGGGATTATTAAATAACCCTGTTTAACCTGTTGTAACCTCAGAATAATTAGCTTCTCCTGCAATAAATTCAAACTGAGCCACTGACTAATACTGAAATTGAATGCAAACAGTTATTGTATAAAGTTTGTAATAAATACTATGTAAAATCAAGCTATATAAATACTATACATATTTAGGAAAATCACTTTAACTCTTTCTGTGATTTGTAATATATGCTTCTGTTGTCATAGATAGATAGATAGATAGATAGATAGATAGATAGATAGATAGATAGATAGATCTACCGTTTTTGAAAATATGCATCCTCAGCCGTGACTCGTCGACCCTCCCCTCGGCGTCCATGACTCCAGGTAAGGTGAGACGTGCGACAGACTGAGCAGGAGAGCTGACCGCTGCTACTTTCCTCTGGAAGCTGACACCGGATTGGTGACTATCCGGCGACCTCGTCTCCTCTCCGGCTGTCGGCCGCGGACTCCCGTGATTCGAGTCTTCCATCGGTGCCTGCAGTAGTCGCGATCCCACCACGAACAGGTGAAGCAGCGCTTGCCAACAGACAACAAACTTTCATCCTCATGCAGACCACTGCTCGCTAAACAACTTCCCAAAAACCCATCGGGAGCTGAAACCAACCGGGACTGACTTCCGCCAACAGATCACAAACATTGTTGAATGACTTTCAGCAAACCATGTCCAGCCCTGTTGCGTCTTATTCGGCCATCCGGGAGTCATATGACTGCACCTTGAGATCCGAGTTTGGCCCACATTCTAGGTGGTCTCCAGTGCCAAAGTTCACATTGGAATTTGCGAGCATGTCTCACTCCACCTAGTGGTTTCATTTAACAGCATCAAGCACAAAGTTATTCCCCATCAGTAGCCCAAACTGACGAGAAGGTGAACCAAAACACAACACGCAATACTCTTTTATGGTGTAGCCTATTCTTTAATCAAGCTTAGTTCGAGTAACATGTTAATATTAGACCTACATGCTAATAAAGTTTGCTTTTGTTAATGAAACAAAACAATAAAACCAGGAATACTGGGTTTGTAGCGATTGTAACTTTGAAAGATAAATTGATTTGTCTCACTAGGAGACATATCAGACAGCTGGAGCCTGCTGACTGCTTAGTAACCTGTGTGGCCAGCAGGAGGAACAATTACAGCAACCAATAACACATTAATTTACATGTCAGCATGTCATTGTTAGATTGGCCTTTAAAAAATGTGAACCTATCCTTTAATTTAGATGCAAACTTGATGGCATTGACCAAGCCATAATTTCAACGCTCATACCTGACATTATTGAAACTAGTCTGTGGAGCAGAGATGCCACTTTACTATTTGAGGAAAGCAGATGGACGACACCTCTGTGTGTGAAACCTTGCACATATTAGCCTATGCTATTGTGGCACTGATGTGGAAACATACAAACTGTTTATTCACACCTCTGAGCTACGCTATGAGTGTACAAAATAATTATCGGTGAGAGAGATGTGTTTTAGAGAAGATGTAGTTTGATTCTGAGTTCCCGTTTTCCCTTAAACTAGTAGAGCAACTCTTAACGCTTTTCAATTTTGTATCCAATTCATTAGTGATGTTGAACTAAAGCCCTCACACCTGCTCTGTTTTATGACTGTACATGTTATGGTTTATTCTAAAACTCAATATAGATAAAGTTTAAAAAAACTGAATTGTTGGTCACTCAGAGACATGTAAATAGACACTTCAAGTGAATATCATAATTTATATCAAGCACACATTCTCTGTCCAGTTTTTTGTATTTTCAAATGATATGACGGGCACAGCGCATCAGCTTCAGTGTTTTCTCATTTTCACACCATGGTTAACTTTTTTTTCCCAACTTCCTTTTTTTCAAGTCATGCTGAACAGGAAACACACCCAACCATTTCACATCAATGTTACATCAATGACACAGCACAACAAAGCCCTGCAACCTCTTCTGGGTCCCTCTCACAGGGAGTATTTACTTTCCGCAGAAGACAAGCAGTTTAACTCCAGAACTTTTGTAGCACGTAAGCTGCCAGATGTGATAGACAGAGCTGAAACACTGAGTTTGCTCTATATAGTTTCAGGATGTTGGTTGACCTCAGAATGTCCTCGTTGAATCAGATGAAGCTGATGGGCCTGATTGATCTCACTCTCATATTGATCCTGGCATCTAATTCAAAAGGTGAGTGACACATTGAGTCGATATGTTTGTTTTACATTTTATCTCATGAAGTATGACTTTGATAAATATGAATTCTGTTTTGATGTTGGACCTAGGTCAAAGCTGGCATGTTAATGTCTCTAGACGTATCAATGCAACCTTGGGTTCAAACGTGACCATACCATGTACGTTTACCATTCCACCTGAATACAACACTCAAAGTGTTGAAGTTTACTGGAAAAAGCGTGAGGGAAGCGACCTTGATTCCTCTAAAAACAACAGAAATGCATTTGTTTTTCACCCGAATAACACACTTGTGCTTGAGAAGTACAGAGGAAAGACCAAGCTCATTGGAAATGAAAGCAAAGGAAACTGCTCCCTCAAGATCTTTGACATCATGAATAATGAACAAAACATCTACGTGAGAGTTATCGCAAAGGGGGAGAGCTACAGTTTTTATACGGATTCTGTTTCTATTTCTGTGTCTGGTAAGACTTTCAATAAACATTTTTTTTAAAAATTAAATCATTTATGTCATGAATCATATTGACTAAAGGGAAATTTATTCAAAACCTTACATGTTTCTCCCACAGGTCTGGGTGTTTTACTCGTTCTAGAGCCAGGTATAACCTGTCAGCTTTGATTCTCTCATTCACATTCATATACTTTGTTTCTGTACTCCTCAATTTGCTAATAGCCTGTTTAATATTTTAATAGTTAAGTTAAAATGTAATGATAATGAAAACTGATTTGTTTTTGTTGTTTTTTTAGATATAAAACAACCAATTCCCACCTTTCAAACAACAACAAGTAAGTTTTCACAGTTTGATATTCAATATGTCTAAATCTGTAATTTGGTTTCCTTTATTAATAAAATTACTGCCCACGGATATAGTTTTCTCTACAGTGGGTATGACCCAGGAGCCTCCACCACAATGGCATGTGGTCATCTCTGTATCAGTGGTTGCAATTCTGATCGTTATTTTTGTCGTTGGAATCGTCTTTGGCATAAAATACAAAAGGTAATTTCATTTTTAACTTATTTAGAGTGTTTGTTTTATGAGTGATCGTTGTGTTTTTCTTAAGTAAATAATTTGCAGACATCCTAAACTCACCTTTCACTCAATAATGTTTTGCTTATTGTCACTTCACTTTGATGTTTCACCCTCACATGTGCAAACGGATGCATGTGCAGAGTTTGACATTAGAAGGCTGTTTTTACATTCAAATTCTAAAGAGAAAAGCTTCAAAAGCTCTTTAATATGAGATTAAGGCGAGCACAATTGATCCAAAGCCGAGTATTTTTGTTTTTTGTCTGGAGGAGGGGGTGGGCTTCAAATGTGTTGTAAAAATATTTTTATACAAACAGATGAAAGGCTAATATCTTTTTCACTATTTTCACAGGTCAAAATCTTTTACCAGGAAAGATTCTGGATATTATGCAAATTTTAGCCGAGCAAACCAATTGAAAAGGTTTGTTTCTTGATCCAATTGTGAAATCAAATTAGAATGTAGACATTATTTGTTGTTACTGTGTAGAAGCAATACAGAAAGCAAAGTTTAATGCTATACTCATGAATACTTTTGACTCTGAAAACAGCTGTTCCTCCAGATATGTGAATGTGAATTGCTGACATAATGACACATTTCTGATCTCCTGTCTCTCAAGTTGGAATCCAACCTGGTCTCTTTTGTCTTTTCAGTGAAGCACCTTGCAAAAAACAAGAGCACAATAAGCCTTCCGAACTGAAGGACATTGATGAACCTGTCTACATCAACATTGAGGTACAATACCCCCACTCAGTTGGGTTTTAATTTACTAAGAAGATGGGAACTAAGACAAAAACCACAGCTCAATATGTAACCCAACGTCTGTCTTTGCAGGCCCCTCCAGATCAGATGGATCAAAGTATGGATCACACAGACAATATATATGGAAATGTAGATTATTCAAATTAGTAGACCCCACTGTAGTAGTTCCCACTGTAGCAGTTCCCACTGACGTCAGGACAGCAGAGTCGCTGCCCATCTTTCATCAGGCTGAAAACCCACCTCTTCAGGAAGTGCTACCCTGAGCCTTCCACTTAGCACTTATTGTATTCATATTAGCTTGTTGCACTTATTGTATTCGTATTACTTATTGCACTAACTGTTTTTCTTTGTTTCTGCACTGTACTTTGGCTCTGAGTTATGCTCCGCTTCATGCTCTTAGATGCTTGTTTGGCAATCAAAAGAACTAGTCACCAGAAATCATAAGTGCATCTCCTTTTCCAATGTTGATGCACTTATTGTAAGTCGCTTTGGATAAAAGCGTCTGCTAAATGACTATAATGTAATGTAATGTAGAAAAGCTGCTTCTCACAAATCTATTCGGAACTTCATTCTGACGGCATTTCTGTATCCTGCATGTGTGAACATGGTGCTGTTATTACGAGTGAGAAAGGAATCACTGCATCTTCTAAAGGATTTTATGAGCTAAAGACTACATGCCATTAATAAAAACAAAGCAGAGTTACAGTTAGTCTTCTGTAATTACTGGCTCATGGTTGCAGAAATTGTGAGAGGGCATCCCCCTCAATCTGATGGGCTCACCAAGAGACGACCAGAAAGAGATGAAAAACAACTACAATGAGACACTGTGTACGACTACACAGAGACAAAAAAGAAAACACAACGAGGCGCAAAACTATAAAGTCAACGCAGCTGCGTCATTTGTAGTTGTTTGGTGTCTCTTTCAGTCTGGGTGTCCTATATGAAGGAGAGATGGGAGACCTTATACATGTCTGTTTCCAGGAGCCAATTTCCCAGTGACAAATAGATGATATTTCTTTATATAATTTAATTTACAATTTTAAAGTTGTTTATTTGGCCTTAGTTTATTACAGTGAATATGTGACTATTGATAATGGATACTTTATTATTGCTCAGAATAAGGGCTTTAAATGTGTCTTAACACATTATTATTCATTTTACAAATGTGCCCCCCTTGCCCCCCTTGTGTGACCTGCAATTGATGTTCACCTTTTAATGCTGTGATCTGTCCCTCACCCTAACCAAGCGTGATACAGGAGAAGATATCAAGTATTTCATTTGAGACATCCTATGCCTCGAGTTCTGTTTTCTGTGGAATATATTCATGTAATCTGCTATGTTGAACTGTACACTTGAACTTCACTTGCCACATTTTGGGTTAAGTGACATGATGCATTGTGTGTTTTCTAGTCTTTCTCAATATGTTTGTCAATTCACTTCCTGTGTCATCTGGGCAGGAGCTGAAACTTCTGTTTTCTTTTCTGATTCAGTCTCTTATTTAGGGATTAAGTTGTTATTTGTAATGCCATTTAATTTAGAACTGTGATATAGAATAAGAACTGTACCAAACAATAAAAGGTTAAAAGTGGATGTCATTGTTTGTCCAAAATGTTCTACATTTATTGAGCAATAGTCATATTTTGATTCGATTTAGCTGAGGATGAGCTTTTCTCGACCTTGGTTGTATTGGTGTGCATACTGGAGCTGGCTTATCATCATCGCTGAGAGTCTCTTGTACTATTTTTTCATTTCATTTATACTGCAATTTCTCTTACGGGACAGACCAAACTAAACAAATGCTTATGCCATACTTTATAACAATATGTTACACTATGTTCAGCTGCTCCTACAATCCCTTGTTGCAATCTTTGCATCCCTGAATGTTAACTTACATAGGTGAATTGTATTCATAGAAGTAAAATTCTGAATTATTTCAGTTTACAAACTTATTAGAGTTGCAACTCAAATACCAGTTACATATTCAAAAGTTATTATTAACACAGAATATAAAATTTGTTCTTTGTGAGGTTTGACCTCATTTGACTGACCATTGCGGGACTCTTCAAGACATGCCTGAACAGCAAAGCTGTGACATTTATGAATGTAATTACCCCCATGGTTAATTTCCTCAAAAGGAAATGTGGTTCTAGTTCCCTGAAAAACAACAACACTGATTGATAAAGAGCTACGATTATGTGTGGTAAAGTAAAAAATAAATCTTGTAACTTATCTAAGATCTCCTCACAGGTTTTCTCTATGGCACACTGGGTTGGCTTTCGGTGACTCCAGGGCCGTTAGCTTGTCATTTCATTTTACTTCCTGTCTTTGTGAGTTTTTGCTTCATTAAACTATTTTTTTTTGCATCTGACTGTCTGGGTTCTGCATTTGGGTCCTTCCTGCCTCTACTGCTCACTGAAAATGGCAGTGGTAGTCTTAAAATCTCTTTTCATTTTTCTTGTGTTTTTTCCATCGGCAGTGACACAAAATGTAGCGTCTGTGCATTACTGGAACTCTGTGTTCTGTGGAATTCCTTTCTGTATCCATATTCTTAAGTAGAAACAGAAGTAACATGTTAAAGTAACAAAGTAATCACATATTGCAACAACATCCGTCTCCTGAGCTTCTGCTGTATCTGTTTAACTCACATTATGAGCTCAAGGCAATTGAGGAAGTGAGGAAATTGTTGGTGCAAAAATGCAACAAGCAGTTTAATGTGTCTTTCATTGCCTTATGCCTTTTTTTTACACTTTAGATTTCTCTTCCTCATCAGTGATGGCGCTGAAGTTGTGGTTTTCCTTTCTGTTGTTACATAGTGAGTCTTACATTAAACATTCTTTTGTATAAAATACTTTATCTTACACTTAATAATGAATCAATGGTCTCTCTTGTTTTCAGTGACCCATGTCCAGACCTCTCACGGCATATGGTCAATAAACGTACCGACAACGATTCCTGTCGTACATGGCTCCTGTGTGATTATTCCCTGCATCTACACTTGCCCCATGCCCCCATTTCAGATTATAAAATGTTTCAGGGCACCTATGAGGTTGAACTTTCAAGGGATAAAAGAAAACAAATCAACAGGCAATATTTAAATTCCTTCACCTTTTCTAAATTCTAAAGATGAAATATGAACAACTCGTGGGCTATCCTTCACAAACCTATTTTTCTTTATCTGAATGCTAAAGATTGCTAAATTAGCAGTTCAATAAACTGTAAGCAGTTTTTCAGATTTCATGGTGATGTTTTTTACACAGCAATAGAAATCAGACTGCATTAAACTGGAAAGATGACTTTGGGCTTTTTGTCCACATTTTTCTAAATACTACAAAGCTGTTGAGGAATACTGTATCTCCCAAAGTGAGTTTGCGTTTACAGTTTATGACCATTTGAGGCAAGACTTGTACCAAGAATAGAGCGATGTTTGGTGTTTCTGTTTTTGAAATGTGTGATCACTTCAGTATTTTTTTTTTTTTGCACCTTAGGCAGTGACCAGCTTCCCACCAGCTTCCCCTTTGGCTTCCTGTCAATTTACCATGAACAGACCTTTGAAGCCTCAAGGGGTTTTTCACATTGACCTGAGCACACACAGAATACTTTCACTTTATAACTTGTTTCAGTTGATTAATGAGTGAGTATAATCTGTGCTGCTGCACATAGTCATACATTTACAGTAAAGTCAGTCAGTTAGCAAGGCATTGAAATTATTCTTCCTTGAGTGTTTTGACATTGTGTTTTTTGTGAGGCAAGTATACACATATGTTCAGCGCATCTGTGGTGTGCTGTGATGAGCACAGTGACCATGTTGCTTTTATAGCCGTGAACAAAAAAGTCAACACTTAATGTACTTAACGGGGTTATTTAGCAGCAAGCCAGCATTTCGTAACTTCAACAGCTATGTTCTTATCTGTCACTCTGATAAAGAAACCATGCCTGCAAAAGAGGAAATTAAAAAGGTGTAGCTTGTGCAGCAAGTGTTGTTATTGGGTGACACATTAGCAAATAAAACAGGGCAGTAGTTTATTGGTGATTTTTTTTTACAACATATGTTACTTATGATCAGACAAGCAGTAAGGGGAAAGTTATTTTTAGACATGAACAACTTAAAAAAAAACATAAAACATATACTGTATGTGAATTACAGGAGAGAGAAAAATATAATTTGTCATATATACAGAAGACAGCATATTAATACTTTTACAGCTTTCTTGACTCACATCAGTTGGTCAACAGAGGGACTGCAGCTGTCCCCCCAATGAATTCAACAAAGTTACATATTGGCGTAGATTGCGTCATCCGAGTCAGTCTGTAGGAAACAAATTAACTCACTCTCTTCTCTCATGCATTTAAATAATGAAAGAATGAATGAATGAAGAAAACTTAACATACCTCCATGTTGCCATATATATGATCGTTGGTATAAATGCCAGCGCAATGTACATCCTCATAGTTCTTCTCTTTTCTGAGGGCAGAATAAAAAACAACATGTTTTTACCAAATTTACCACATAAACACAAGATTATTTAAGGTCAGTTTCCTTGCGTAATTTTACATCATTAGGATTGTTTTGTTTAAACTGATATGAATGACTGAAACCTTTTAGTTGCAGAATACTGTGGGAGCGCCACATCTTTGTCTGCCTTCTCGGTGTTAATGTGAGCTGTTAGTGCATTTGCAGATCGCCCCCTGCTGGGAGAATAATGTTTTTTTTAATTTAGGAACATGAAACTATTGAAACCTTTCACAACAACTGAAACCCAACAACGACATTTGAATGTTATAGTTTAAAAACATACTAGAGAGAGAAGAGAAAGAGAAGAAAAGCAAAATAATTTTTCTACTTAGCTTAAATGACGGGAAACATTTTTTCATAGCAACTTACCATTTTTTAAAAACTGCCACTGTTATTAAAAGCATCACCAAAATCCCGCCTGCTCCAGAAGCGATGGCAATATAAAGATTCTGCATCTTACCTGTCCAAACATAAACCACGTGGAGTCAATTTTTCTCTTAATTAAAATAAAATGTATGCCTCTTGTCTTGAGGTGTGTGTCATGCATTTCTGGAAAAGAAAAAAAGAATCTTCCTTACTGTTAACAGGCAAAGAGAGTGTTAGGTTGGCATTGCCAAGCGTGTTGTTTGCCAGACAGTAAACAACCCGGGAAGATCCAAACTCTGCCTGCAGAGTCCCGATGGTAACGGAGCCATGTGTTTCTACCTTGATGCTTGGCAGGACCCTGTCAGAAAGCACAAAATGGACCATACTGGCAGGCTGGGACTCCGCAATGCACACGCACTTAACCATATCCGCCTCTAAGGAGCAGGAAGAGATCGTCTTAATCTCAGGCACATCTGTAAACACAATAATGTACTTTTATGAGATACTTTTAAAAGAAAACTCCTTTATCAGTGCATTTCTTTGATTATTTACTTACATAACACATTGAGCCGTACAGGGTTTGATTTGCCTTGTCCCATTGCATTGATGGCAGTGCAGAACAGGGCTCCTGTGTGTCTGGAGACATTTGGCAGCATGTAGAGATTTCCTTGATGCAGTTGAGCACCAGTTTCATCATGCCACTGATAGCTGGCAGGGGGGTGAGCATCACTGGAGCATCTTAGTCGCACAGTTTCTCCCTCCTTTACATCTGACTTGTGCTCAATATTCACATTCACTGGGGCGTCTGCATGGAATCATACAATGATACCATGATGTAGTACATTTGGCAGTCTTTTACAAAGCAATGTCAATGCTGAGCTGATGTCAATGCACATAAACAAACAAGATAATAAGAGTCTACAGCCATGCTGTACAAGGACAGCAGTGCTTTGAGCTATCAAACGCTACCGTTAACTTTGCTAAATGCTCTCAATGACATTGCATGACAGGTATAATGTTTACCATGTTCAAAATCTTGTTTGCATAATGATATTTGATAATTAGCACGATACACAAAGACCGCTCAAGGCTGATGGGAATGTCATTAGTTTTGCAAGTGTGTGGTCCTAAACCAAAGTATTGTAAAAAAAAAAAGTAAACCAAATGGTTGCAGTAAACGAAAAGTTACCAAAGTTATAACAATTGGAGCACATAAATGCCTGCAATTAATCCAATAGTTGTCCAGACATTTGACTCAAAATGACAAATTTATGTCAACTTTATGTTGGTGCTAGAGAAAAAGTCAAGGGATCAGCAACATTTCTTTTTTTTAAATTATATTTTATCTTATTTGTATTATTCTATTTGTTCAAATTCTATTTCTGCTCTGTTATTTTATTGTACTGTATATATTGTGCATTTCCATACATAATATTTTATTTTTAATTGCTGCTGCTACAAACTAATATCCCCCTACGGATGAATAAAGTTTATATCTATCTATCTATCTAAGTTCAGAAAGATTAATCCTCTAGGGACCACAATTGACTGCACAAAAGGTCATGGCAATCCATTCAATAGTTCATGAGATATTTCAGTCTTCAACCAAAGTGGTGGACTGGCAGAGCTAGTGTTGCTAAAAAAGCAATAGGAAAGGGCCAAAATAGGCCCCTTGCACAGCAGCCATTTTGACATGTCATAGCAGGGTAAAAACAGGCGTTAGCCTGTTATATCATATCAAAATGGCTGCTGTAAAAAAGGCCTTTACCTTTATAAAGCTGGTAGGTTTTCATTTGTGCATAAGATACACAGAAGCAGACAGAATTTGCTGTCCGTCATGCAGCCAGCTCATCCAATAAAAATGACAGTAAGGGACAGCGAAATGCGTAATGTTTATATCAGCAGTTTTTATAACAGCCACAAACACTTACGTTTTACTCTGAGGACCCTTTCTGCTTTGTGGTGCTGCCCTCCCTTGTATGTCACGGTGCATTGTAAAGGCTTGTTGTGATCAGCGCTGGTAGGGTGAAAGTTCAGAGTAGATGTCACTGTCCAGTGGCCATCGTCCAGCGGCTGTGATTGGACATGTTTTTCTCCAGGGAGACTCCAGGTGAAGACAGGTAGTGAAGTGGGGCAGAAGTGAGACACAGAGCAGGATGCAGACACATTTTGACCCTCTATTACCTCTTCCTTCACTGAGAATTGGATGGGATTCAGTTCACCTGTAACGACAAGAAAGATCATGATAGGCAGGAACTGGAGGGTACTTAATCTACTGGGCTGTTCAACTTTGTATTCTGGCATCACATGATGTTGGTGCTTCCATGAATTTTGGAAGCACTTTAGTTGACAAAGATAAAAAGCTTGAAAATCCCAAATCATGTGAAATTACATTAGGTTACCAAAACACAACACATGAAATTACTACTGTATGGTAAAGGCATAGCATAGAAATAAAGACATTCCCTGTTGTATTCAGGTGGTATTGATGCCATGTGCTCTTGGGATGTTACTGTTACTTGTTTACTTCATCAATCCCATGTGCTGCCCCAAATCTAAATTTAGCTTAACAAAAGACAGTTCCCCCTCTGATAAAACTCTAATTCACAATGTACTTCATCACAAAATCATAGGTTTTCAGTCTGTTTTCAAGATTTAGACAAATAGAAATGTTGACTGAACCATTTTGGCACAGGATTTAACACAGGAATTCTCAAAATGGGCGGCATTCAATGTGTCATATATCTGTCTAGAGAAATGAAACTGTTTCAACTGTGTTTTGATCAAAGTTATTTAAAGCGAGAGGAGAGCAGCCAGTTACAATAGCACAAATAAGGAAGTGGGAATCGGAACCAACAACTGAAACCTAAATGGCCACTGTTCCACGCAGTTGTATTGTCAGAGGACTTTGTTTGAGCTTATAACTACAAATTTTGTTTAAGAACACAACTGACAAACCCTTGAGGTAAACATTTAAATTTGTTGTAATTATTTCTTTGGAGGCTTGGTTGTTTGCACAAACATCTGAAGTAGAACAAGTAACTAAATAACATGAGGAAAGTAACCAAATGACTGTTGTCCTGATTCACTAATTGCAACACAGTAATTAAAAAGAGACTTCTGTCAAAATGCTGGAATTAACTGTACTCTTACAGAAGTCTGGTGAGAGTTGTTGTTATTACTTACTAATCATTGTAATGGAGACTTGGTTATCTCTGTAGGAAAACTTGTCATAGTCTGCCATTTCAATCCTGAAAAAATAAGGCCCTCGGTCACTTTGTTGAAGGGGATCAATCTTCAGTGAACAGCTCTTCTGTCTGACATCTCCCAGCAACTCTGTCCGATTCCGATACTGCTGCATCTTTTTCGACTTGTCTGGGTGATAGATGAGCTGATGTGTCGCCTCGACCCACATCCCCGTGAACTCAGTGATCTTCTTGTCTGGATCTGGGTAGTTAAACGAGCATGGGATCACCACACAGGATCCAGGGAGACCTTTAACTGAGGACGGCACCTTAATTGTCCAAGATGAGGCTTCAGTTTGAGTAACTGTTGCAGAGGAAAATGGGATAAAACAAAACAAAGACAAAGCAGAGAAAAGAAGGACTTGCATGAAAAATACAAATTAATCTGAAAATCAAAATCTTGACCTGAACAAAAACGATATTAAAAAAATAAAACTCTGAATGTGCCATACCTTTAAAGCAAAGGCACACAAAAATCATAGGCCATTTGACAGAATCCATCTCGCCGTCTGGGGTTCAGATCTGTGGATAAAGTGACAGATATTTCCAAGCTTGTCAGGTGCCACAGTCATTTCCCTCTGGTGAGAGATGACTTGTTCAGTTTCCATTCCACTTTTAATACAGCACACACACACACACACACACACACACACACACACACACACACACACGATGCGCCACACACAAATTTTGATTTTTTTTTTCTCGTCAGTTATATATTGGGGAAGTTTTTTGTACTAATCGTCATTATTATTATTTTCTTAACCATGTCTTGTGCTCTAAACTATTCTCACCTAAGCAGTAAAAACGTTTCTCATTAACTTTTAACACTTTTAAAATGTATCATTGTTCTGCATCTGATATCACAACCCTCGACTTTATCACAAGGTGTGCCGCCCTGCCGCTCACACTTCCTTCTTTGGATATTGGAATATTTTAGTATTGACTGACTTATGACTTATTTCTGTCAGCATTGTTCCCCACTTCATGAAGCCCAGTTGCCTTTGAGATCATCGCCAACAACAACATATTTTTTGATATGGAGAACTAAAAACCTCACTCGTGGTTCCTTTAATTATTTATTATTATTATTATTATTATTTATTTTACCTTTACTAAAGAAGCACTAATTATTATAACAGTGAGATTGTAAAATGACTTAATTATACACAACAGTAATTTGTCTAACAGTGGGGGGTGTCCCTTTTTTTAATTACTTGTTAATGAATATGTTGGAGACCTTTTCTAATACATTGTAGTTTATTATTTGACAGAAATATAAATAAGTGGTTAAACCTCAGATTTGACCCATTGTTGCACAATAAATAAATCAAGAATCAGCTGGAAGGTTTAATTTATTTGTCCAACAAGCTTTCTTACAAGTTAGTTACAAACTGTATTTGCTTCAGAGAAATGACTCTAAATAACCTTGAGAACTCTGTGCTAAGATACAATACATTGATTCAAAATCCATGTGGTACAAAGATAAGACAACAGTGCAGATCGAAAACAATGACATGTAAACTCCTTGAAAAGTCCACAGACGATGCAAATGATATCACTCTTTTTTAAGATATGAAGCTCTTCTCACAGAACAATGGCATTACTCTACCTTACACCTTTGTGTGTTTCACGGATGTAGAGATGTTAGATTTCCTTTGTTCAGTTCAGCCTTCTTATTTGCTCAAATTGTGATTATCTGAAACTATAAAATTTGTTTTTATGTCACATCCAATCGGTCTGGCAAGATCACTCCCCTGACACTTTTACATTCATTTCACACCTAAAAAAGTTGATACACTGACGCCTCATTTCCTGGTTATAGGTTCACACCCAGTCTTGTGGTGAAAACTTTCTCTCTTTGACAGACCTCTCATGTTGCAGTATTACAGGGGCTGTTTGCCATTATCCCTTCAAACATCACAACTGACAGTATCTTCTTGCTGAGTTGAAGATTTAATTGTCCGCAGTGAATTCAGTCATTCATGAGGCTTGATCTCCAACAAAAGCAGGGTTCAGCATTTCGCCCATATTCGGATAAAGGCTGTTGCTCCCTTGGAGAGCTAGGTCCACATAACGGATGCTCCGAGTGAGGTGGACCTTTTTCACAGATAAACTCTGCTTTGTTTTCACTCTCCAGAGAGCCTCCTCTCGTTGTGTCAAGATGTCCTCCAGCTTGACCGTGTCCTCTTCCTGGCGCCTCCAGGACAGTTTCTTGGGAGTAGGAGTGATGAAGCCAGTGGACACTGAGTTACCCATGACAGGAAATGTGCTTGAATTGGAAATTCTGTGAATTATAAAGCAGCAAATGTACCAAATGAAAATTACACATTACATGAAAAATACAATACTAAACTGTAGAATCAACAGTTTTTTACCTGGTAATTAAAACAGGTCACGGGGATGTCCCTCCTTTCCTCTGGTTTGTATGCTGTCCCAACGTTAAATGAGAGGTGGTCGGACTCCTCCATTTTAAAGACTGTCCTGCGGGGCAGATTGAAGGCCTGATCTTGTCTGTCATCAAAGGAATAATTAATTGTATCTCTCTGGGTGAGAATAAACACGACAGTAACAATACAAGTTAATCACTGCTGATGAATGGTTCCTCCAAACAGTTTGTATTAATCAGTTGGTCAATCAATCACTGGGAAATTCCTTCAATCACAAACACACAGACAAAGCATATATAGATTTCATCAAGTTGTATGTATTTATTGTAAGCTTAGGTATTTATCATCTGTGTTTGAGTTTGATTTATTTTGTTTC
The DNA here is from genome assembly GCF_023349555.1 of Cebidichthys violaceus. NCBI lineage: Eukaryota > Metazoa > Chordata > Actinopteri > Perciformes > Stichaeidae > Cebidichthys > Cebidichthys violaceus. The sequence goes on along the minus strand of NW_027176927.1, from coordinate 13,963,145 downwards.
AGGTTGCATCTTAATAGTGTACAAAGTATAATATAAAGTATGCTGTTAATATAAACTGTATACGATTAAGTACACATGCCATTGTTACATTTGTTAATAATATTTTTCTCCCACATTTTCCCTTGAGATGGTTCATGTCATTGTTGCCCTTTATGCAGCATTTAAACTTTTCAATGAGTATATGGCTGGATTGTTTTGTAAGCAGGGACTGTGTTGAAATTATTGACCACAAAATTTGAGATGGAGTACTCCAATTGAAACCTTAATAGGATAATAATTATCTCATAGCAACCCCATTGATCAACAGAAGTGAAATTAGCAATCTCCAAAAAGATGACATACATAGCAAAAAGATGCGTTTATTGAATATTTCAGCCATTCTTTATTTTTGAACCAGGAACTGTCACCGTCTCTTTATATGACACATTCAAAACATTTTGGACATATTTAACTACTATATTACTGAAGTTCTGCTTAAGATGCAGAATGAACTGAACGTGAGGTCTACTCGCTGGAGAGATACTATTCAATCACCAATGGACAGACATATTGATCCTTTTAGTTTCTAGGTAATTTTGATGAGGAGAATAAACCAAACATGTTCCTCATAGTTTTCCAATAGTTTCTTTCATGTGTTTGAATTTGATCATATCTGTTCTGATGCCCGCTGCTAAATAAGTGTGATGTGAGGCATCATCTCTTGAAAGTTCCAATTTAAAACCCATTTTCTTACTTGGAAAAGTCTCTAAATTCAGATGCATGTAATTTCTGTGTGACAAACAAATTTGTCTTCAGTTGGCTCAGTTGTAACAGATGATCCCAATTTAAGAAAATTTATGGTTTATCATTTAAAGACTGACAAACAATGGCACCGATATTTGTTTCTTATACTGCATGATTAAGCGTGAGCTGTGTTGTTGTTGAGGAGAACTACAGAAATTCTTGAACTTTCCATCACACTTGTGATCTAATTCAGTTTGTTTCCTGTTGTTGTTTCACCCTCACCCTTCTGTGACTTCAGCTATTCTTAAACAACCTTACAGTACCACCATCTGTCCGACACGACTGAATGAGTACTTAGAGTGCACCAATCGTCCACGGCAGCTTGTAACAACCCATTGTCCCATTGTTTCTCTGACAAGAAGAAAAGTTGAATTAAAAAGTAAGCGCTACATATTTCATACTGTTGGATATTTATGTGACTAAAGTATGAATGAAGAAGGTTTACATACCTCCCTGTGGAGGACAAAGGCATTGCCAATCAAACAATGAGGAAGCAGTCACAACAGACTGAGTAAGAATCTAAATTGAATGTACAAAGAAACATGTTTACTGAAAAATCAGTTCAGTAGACAGTAGGTCCTGGGCAATGGTGGATGTACATTAGATGTGTGTGTGTGTGTAGATAGATAGATAGATAGATAGATAGATACTAACTTTATTGATCCCGCGAGGGGAAATTATTTTGTTACAAGCAGCAATAGGTTACAGAGCAGCAATAGGTCACAGGTAAAAAAATCTTAATATTATATAAAAAGAAAAAGAAAAATACACATGTCACAATATATACAGTTATAATATAGTAAAGATGTTATATAAAAAATGCACACTATATACACAGTGAATAGAACAGAATAATATTAAATCAACTAAATAAACAGTAGTGCAGAGGTTTAACGATTTGATTTGGCCCGAGGTGATTTATTGTACAGTCTTATAGCAGTAGGCAGGAATGTTCTCCTGTACCTGTCCTTATGACAGCGGAGCTGGATCATTCTGTTGGAGAAAGTGCTCCGCTGTCCCTGCAGTAGGTGGTGGAGAGGGTGGTCCTGGTTATCCAATATGGATGATAGTTTCTTCAGTGTCCTCCTCTCCACCACCTGTTCCAGATAGTCTTGTTTACAGCCGATGATGGAGCCGGCCTTCTTAACCAGTTTGTTAAGTCTGTTGGTGTCTCCGGCTCCAATGCTGCTCCCCCAGCAGACTACGGCGAAGTACAGTGCACTGGCCACAACAGACTGGTAGAACATCTCCAACATCTTGCTGCACACGTTGAAGGATCGAAGTTTCCTCATCCCCTTCTTGTACACAGCGTTGATGTTGGCCTTCCAGCTCAGTCTGCTGTCGATGGAGACACCCAGGTACTTGTACTCCTTCACCATGTCCACGTCCTCTCCCAGAACTCTCAGTGGCTGTGGAGCCGTCGTCCTCCTCCTGAAGTCGACCACCATCTGTCTGGTCTTGGCCACGTTCAGAAGCAGGTGATTTCTACCGGCCCACTCCACAAAGTCATCCACTACTGCCCTGTACTCCTCCTCCCGTCCGTCCCTTATACACCCGACCACTGCAGAGTCATCAGAGAACTTCTGCAGATGGCATGACCCTGAGTTGTACTGGAAGTCAGTGGTGTATAAGGTGAACAGGAAGGGAGACAGAACAGTTCCCTGTGGGGCTCCAGTATCACTGACCACCGTATCAGACAGCACACGGCCCAGTCGGACAAACTGTGGTCTGCCTGTGAGGTAGTCAGTGATCCAGGAGACAGTGGACGCGTTAACCCCCACCTCCCGCAGCTTCTCACTCAGTAGCACTGGTTGGATGGTGTTAAATGCACTGGAGAAGTCAAAGAAAGTGATTCTCACAGAGCCACCGGTTCCATCCAGGTGCGACTGAGCTCGTTGCAGCAGGTAGATGATGGCGTCGTCCACTCCCACATGAGGCTGGTATGCAAATTGCAGAGGGTCCAGTGATGACACAGTGTGTGTGTGTGTGTGTGTGTGTGTGTGTGTGTGTGTGTGTGTGTGTGTGGGGGGGGGGGGGGGGGGGGGGGGGGGTTGTATTGAGATGAACATATTTTTCTTAAAGTTAAAATTAAACACTTTGAGTTTGGTGCTAAAATTTGCAAAATTATTATCACACATTTACACAAGACATCAAACTGTTTCATCATTGGCCATAATTATCAACTGAGAAACCCAAACACAGTGCCTCTAATATCACAAGCAAGTGGACAGTGAATATAAAGTTTTCCAGGTAGAATATGAATTGAACAACTACAACAACAGCGTACTTCCCCTCATCAATGTAATTGTTGACTAAATGTTGATTGTTGACTATTTAAGTTGCATTAATCAATAATACATGAACTTTAAGTCAAATGATGACATGTCATGTTAACAGGGTCAATAGCAACAAACACGCAATTTTTACCTATAACTTTGTATCCTCCTTTAGACCAAATTCAAGCCTTTAACAGCTTAAGAGTGTAAGAGAATAGTTACATCACATTTACACTTGGTCATTTATACATTAACATGTGATCTACATCTGGATATCATTTCCTTGGAGGAGGACAGAACGCATGTAAATGCAAGGATCAGATCTTTATAGGAATACATTTAATCTTTATAGGGTGAACACATTCTTGAGAAAAAATGTTTCCTGAACAAGTTGAAAGGACATCTACTTTCAACTCTTAGTCCCCAGTAAACCAGGCAAAAAGCTACAGATAAGCCCTCCCTTTCAAAAAGAAAAACATAGAGCTCATTGTTTCCTTTGACGTAAGACGTACCATGTTTGTTGACAAGCTGTTACAGATCCAGTGTGGGTGGATTAGATAGAATAGACAGATAGATAATAAGGTACAACTTATCAATACCTGACACAGGTCACATGTTAATACCAAGTGTGAATGGGGTCCACAAGATATGGGACAATAATGTTGCTTTACGTCTGCTGCAACTGTGTGTGAACAAGTTTGTTTTGGGGATTTATTCTGTCCCCTTGTGGCCAAAACATATATTAATGCAGCTTTAACATGTAAAAAAATGCATCTTTGAGTTACTTTTGGTTTAACTCAGTGGTTCTCAAACTTTTTCTGTCACGCCCCACTTTGGAGGAAGAAAAATGTTCATGCCCCACCACCCCAACACAATTGTAGCAAAATGGTCCATGTTGAATTTTTATTGAAATAACATTTTGTGACTCCTCCATCTGTGCTTTTTCAAATAATAGCATAAAGAAAATTGAAATCACTTTCAAGTAAACCAGATTGCTCCATCAGACAAAACCAAATAAAATGTGCAATCACTTTGTTAGAACAATGCAAATAAAGTTCTATCTGTGCAAAAAAGAACAAATATTTGGCAAAAAAATAGCTTATTTATTTATGCAATTACCTCTTGTACCCTAGCCCTATTTTTAGGCCTCAGCTCGAAAATAGCATACCCATACGATAATGAGTGTAGCGTTGCAACTGTAAGGGCTATTTTAATACTGTTAGTATTAAAATAACCCTAACACTTGTGAGATGTATTGATATGTGTAAATATCAGTATATATGTTACTGGTTAAGAGTAAATCAAGATGGCAAACAGCACAAATTGAAAATTCTAATTTTTGCCTGAAAAAAAAAGCAATTTCAGGATATTTGTTTTTAGAAATCATGTAGATCCGAGCTTTCAAGCTCTCCCAGATCATAGAACTATATGTTGAGGGTATATTTTTACTTTGATAAAGTGAAGCTTTATCTAGTACATCTTGATCTAGTACAGAGAGGTCAGAGAGGTCAACCAAAATGTAATCTTGTTCCAGCTGTTCCATTGTAATTGTATATACTATATAATGATATATTTCACTTCTTTTAACACTAATAGTGTTCAATCTATCCATATGCAGCAGTTTGGCATAATTTTGAGAGCCTCTCTGAGACTGTTTATGTCTGTCATCCATAGAATTTTTCGGCTGAATTCCATTTTTTTTCTCTTCCAGGGCCTTACAGACTGTGTGCAGGGCCGATTTCACCCAATGAACCTTCCATAGACGAGTCTGCTCTGTTGAGACAACCCAACGTGACTTTGATTGACAGAATCCGTTAGCCAATCAGAATAAAAAAACTACCCGAGTGTCAAATTTCTAAAATCTGATTTGCTGAGGCGTATAACCTTGCCCTTCAGCTAACAGGCACACGATGCACATGTGCTCAGCGGCAGCTTTTACTTCACACAGAGGGGGATCCGCTGCGCAGATAGACAGTAAACATCAACGAATTAATTATTTTTTTTGCTGCAGAACATCTCAAAGTAAGGAGCTGGTTTATGATGTGATCAATAATGCGGATTCATTGCATTTGATAAGTATCTTGTTCTTGCTCTTTAAACTGTACTTAGGCCTGTTTTAAAGTAACCTGCTTTGAACTGTCTCGATAGCTGTACTTAGGCCTGTCTCAGTGGCCTCAGTTGTGAAGTGCTATCTGAGTTTCTGCTTGTTTGAAACGGCTTGTTTGATCAAGCCTGGTTCACTGATTGCAAAGGAGGAGCTTCCACTCCTGGCAGACAATGAGCAATCAGTAGATAGCTGTACTTAACCACTGCTGGAAGCGTCAGCTTTCAAGCGTCTGGCAAACAAAGGCAACAGGCCGACTTTTTCAAGCCCGACTTCGTCAAGCTAAGACTTCTCGAGCGTGTACTACCATGTGTTTGCATCCTATCTCTGTCCGGCCCGGCGGTCACGTAGACGTAGACACTTCTCCCTGATGACTTCGCCAACTTCTTTGACAAGAAGGTAAACAATATCAGATCCTCCTTCTCTCAGCCCCTCTCTCCCTGTCCAATCCTGCCCCCACAGCTCTTCCTCCCATCTCCACGCCCCATCTTACCCTTTCTGGCTCCTCTCTCCCCTAACGAGGTCCTCAACCTTGTTACGTCTAACCGCCCCACCACGTGCTCCCTTGACCCGATCCCTTCCCCTCTTCTTCAGTCAATTGCGACTGAACTCCTTCCTTTCTTCACCCACCTCATCAACACATCTCTTGTTTCAGGATGCTTTTCCACGGCCTTCAAGGCCGCCACAGTCACCCCCCTTCTGAAGAAACCATCACTTGACCCCTCTGATGTCAAGAACTTCAGACCGGTTTCTCTTCTACCCTTTCTATCCAAAACACTTGAACGTGCTGTCTTTAACCAACTGTCTTCCTATCTCCACCAAAACAGCTTTTTGGACCCTCACCAGTCCGGGTTCAAAGTGGGTCACTCGACAGAGACGGCCCTCCTTGCGCTGACAGAGTCGCTTCACGCCGCGAGAGCTAACTCTCTCTCCTCTGTCCTGATTCTCCTGGACTTGTCTGCGGCGTTTGACACTGTGAACCATCAAATCCTCCTCTCATCCCTCGAGGGGATGGGCGTCTCAGGCTCTGCATTCTCCCTGTTTGCATCCTACCTGACGGGTCGATCCTACCAGGTGACCTGGAGGGGGGCCGTGTCGGAACCACGCATGCTGACTACGGGGTTCCGCAAGGGTCAGTTCTGGGCCCCCTTCTCTTCTCGCTCTACACAACATCTCTGGGTTCTGTTATTCACTCGCATGACTTCTCCTACCATTGTTATGCCGATGACACCCAGCTGGTCTTGTCATTTCCCCCCGGTGACACCCAAGTGGAGACGCGCATTGCTGCGTGTTTGGCTGACATCTCGAAGTGGATGACGACACACCACCTCAAGCTCAACCTAGACAAAACTGAGCTACTGTTCCTCCCGGGGAAGGGTTGCCCGCACCGGGACCTGTCCATCACCATCAATGATACCGTGGTGACGCCAACTCGGACTGCGAGGAACCTGGGTGTGACCCTGGATGACCAACTGTCATTCTCGGCAAACATTTCATCCGTTACACGCTCCTGCAGATTCCTGCTCTACAACAGAGACGGCGCAGGTTCTCATCCAGGCTCTTGTCATCTCCCGCCTGGACTACTGCAACTCTCTACTCGCCGGAGCCCCGTCGTCGGCCATCAGACCTCTGGAGCTTGTCCAGAAAGCCGCAGCTCGCCTGGTGTTCAATCGCCCCAAGTTCTCCCACACAACTTCCTTTCTCCGTTCTCTACACTGGCTACCTGTAAGAGCTCGCATCCAGTTATACACCCGAGGGTCCCCCATTTGGACGCAGAGTACATACAAACTTAGAGAGTTTTGTGTTAAAAGTAACTGGCAGAGAACCCACGAAGAACGAATATAATGATGTTATAGTTCTGCAGAAACCTCAGCGTCCTGGGAACAACATGAACTCGGTCACTTCTACATGAGACAAACACATCTCCCATCAGCCAAGCAAACAAATAACAAAATATCATAAATCATACTCGATATGACTGGGACAGACCGGAGAAAACAGCTGCTACACTCCGTTAGCAACGTGCTACCTACGGACATGCAGCATGAAAAAGCATGTCCGCCTGACGGAGATTACGGACATATTTTCCATTTCTCTCTCCGGTAAACCATCGCAGAGATATTCAGCTTCGAACACAAAAAGTCACACAGCTTTCATCGAATATTGTACTCACTTTTGGTCGAATCTCAGCGAAAAAATGAAATATCTCCGTACTTCCACTGCATATATGTCCAGCTGCATGTGTTCCGTGTGAATCCGTTCGATTCGTGTCTCTCCGACACTCCTCGGCTTCTTGGGAGGGTTGGAAGCTCAGCAAATTAGATTTCAGATCTGCCATCAGATGGGACGTTTTTGAGCTTTATTGGCTAATAGTGCTGTCAATCATCTAGCTTTCAATTCCAGGCAATTCTATTGGCTCCTACGGTTCGAAGGATGTCTCAATGGTGAAAATTGGAGAAAGGGGGGCTGAGATACAGCCCTGAACAGAGAGAGTGGGCTGAATCTGAAGCAGTATTTGACCTTAAACTAAAAAGGGCTTAGAAAGAGCTTAAAACACTCAAAAAAGGTCCAATCTTCTGTCTTTTGATTCATTGAACATCAGGAGTGATACATAGAAGTGATATAGAGTGTTTTTGAATTTAAAAAATATTTTTTAATCAAATATTGGAATATTTAATCAGTTTTTTAATTTTATATGCTCTATGTTTTATAAATGTTTCACTGTATCTATGTATAACTGTGTATATAGAGCCTTTATCAGTTGTTATAAGAGCTGGGAATATTTAAAATCTTGGATTTCCATACTTTCCAAAAAACAATATCCTGAAATTGCTGTTTTTCCAGGGCGAGCTTTTGAATTTTCCAAGTTGTGCTGTGTTCCATCCTTATCTTATGTTAACCTGTAACATGTATTCTGATAGTTCCATGATTTTTCTCATCTCAAAAATATATTAATTTTTTTTTAATTTTTTTTTTTTTTTTTTTTTTTTTTTTAATTTAATTATACACTTAATTAGGTATTTCTTATCTTTATTCTAGCTGAGGCCTGCAAATAGGCCTCGTTTATAAAAGGTTAAGACTCTGGTGCTAGCCTACACGGCAGTGAAAGGAACAGCTCCTTCCTATCTCCAGGCCATGGTCAAGCCTTACACCCCTGCCCGACCACTTCACTCTGCTGCCTCGGGGCGATTGGTTGCCCCGTCGCTCAGAGGTCCTGGCGGCCGATCGACCCTGTCACGGCTGTTTTCTGTCCTGGCCCCACAGTGGTGGAATGAACTTCCCACTGACGTCAGGACAGCGGAGTCGCTGCCCATCTTTTGGCGCAGGCTGAAAACCCACCTCTTCAGGAAGTGCTTCCCTGAGCCTTCCACTTAGCACTTATTGTTTTCATACTAGCTTGTTGCACTTATTGTATTCGTATTACTTATAGCACTAACTGTTTTTCTTAGTTCTGCACTGTACTTTGGCTCTGAGTTATGCTCTGCTTCATGCTCTTAGATGCTTGTTTGGAAAAGGAAATGTACTTATGACTTCTGGTGACTAGTAGTTCTTTTGATTACCAATGTTGATGCACTTATTGTAAGTCGCTTTGGATAAAAGCATCTGCTAAATGACTGTAATATAATGTAATGTAATTATGATGATGGCTTTGTTTTGTAAGTAAAACTGCGAGGCTGTGTCGTAGCGGAATGAAAAACATGGGTGCGACCGTCTGGTTGCTAGCGATCTCTTGAGCTAACGGGTGTTAGCATTGAATGAATATTCAAAAAGTTATTGGCATAAATGTGGCGAGTGCGTCTGCCTAGGGGGCGCTATATGGATTTTGATATTTGGTATTATATGTAGCTTTGTCTGAGTTGTGTTTGGAGTTTGTACAAACAGCTGATATGACTTTGTAGAGCAGGAGCTGCAGTTTGAGCAGGTATACATCATTATATTCGTTACTGATGAGTGCACTTGTTTGGCATTATGAGTGGGTGAATTTTTGGATGAATGCGTTTGCCCCCGCCGACGGGGGCGCTCGGGCCCAAGAATATCTTTTCAAGATAATAACAATAAAGTGCAACCTGTGAAAAACTAAACAAAACTAGTTCAAATATTGAACTTGAATAGTGTTACACTGTATATCTTTTCAAAACCACAATAACGTGCAATACAAAACAAAACGAGTGCAGATATGTGTGAGCCATTAAGTTTTACCAGTATTCGTGGCTGCAATGAGCCTGCTTTCCACTACAAATCTTTTTAAAACGGGGTTGCAGACTTGATACGACCACTCTCAATTCATGCTCAATGTTGAGCTTAGATCTGTATTCTGTTTTGAGAAAGGCAGAAAAGCCAATCTTACAGAGGTTGGATTTGGCGAAGGGAAGCAGAATGCCCACAGCCCTTTGTCCGATGAGTGGAGCTCACATGCGAGTCGCCAAGGATCTTGGCCGTTGCGCATGCGCAAGCGTAAGCGTAACCTGTTAACGGCATAACATAAACATTATACGAAAGTACAGGCATTTCGACATGTATTTATTAATGACTTAGTTTTATATCCGTGTACTTTGTACTTTTGTAATATGTGAAGTTCTCAATAAAGTTCTTGAAATAAAAAAAATCTGCATTTCCCCCTGCGCCCCACCTGCAATACCCACAGTTTGAGAAATACTGGTTTAACTGTAAGAACGTCTCAATTAATGAAGCCCACTCAACTCTCAGTTCTCACCTTCAGATTCTGCTACTGATTAGAACTTTTCTGTTCTGCTTTTTCTACGTTTCTACAAAATGTCAATCTATATACAGATTTCAACAAAGATCATATCAAAAGGCAGCAACAAAAATCAACATTGTACTTCTGCAGAGATGTGAGATGACTGTGAGACCAATGATGCATCAGTCTGTGAAAGGTTACGGTTGTAACACAGGTTACCAAATGATAATGTCTCTAAAGATAAAAAATCCTTAAAATGCCTCCTGCCTTCAATCAGAATGGCCTACAGTCCTTTCAGCTGTTTAAGGCTCTATGAAAATGCAATCCTTGATAACCCATACTCCTCTCACAGATTGCACACAGTTTAGGGGAAAATGTATATCTGTTGTATTTCATGCTCCCCAACTGAAAAAACACGCGACAGTCTGGAAGGACGATTCCACACAGTAAATATACAATAAACAAAGAAATAAATGCATCAATCACATTCTCACGAGAGTGGAAGAATTGACAATCAGTGTAGCACTACGAATGGGATGTGATCTAAAATATTTTTCTTCTTACCTACATTCTTGATTTTGGAGTTCTGCAATGTGTTTTCTTAAGCAGACAGAAAAAAGTTATGTCATTGAGGAGCACAAAACAAACTTTAAAATAAAACGGGTGAGAGGAAAAACTTTCCCACTTTGATAACGTTAATAACTGAGCATTTTGTTCTCTGTAATATAAGTGTGTAATGAACTCACTTGTATTTATTCTTCATAAATACCGCAGAAGACTGCAAAGATCACAGCTGCAGCAATTGCCAACACTGGGAATGATGATGTGGTTATAGTTGTCTATAACTGCATAACGGCAGTGGTGGTTCTGGCCCAGAGGAAGAGACTTTAGGCAAAGATACTGTGTGAGTTGAAAGGGACACAGGCATGTCGGTGATCTGAAAAAAGAGAGAAGTTGTTGTTTGGCTGTTGCTTTCGCAGCAGTTTTAACTGCAGATGTGACACTCAGCTCATGGAGGCAATGAAACCATCTTGAAGCACCACTATCTGAATGACATGACTGAATGATTATTGGGAGTGGCCAGTCTGTAAAACATTCATGGCAGACAGTTAAGTTTTTAACAACCCATTGTCCAAATCAGAATCAGAATCAGAATTTGTATGTTGCACATACAAGGAATTTGACATCACGGGAGGTGCATAACATTTAACAGTCAACAACAAACAACACAGTGCAAAAAGTAGAAACTTATTAAAATTTACAATAAAATAACAAATAAAGTGCACAAACAAACAGATAACAGTACTATAAACAAGTGAGATGTAAGTGTAATGTAAAAGTGTCTACTGTATTTGTATTTTGTTAAACTGTTATTGTATTCGTATTACTTATAGCACTAACTGTTTTTCTTGTTTCTGCCCTGTACTTTGGCTCTGAGTTATGCTCTGCTTCATGATCTTAGATGCTTGTTTGGAAAAGGAAATGTACTTATGACTTCTGGTGACTAGTAGTTCTTTTGATTACCAATGTTGATGCACTTATTGTAAGTCGCTTTGGATAAAAGCATCTGCTAAATGACTGTAATGTAATGTAATGTAATTATGATGATGGCTTTGTTTTGTAAGTAAAACTGCGAGGCTGTGTCGTAGCGGAATGAAAAACATGGGTGCGACCGTCTGGTTGCTAGCGATCTCTTGAGCTAACGGGTGTTAGCATTGAATGAATATTCAAAAAGTTATTGGCATAAATGTGGCGAGTGCGTCTGCCTAGGGGGCGCTATATGGATTTTGATATTTGGTATTATATGTAGCTTTGTCTGAGTTGTGTTTGGAGTTTGTACAAACAGATGATATGACTTTGTAGAGCAGGAGCTGCAGTTTGAGCAGGTATACATCATTATATTCGTTACTGATGAGTGCACTTGTTTGGCATTATGAGTGGGTGAATTTTTGGATGAATGCGTTTGCCCCCGCCGACGGGGGCGCTCGGGCCCAAGAATATCTTTTCAAGATAATAACAATAAAGTGCAACCTGTGAAAAACTAAACAAAACTAGTTCAAATATTGAACTTGAATAGTGTTACACTGCATATCTTTTCAAAACCACAATAACGTGCAATACAAAACAAAACGAGTGCAGATATGTGTGAGCCATTAAGTTTTACCAGTATTCGTGGCTGCAATGAGCCTGCTTTCCACTACAAATCTTTTTAAAACGGGGTTGCAGACTTGATACGACCACTCTCAATTCATGCTCAATGTTGAGCTTAGATCTGTATTCTGTTTTGAGAAAGGCAGAAAAGCCAATCTTACAGAGGTTGGATTTGGCGAAGGGAAGCAGAATGCCCACAGCCCTTTGTCCGATGAGTGGAGCTCACATGCGAGTCGCCAAGGATCTTGGCCGTTGCGCATGCGCAAGCGTAAGCGTAACCTGTTAACGGCGTAACATAAACATTATACGAAAGTACAGGCATTTCGACATGTATTTATTAATGACTTAGTTTTATATCCGTGTACTTTGTACTTTTGTAATATGTGAAGTTCTCAATAAAGTTCTTGAAATAAAAAAAATCTGCATTTCCCCCTGCGCCCCACCTGCAATACCCACAGTTTGAGAAATACTGGTTTAACTGTAAGAACGTCTCAATTAATGAAGCCCACTCAACTCTCAGTTCTCACCTTCAGATTCTGCTACTGATTAGAACTTTTCTGTTCTGCTTTTTCTACGTTTCTACAAAATGTCAATCTATATACAGATTTCAACAAAGATCATATCAAAAGGCAGCAACAAAAATCAACATTGTACTTCTGCAGAGATGTGAGATGACTGTGAGACCAATGATGCATCAGTCTGTGAAAGGTTACGGTTGTAACACAGGTTACCAAATGATAATGTCTCTAAAGATAAAAAATCCTTAAAATGCCTCCTGCCTTCAATCAGAATGGCCTACAGTCCTTTCAGCTGTTTAAGGCTCTATGAAAATGCAATCCTTGATAACCCATACTCCTCTCACAGATTGCACACAGTTTAGGGGAAAATGTATATCTGTTGTATTTCATGCTCCCCAACTGAAAAAACACGCGACAGTCTGGAAGGACGATTCCACACAGTAAATATACAATAAACAAAGAAATAAATGCATCAATCACATTCTCACGAGAGTGGAAGAATTGACAATCAGTGTAGCACTACGAATGGGATGTGATCTAAAATATTTTTCTTCTTACCTACATTCTTGATTTTGGAGTTCTGCAATGTGTTTTCTTAAGCAGACAGAAAAAAGTTATGTCATTGAGGAGCACAAAACAAACTTTAAAATAAAACGGGTGAGAGGAAAAACTTTCCCACTTTGATAACGTTAATAACTGAGCATTTTGTTCTCTGTAATATAAGTGTGTAATGAACTCACTTGTATTTATTCTTCATAAATACCGCAGAAGACTGCAAAGATCACAGCTGCAGCAATTGCCAACACTGGGAATGATGATGTGGTTATAGTTGTCTATAACTGCATAACGGCAGTGGTGGTTCTGGCCCAGAGGAAGAGACTTTAGGCAAAGATACTGTGTGAGTTGAAAGGGACACAGGCATGTCGGTGATCTGAAAAAAGAGAGAAGTTGTTGTTTGGCTGTTGCTTTCGCAGCAGTTTTAACTGCAGATGTGACACTCAGCTCATGGAGGCAATGAAACCATCTTGAAGCACCACTATCTGAATGACATGACTGAATGATTATTGGGAGTGGCCAGTCTGTAAAACATTCATGGCAGACAGTTAAGTTTTTAACAACCCATTGTCCAAATCAGAATCAGAATCAGAATTTGTATGTTGCACATACAAGGAATTTGACATCACGGGAGGTGCATAACATTTAACAGTCAACAACAAACAACACAGTGCAAAAAGTAGAAACTTATTAAAATTTACAATAAAATAACAAATAAAGTGCACAAACAAACAGATAACAGTACTATAAACAAGTGAGATGTAAGTGTAATGTAAAAGTGTCTACTGTATTTGTATTTTGTTAAACTGTTATTGTATTCGTATTACTTATAGCACTAACTGTTTTTCTTGTTTCTGCCCTGTACTTTGGCTCTGAGTTATACTCTGCTTCATGATCTTAGATGCTTGTTTGGAAAAGGAAATGTACTTATGACTTCTGGTGACTAGTAGTTCTTTTGATTACCAATGTTGATGCACTTATTGTAAGTCGCTTTGGATAAAAGCATCTGCTAAATGACTGTAATGTAATGTAATGTAATTATGATGATGGCTTTGTTTTGTAAGTAAAACTGCGAGGCTGTGTCGTAGCGGAATGAAAAACATGGGTGCGACCGTCTGGTTGCTAGCGATCTCTTGAGCTAACGGGTGTTAGCATTGAATGAATATTCAAAAAGTTATTGGCATAAATGTGGCGAGTGCGTCTGCCTAGGGGGCGCTATATGGATTTTGATATTTGGTATTATATGTAGCTTTGTCTGAGTTGTGTTTGGAGTTTGTACAAACAGCTGATATGACTTTGTAGAGCAGGAGCTGCAGTTTGAGCAGGTATACATCATTATATTCGTTACTGATGAGTGCACTTGTTTGGCATTATGAGTGGGTGAATTTTTGGATGAATGCGTTTGCCCCCGCCGACGGGGGCGCTCGGGCCCAAGAATATCTTTTCAAGATAATAACAATAAAGTGCAACCTGTGAAAAACTAAACAAAACTAGTTCAAATATTGAACTTGAATAGTGTTACACTGCATATCTTTTCAAAACCACAATAACGTGCAATACAAAACAAAACGAGTGCAGATATGTGTGAGCCATTAAGTTTTACCAGTATTCGTGGCTGCAATGAGCCTGCTTTCCACTACAAATCTTTTTAAAACGGGGTTGCAGACTTGATACGACCACTCTCAATTCATGCTCAATGTTGAGCTTAGATCTGTATTCTGTTTTGAGAAAGGCAGAAAAGCCAATCTTACAGAGGTTGGATTTGGCGAAGGGAAGCAGAATGCCCACAGCCCTTTGTCCGATGAGTCGAGCTCACATGCGAGTCGCCAAGGATCTTGGCCGTTGCGCATGCGCAAGCGTAAGCGTAACCTGTTAACGGCGTAACATAAACATTATACGAAAGTACAGGCATTTCGACATGTATTTATTAATGACTTAGTTTTATATCCGTGTACTTTGTACTTTTGTAATATGTGAAGTTCTCAATAAAGTTCTTGAAATAAAAAAAATCTGCATTTCCCCCTGCGCCCCACCTGCAATACCCACAGTTTGAGAAATACTGGTTTAACTGTAAGAACGTCTCAATTAATGAAGCCCACTCAACTCTCAGTTCTCACCTTCAGATTCTGCTACTGATTAGAACTTTTCTGTTCTGCTTTTTCTACGTTTCTACAAAATGTCAATCTATATACAGATTTCAACAAAGATCATATCAAAAGGCAGCAACAAAAATCAACATTGTACTTCTGCAGAGATGTGAGATGACTGTGAGACCAATGATGCATCAGTCTGTGAAAGGTTACGGTTGTAACACAGGTTACCAAATGATAATGTCTCTAAAGATAAAAAATCCTTAAAATGCCTCCTGCCTTCAATCAGAATGGCCTACAGTCCTTTCAGCTGTTTAAGGCTCTATGAAAATGCAATCCTTGATAACCCATACTCCTCTCACAGATTGCACACAGTTTAGGGGAAAATGTATATCTGTTGTATTTCATGCTCCCCAACTGAAAAAACACGCGACAGTCTGGAAGGACGATTCCACACAGTAAATATACAATAAACAAAGAAATAAATGCATCAATCACATTCTCACGAGAGTGGAAGAATTGACAATCAGTGTAGCACTACGAATGGGATGTGATCTAAAATATTTTTCTTCTTACCTACATTCTTGATTTTGGAGTTCTGCAATGTGTTTTCTTAAGCAGACAGAAAAAAGTTATGTCATTGAGGAGCACAAAACAAACTTTAAAATAAAACGGGTGAGAGGAAAAACTTTCCCACTTTGATAACGTTAATAACTGAGCATTTTGTTCTCTGTAATATAAGTGTGTAATGAACTCACTTGTATTTATTCTTCATAAATACCGCAGAAGACTGCAAAGATCACAGCTGCAGCAATTGCCAACACTGGGAATGATGATGTGGTTATAGTTGTCTATAACTGCATAACGGCAGTGGTGGTTCTGGCCCAGAGGAAGAGACTTTAGGCAAAGATACTGTGTGAGTTGAAAGGGACACAGGCATGTCGGTGATCTGAAAAAAGAGAGAAGTTGTTGTTTGGCTGTTGCTTTCGCAGCAGTTTTAACTGCAGATGTGACACTCAGCTCATGGAGGCAATGAAACCATCTTGAAGCACCACTATCTGAATGACATGACTGAATGATTATTGGGAGTGGCCAGTCTGTAAAACATTCATGGCAGACAGTTAAGTTTTTAACAACCCATTGTCCAAATCAGAATCAGAATCAGAATTTGTATGTTGCACATACAAGGAATTTGACATCACGGGAGGTGCATAACATTTAACAGTCAACAACAAACAACACAGTGCAAAAAGTAGAAACTTATTAAAATTTACAATAAAATAACAAATAAAGTGCACAAACAAACAGATAACAGTACTATAAACAAGTGAGATGTAAGTGTAATGTAAAAGTGTCTACTGTATTTGTATTTTGTTAAACTGTTATTGTATTCATATTACTTATAGCACTAACTGTTTTTCTTGTTTCTGCCCTGTACTTTGGCTCTGAGTTATGCTCTGCTTCATGATCTTAGATGCTTGTTTGGAAAAGGAAATGTACTTATGACTTCTGGTGACTAGTAGTTCTTTTGATTACCAATGTTGAATGCACTTATTGTAAGTCGCTTTGGATAAAAGCGTCTGCTAAATGACTGTAATGTAATGTAATGTATTTAAATAATAAACATAGAAGGGATGTGGAGGGGAGTGACCGGTAGGAAAGTGGAATAGAGTCAGTGGGGGTCCCTGGCTTTGTTGATGAGCCCAACTGAAGATAGGTTTCTGACAAGTCTGGTGTAGAAGCTCCATCTAGTTGAATAAAAAAGGTGCCAAATACTTTATCAATACATTTGTTAACGTGTAAAACGTACAGAAGACAGGAGGAATGACTGATACTGATGGATGTCTGTGAATAAAAATATAAAAAATTATAATTAACTTCTAAATCTGTTGTAAATGTATTTGTTTTCAAAATCGTATATATTGTTTTAAAAAAAATGATTTAGCCATGTAGAAGAACCGAGTATTGATAAGAGTAGCCCCTAGCTGTACTAGAATCTTAAAGATACAAGAAAAGAGATGAAACCAGGAGCCACAACAAAGGTACGAGATGAGGAGATCTGTCAACAATGACTTCTGCAGCCCAATTGATTATGCATGGCCACACGGAGCCCAGGTGTGTCCAATGCCACTGAATACTCCTCAATCAGGTCAGCTGCTCTAGAGAAAGAAAGCACTGACACAGCAGAGGAGCCGGCACCACAGCACATACAGGAGGAGAGTGACTTCACAAGTTGTTTAAGATCCAATGTGGGTGAAATAAAGACAGATGGATAACAGGATAACTTATTACTACCAGATACAAATCACATATTAATACCAAGTGGGAATAGGGTTCAAAAGACAGTTTGTGAACAAGCTTGTTTTTGTGGTTTCTTCTGCCAACTTGTGGCCATAAATGTATTAATACAGACTTAAATATATCTTTTTAAATGCATTATTAAGTAAATTCTGGTTTAACTGTGAGAACATCACAACATAATGTGTAGTGTCACATATTTCCTCATATGGTCCTCAGCTGGGTCCTTTGGTTGAAATGAAAGCATCATTTTTAGATTACTGCCGCCCTTAAAGAGACCACTCCCTGCTTTCTACACCATTAACTCCACTGGTATAGCCGTATACTGCCTCTACTATATCTGCATTCACCTTCCCCTTCAATATCCATTGTTTTATCTAGTGGCCTGCTGTTTTTTTCTGTTCTTTTTAGAGTCCATATTTTTGTCAACTTAACTGCAGAATAGTACACCACATCATCATTCTCAAGGAGGTGTTTTTAGTAGAAAGAGACAGCTTTGATCAGCCAGAAAGCAGCTTTATCAGGTAAGGACATTTTATTTAACTTTACATGGTAAAATAATGCATGTTTGTTCACTACATTTGTTTGGAAAATGTCATTTCTAAAGTGTCTAATACACTGCTGGGCTTAAGGATATGCAGCTAAGCAATTTGGGGTGTTTTAGTTTGATATAGACTCGACCACTGGATATTTAGCTAGTTAGTTATCATCATTGTTTGATTGTGTTCAACTTTATGAGAATTTATTTTTTTTGTGACTCCTCCATCTGTGCTTTTTCAAATAATAAGAATAAAGAAAATTGCAATCACTTTCAAGTAAACCAGATTGCTCCATCAGACAAAACCAAATAAAATGTGCAATGACTTTGTTAGAACAATGCAAATAAATAATATAATAAAAAAATTCATATTCAATTCATATGGGCTATGAAAGGAACCCTTAAAATAAAAAAGATGTGAATGTGTTGTTTAAGATGTGATTTTGTATGAGGACATTTTCAATACCAGTATTTCCTATATTTAAATAAATGGCTCTTGCATGTGAACATTTGTGCTGTTTGAAGTTACACTTACACTTTATGTTTTTATGTTTTGTGTTTCTTTTCATTTTAACATCCATTTTATTACACCACCAAAACCTCAGAAGTATGGACAAAGAGACAAGGATGATGATATTCTGTCTGCTTTTGGCAGGTAATATATTGTATATATATTCACCTCTTTGTTGCCAATCTCTTGTCTACATACACCCCATTTAAAAAAAAAAAAAAAAGTATGGCCAAAAGGAGTCTTTTCTTTATCACATGCATAATTCTCTTACAGCTATTAGCAGCCCTGTGTTTACTGGAGAGTGGAAGGCGAATGTTGTGAAAGATCTTGAAGTCCTGGTCACATCCTGTGTTGTGGTACCCTGTTCATTCACCCATCCTAAAGAAAACCTGCCCTCCTCCAGACTCAGAGGGATCTGGCATCGTTCAACTAATCGAGATCAATCCATCTATCAAGAGGATATAACGCAGATCTTGGAAAACTTTAGGGGCCGCACACGGTTGTTGGGACATCTGGGTCAGAACAATTGCACCTTAGAAATGACTGACATTAAAAATCATGACAACGGCCCTTTCTGTTTCCGGATTGAACTAGCACGAACAGAGACTGATCTGTCCACCACTGACAAGTTCTCCTTTGTGGAGGATTGTGTCACGTTCAGAATGCTCCGTATGTCACCAACTTTCCCAATATGTTTAAAAGATTTCAGAAATCTACACCTACACCGTTTCTATGTAACAACATGGTTTTCCTCTTTTTCATTTATAGCTGAACCTCCAAAACCTACACTGACTCCCCAAAAGACAGCCATTCAAGGACGTCCCTACACTGTTACCTGCTCAGTCACCCATACCTGCCCTACCTATGTGCCTAAACTCACATGGAGTAGGGTCACTATAGATGATGTGGTCACTGAAGTCCAGAAAAAAAATCTTTTTGGCTACTGGGAGGAACAGTCCATCCTGACGTTCACTCCTGAGGAGAAGGACGACCACAGCGAGGTCACCTGCACAGCTAAATTTAATGGAGGGAGCGAATCCTATACAGTGTTGAATCTCTATGTTAAACGTGAGAGCTTTTCACAGTGTTGTTGAATTCTTCATTGGAGGTTTATGAACTGGATCTTATATAGGATATTATGTGCAATAGAAAGGAAGAACGGCCCTTATTTATGGCTCTGTCTATTTGCAGGTACAGAAAACTATAACCACATCATCATTCCAACAGTGGTGGCGATTGGTACAGCTGTGATCTTTGGAGTCGTCTGCATTGTAATGGTGAAGAGATATAAGTGAGTAATGCAGTGCACAGGCGTTAACCGATCCAGATAAAAACAATTTTGAGCAAGAAATCATTTTAGTATGTGCTCTTATATTATTTTGTTCTCTGTCTACTCAAGGGGACGCATAGCAGAGCTCCAAAGAAGGGATGGCAGGTACAAATGTTAATAGAGCTACACTTTTAAGTGTTTTAATTATTTTCCTTCATCATCATCATCATCATCATCATCATCATGTCACTTTCTGTATCACAATTAGCATGTGGAACCGGATGTCCAGGCTGTCTCGCAGGTGAGAAATGTGGTTTGTGATTATTTTTTTCTTTTTCATCCAGTACACTATAGGAACTTTTAATTGTACTGATGATACATTTAATCTGTGAAATTTTCAGGATCCGTTCTGATGTCTCAAGACCTCGTTCTGATCAAAGGTCTTTATCTTTCTAAATACTCAATGTCATTTTTAGTGTCTAGTTCTGTACTCTCCCTGCAGCTTTGTGTAGACTGCTGCGTGGTTGGCTTCACTGTAATTTGCATTTCTGTGCACATGTCTGATGCTTTTTTGGCATTCTTGATAAGATTTATTTATATGCCTCACAACATTTGCATATTCTCTGTTCTTCTTTTTTGTGCAGAAGTTCTATTTCGATGATTGACGGAAATTTATTTTATCACTTGATTTTTATCACAGTTCAAACACACTTTGGTCTTCACAGTAAAATCAAACCTAACTTTTGATCATGTATTTTAATCTAATGAATCTAGTACATTTCTTATATATGATGATTTGTATTACATACAAATATAACAGAAGGCCTAAAGAGGACACAGTGGATTCAAGTCATACATAAGTGTGTTAAATATATAAAAAATAAAGCTAATTGTTGGTTGCTGAACTGCAGTGATGTGAATTTTAATCCACAGGACCAAGAATGTGAATTCAAAATCCAGTGCCGACCAGAAAGTGTCCAAAGCTCGTTTCCCATCCCCCAAAAGGTACTTGGTCAACTCCTCTTAAACCTGAGCAGTTTATAAAATACAGATATCATATATTGAAGTACAGTAATGTCATTATTTTTTTCTCTCTTCTTGTTATTATTGTTGTTTATGGTCCTCAGCCAGCCAAAATCCTGCAATTACCAAGAGGTACTATTTAATTGCCATTGATTTATTCCCAATAATTACATAGAGAACAGTGGCATCAACATCTGTGACAATAATGACCTCAATCTTTCACAGGACCTTGATGATGGGGACGATTACATTAACAATGCCGACCTCAACATCTATGGAAACATGTGAAAAAACACCAACAAAAATCTAATCATGCTCATTATGGTCATTTGTATTAAGAGCATCTGACGACTGCAGTTTTTTTACACAACTACTGCGGTATTCTCTGTTATCAAGCAAACTACATTTGATTCTCTCTTTGATAATTTGATCACTTATTTAGGGAAAGTAAAATGAATTAGTAAGTGCAACTTTGTTCAGCCAGTATTTGTTTGTTTGTCAACATTGTTGGTGATTTTTCCAATGAGGTTTTCAATCTTTATGCAAAGCAAACCATCAGGTGTCTGGTTCCATATTTTTCTTGGCAAAAAGGTGAATTGTATTAAATGTATTATTATTGTATGTGTATTTCCAAAAATGTCAAACAATTAAAAATATTACTTCATAATGCAAAGCCCAAAAGCTGTAAATAGGACCTATACATCACGGGTAATTATTTTCCTGCATCTAAATACAGGTCAAATGGTTTTATACAGTACATTAGTAATATGTACAAGCCCAGTATGATATGGGTTGTTGATTTTATTTTTTTGTGTTTTTAGAATACTTTGGTTTTTACACAAGAGTTGGTCAATATATTTTACAGCAAGCAACATCTGTGCCCTCCTTGGCAAATTGTATCCCCCGCCCACATTTTAGAGGGAGATTTCTTAAATTCACGAGTGGTTAACCAGATACACCCGGACTTTAAAAGGTGCTGAAACGCTTCATAAACATTCAACTCTTTAGGTAAGTCATTCTGATCTTTTCAAATTAGTAAATAAAGAAGCTTTTCTTTACCTTGCATTTTACAACCGTATTAGATGAAGAACTTCATAGAATTTCAAATACATTTTCCCAAAATATTGATTTATGTAACTATGGTGACATCATTGCTTCTTTAAAATTCTGATAGAACAGCACAGAGTTAGATTTTTGTCATTACAAATCTGAAACAGATCTTGCATGTTGCTAAAATATCCGTCTCCATTTTACAATTTATTGTCTCTTTTTTACTCAAAATAATTCTTTAGGCTGAGATTATAATTTTCTTGTTGCCGTTAGTCTGTCTCAGGAGTTTTCTGAAATGGAGAATGTTTTTCTGGACGACAACATTGACCGTGTTCTGCTTTTATATATCATATTGCCACAAATTAACATTGACCTAACTTTAGAACATGTAAAATCTGAACTGCTTTAGAAACGAGGAATTATCTCAGTATGTTGAAAAAGGCTTTCTGAGCCTATAGGAAGGTGTCTTTATTTAAAATAGTATTCAGGTTGTATTTTTCTTTCTTTCTATGGCAAACCATGTATCAGATTAAGTAATCTGTATGTATTGTGCAACCCTTTTTTGTTATTGCTACCTATTTGGCCTGTATTTTTATTATAAATAAGTTTTCCCTGTTTTATTTTGAAAATAAATACATCAAAGATTGAATTTGCTGTTTTTCCAGTACATGCTACATGACGTAGCAGAGACACACTCTCATTGCGTTAGTATATACATATACATATCTATCGGTAAAATCACTTGACATTTTGGGCCATTTATGTACAGGATGTGAAATGCATGTGCTCTCTCTTTTTTCACATTGTCTTTTTGGGTTTGTTTTTCTTTTTTCTGTTCTGGTTCAATGGTATAGAGGCCTAGTGTTACTCCACCCAAATACATCTGCAGACATTCACCCTCTGTAGACTTGCTTAGTCTACAGCTTGACATAAGACAAGAAATCTTGTTTCTGCTTTCCTTCATGAGAAGGTCATCAGTCCCCCAGCTTTATGGAAGTTCAATACTAAATTGCTTGTACCCCTTTAACATTGAGACCGGAGATAAGTCTAATTTGTTTTATGGTAAAGCAGCTTATTAATATTACGTTACAGTCATTTAGCAGACGCTTTTATTCAAAGCGGCTTACAATTCAGTATCTATCTACACACTGTAGACGCAGCTACCAGTTAAGTGTCTTGCTCAAGGACACATTGACATGAGACTAGCAGAGCAGGAGTTGAACCGCCGACCCTCTGATTGACCCTGCTCTCCACTTAGCCACGGTCACCCCACGGTGAAGAAAAAGAATCACAGATGAACTTTAACTTGTATCAATGCATTATACTAACATGTTCATTTCATGTATTTTAGGTGTGTGGTACCATTTCCAAGATGCCTGGGTTAAGCCATATTCTCCTGAGCGTCCATATTTTAGGTACAGTTTTGTTCTTTCAGTTTGTGTTAAATATATAAACACTGATCTAATCTTTTAAAAAAAAATAATTCTTTTTGCATATTGGTGCTCTTGCAGGATACATTTTCTGCGGTTCCAGGGCCTGGAATGTAAATATGCCAAGCAATATCAAAGGATTGGTGGGTTCCTGCCTTGTCATCCCCTGCACTTTTGACTACTATAGCAATCCACCTCGCAAACCAGATCGTGTGGTTTGGTACCAGTATGACCATCATAAATATCCTTTAGTTTATGACAGTTGGTACCCATCTTATGTCATTAGCATATTTTATAGAAAAACACGAGTATTTAATTACAACAACAAATGCAGTCTTGAAATCTACCCAGTGACGTGGCATCACCACAGACAGAGGATTTACCCTTGGGTAGATCCAGAGAATATTGGAAGATACACCCACCGATTCTTTGACAAAACTGTACAAATTGAAGTAGTGGGTAAGTAATCATGGTGAGCTTATATAGAAAGATACACTTTTAGATGGATATATATTCATGTCATCAATCATTTTTCACATTTCCTTTGTAAAGACAGGGCAGAGACACCAGACATTATGATCTCTGGAAGCCTGAAGGTTGGACAGCCCGTGACAGTGCAATGCACTGTTTACCACACCTGTTCCACTTATCCACCGACTCTGAGTCTCAACATCCCACTGCGAAGCCACAGCCTAACTCATAGGTCCATGTCTGATGGCATATCCAAAACTACCTTGATGACAACATTGAACATAGAGAGGGATCACCAAAGTGTGGAGTGCTCTGTCCGACACACTGGCGGTCTGACTGCAAAAGCCACCAAAACCATAAATGCAGAATGTATGTGATGGTTACGCAATAATTAAACCATTTTTCTTTTATGCTGACCTAAAATTATTAACATTTACCATTTGTATCTCAGGCTCCTTTTCACCCTTGACTATCAGCCACACATCAGATGAATTTCTTGAGGGACAATCAAGCAAAGTAACCTGCACTGCCTCATACACATGCCCAAAACATATTCCAACTCTCACATGGAACTATGGTAGCATGCCGGCCTCCATTGAGACCAGCAAGAAAGGAAACACTGGGTGGAGGTCTGTCTCCACACTGACATTTACAGCATCAGCTAAAGACCATGGACAATCGCTGACATGCTTCGCACGATTCACTGGGAGACAAAGGCAGGAAAAGAGCATCACCCTACGGGTAAAGAGTGAGTACAAATAATGATAATCTTTATTTAACAAGCCAATAGCCTTTAAAGCAGTCATATGCCAGAACTGCCCTACATCACCAACAAAGTCTGCAATAGAACTGAAATGTAGTTCAATGTAATTGACTCGTCTCAATTTTCCAGCCCTCTCTTCATGTGGAAATGTCTATTTTTGTCTCTCTTTCTTCAAAAAATTAAAATTTTGAAAATTAAATACAACTATAAAATAATTTCCCAATGTGAGCTTGAAAGATAGTTCCCAGAATGGGATGTCAAAAAACGGTTAAAGAAAAGAAATGACAGTTCCGTTACACAATACTTTTTTCAATTCTTTGTGTTTTCCTGCCTCCAAAAATCATTCAAATGAAACACTCTGAGTGGAAACACCACTCATTTCTTGAGCTGCTTTTAAAAACTTCCAACTGTGCTTTATATGCTTCCTCTTTCCACAGGAAACATGCTCTCTCGCGGCTGGTCCTTCACCACCCCCAGCATCATCAATGGCATTAAAGGCTCATGTATCATCATTCCTTGCACATTCTCCTACAGTATCTCCCAGCCTGATGACCTGCGAGTTATATGGTACTTGTTTCAGAGCAATGGGTACCCACCTGTATTTGACGAAAGACAAAACATTATTAGTAAGTTTAACGGGATAACTAGCTTGATTGGATCTGTTGGGGAGAGGAATTGTAGTCTTAAGATTGAGAGTCTGGAGATGTCGCACAACCAGGACAGACTTTACCCATGGGTAGACTTGAACCCTATCACCTCCTACCACGGCGTGGGTCACACGCTTTATGACAAAACCTCTCAACTTATTGTATCAGGCAAGTATCTGGATGCATTCATTCCCGCTTTTTTGTCAATAAATCCAAATTCCAAGACAGGCAGTTATCCAAAATTACTATTCTGGCTTTGATTTTATAGACCATGCACAGGAACCGCAGCTGAGCATCATTGGTATCCCCAGGGTGGGAGAGGAGAGCACAGTGTCCTGCAATGTGCGCCATTCGTGTGCCTCTGCTCCCCCGACCCTAAACCTGGATGGTATACCTGGAAAAGAGGTGATTACTGACACTCTGGTATCTGATGGGATTTGGGAAAGGACAGTAGGGCGCACTTGGCTCGCAAAAGAGGAGGACCAGAGTGTGAAGTGTACTGTTAGTCACCGTGGTGGTCAGAAAGCCACAAGTGAGCTCAAGCTGAATGTTGAATGTAAGTACAGTGTCAGACAATATTGATTGAATCAAAATGAAAATGCTCCTGCTTAGATTTAAACCTCACTATCACCTTTCTGCTCAGGTCCATATGATAAAATCACGATGACTGAGCGGCCAGGTGTGGAAACAGAGGGTGTGGCAAAGAGTGTCATTTGTTCTGTTTCCTACAAGTGTAAGAAAAATAGACCAACCATTGTGTGGAATTACGAAGACATGCAGAGTTCATTGAAAACCAAAGAAATCTCCAGCAATACCTTTAACGTTGTGTCAAATCTAACCTTCATTGGCTCTCTTGAGGATGACGGTAAATCCTTGACCTGCACTGCTCAGTTTGTTACTGGGGAGACTTCAGACTCTGAAATACTTCATATAAAAAGTAAGTTCACGTCATATACAGTGGTCACTTAAAGGAATTGTTTGAGATGTTGGAGGCTATTGTTATTGGCTTTCTGGCAGAGAGTTAGATGAGAGGATTGATACCACTCTAACATGTCTGTTAAATATGAAGCTACAGCCAGCAGCAGGTTAGCTTAGCTTAGCACAAAGGCTGGTAAAGGGGTGAAAAGCTATCCTGGCTGTTTCTGAAGGTAACAAAATCCACCCTCCGGCCCCTCTACAGCTCACTGCATGTTATGAATAGTTTGTTTCATCTGTACATAAACTGAAAAGCAGCAAAGATTTACTATCTTTACAGGGGGTAATGTGCCCAACCACTTCTTGCTTGCAGTCTCATCGGGTTGCCATTATATAGTGTAATGTGTTATCTAGTGAGCTTTAGATGTTCTGCTTACTCTTTGACAGAGCACGGCAAACTGTTTTCCCGTTTCCATTCTTAATACTAAACTAATCTAAGCTGCAGACTCTAGCCTTACATTTAACAGACAGCTATAGGAGTTTTAATACTCTTTTCTTACAACTCTCTGCAAGAAAAGCAAATAAAAATATTTACCAAAATGTCAAACCTTTGCTCTAATGATGACTCATTGATAATTGATTGCTGTCTTTTTTTGTTACAGAATATGTCAGACCAGTTGATCCATATGAAAATGACAGTGGGTGTACTTCTCCATTCTCTCAAAACTCATCCTGCTGCCATGCTATGTCAAAAGTGGACTGATTTCTACAGGCATCCCATCATGGCTTGTTTCTCTCTCCTTCTACAGCTCTCCACGTTGTGGCTGCTGAGGTCCCTTTCAGATTCAGCGCCTTGCCTGGCTCCTGTGTAGTGATTCCCTGCAGCTTCCCATACCAGGAGGATGAGCCTGTCACACGTGGCATCTGGTCCAAAAAAACTGGGGGCGTCATCTACCACAATGCCCCAAGCTATGTGGTTGACCATTTCAAGGGCCGCACCAGAATAGTAGGAGATGTGAATGAGGGAAACTGCTCATTAGAGATCGATAACATCAAGCCCTTTGACAACGGGCCCTTCTGT
Source organism: Cebidichthys violaceus (assembly GCF_023349555.1). NCBI lineage: Eukaryota > Metazoa > Chordata > Actinopteri > Perciformes > Stichaeidae > Cebidichthys > Cebidichthys violaceus. The sequence continues at coordinate 13,935,972 of NW_027176927.1, read as the reverse complement.
TTCCATGCAGAGAAAGGAAATAATAACAAACACAGATTCAACAATAGCTGCGTATTTATTGTTATGAAAGGTCTGAAAAGTTTTCAGTTTCTGTAAATATGCCAAGCTATTTATCTGTTTATCTGTTTTGTAATCAACATAAGTACTCTGCTTTGTGTTTCACATACTCAGCGTCCCCAGGAAAACCAGTGATGACCTCAGTTCCAGCAGAAATCTACGCCGGTTCAACGATTACCGTCTCGTGTTCTGTGACGCACACATGTCCATCACATCCACCAGTGTTCTCATGGAGTGTCCCTAACCTCACCAGTGAGGTCACGCACACCTCGACGCCGCAGGGCATCTGGCAGACGACCTCCACCATCACTTTCATGGCTGCTGGAGGAGACGGAGCCAAAACCCTCACCTGTACTGCCATCTGGTGGCGGAACAAGCAGCAAGCCAACACAGTCCAGCTGACCGTGAAGGGTGAGAGACACAAAATACATCTGTTCTGCTTATGTCTTGCAATTCTATCATACATTGAGTTGTCAAATGTACATCACCAGGATCAAGCTCTTGGCCAGTAGCCATTGCAGTGCCAGTCCTGATGGTTATCATCCTAGCTGCAGTGTTTGGAGTGGTCTTCTATAGGAGAAGGTAAATACATGTCAATGCAAAAGGTGCCGATACTGTAGATTGGTAATATCTGTGCTATATTGATGCTATTGTTTATTGTAGAATGTCAAAGTCAACATTTACGAGTGAATGTTTTTAACTAACAGGAAGCGCTCTGACGACTCACTGAGATCACCACCTCGACCAGAGAAAAGGTTTGTAGGTAAACCTTAATAAGTAATAATGACGTCATTGATGTCATTATTTACTCGCAAAATACTACTGCATCTGGTCGCGTTTTGCAGTGTGGAAGCCTTTCTGACCATTCTGAGCCACAATCCTCTGGGCAGTGACAGATGCGTCACATTGACTGAGATGCTGAGAAAGCACAGCCTGATGACCGCTAAGAAGCCGCTAGATATATGAGCAACAGGGTCAAAGTTCAAGGCTCAATGGGCCCTTTTCACAGCAGTGATGTAAACACAGTTATAATTGATAAAAATGACTAATGGTCCCGTTGTATTTTGTGTATCACAGCCATCTCAGTGGGCCAACATGCACAATACCAGGGCCCTGGCCTACCTGTTTTGTGAGGATAGGTTGATTAATTAACGTTAATTAATTACACCTGTGTTTATCTGTGATGACATGTCAAAATGGCTGCTGTGAGAAGGGCCTATGTTATGATGAAGTATATTCCCATTGTGTGTATAGTGCATGCAACAGTAGGTAGTTTGTAAGGGCAACTGCTTCAGAGTTATTCTATTTATTATTATTATAGAGTTCAATATGATTATAGGTTTACTGCAAAATCCAACACAGAGCTGGAGCAACTCTAAAAGGTCACCATGTTCCCCATTCTATGATGCCGTTATTTCTGTCCATCCAAAGTTTAAAAACAATAAACTGCTGAATGAAATGATTGTAAACTTAACACGCTATGTATATATGGTTTAGTTTAACACATTGAGTATGTTTGTTGAGTTAGATTAATATTTCCCAAAGTACTAAAGTGAAAAATTATTAGTATGCTTGCTTTGGACGTTACTAATCAGCTGCCACACAGCTGCTGTATGAGCCAATGATTGAAGCTTCAGAGCTCTGCCTGATTTTTTGTCATACATACATCCTGTATTTCCATCAAAAAAACTATTTAATCTCTGTTTCTGCGACTATCACAGGAGATCACTCTGGGATATATTATCCAGGTAAGCTCTCAGGACCAGTCTCTTTTGTTGGTCTCATATCAAGATAAAATCGTGGATGTGGTGTAATCGGTTTACCTAAAATATTTTCTACTTAACGAAATGTCCAGGAGAAACCCTGACGACAGGGAGAGACCTCCAAGGCCAGAAAAACGGTGTGTAAGCAGACTGCTTGCTTAACAAACTGGACAAATACAGTAGATCTAATACTGACACGCAGTAACACTGTTGTGTCCATACAGGGGGTCCATTTGGAGACGATTTTCCCGGTAAGAATACCCAAGACTAATCATTCACGTTTCATCCCCCGTTTAGTGCCTTGTGTTTACATTTCTTCTCTTTTCAGTAGAGCAGAAGATCGTCATGTTGAGTGCAAAAATCTGAGGGAACCCAGGTAGGTGTTTTTTGTATTTTTGTTCAATTTTCTCACTGTTTCAAACTGTTTAATATTTAATTGACGCTGTTCTTACAGAAAGTCATACTAGAGCAGGTTTTCTATTTTCAAACTTCTGTTATAATAATCAATTGTAGAAATGGAAGAAATACCGTTTGAAAAAATCGATTACTATAAATATATTTATTAACCTCGTAGAAACCAAGGCAACACTGTGAATCTCAGTTTATCGATGTTCCTCTACCACATCACACGGCCCTAATAGGAACCAGACAAACACTGATCTTGTATGATTCCCTCCTCCTCCCGTAGAAACAACACCACCACTGTAAACTGTGACACGCAACTCTTCAAACAGCGCTTTCCATCCCCGAAGGAGTGAGTTTTACAAACAGCAGTTCCTATCTCTTTTAAATGCCATACCACTGTGTCTCAGATACTTATTAATATACTATATTACTATATTAATTATGTGCGTCCTCTCATATTTTTGTTTGCTCCAGTAACCGGAGACCTCCCCACTCTGTCAGGCCGGAGGTTAGTAGTGCTGTGGTAAACAGTGATGCCATTGCTACTTATTTCTGAAAAAGAGTATGTTATGTCATGTTTCCTTACTAACCATTTGGAAAAAAGCATCTAACCAATAATTTCATCCCAAGTTTTTGAACCTTTCTGATAAGTAATGATGTTAACAGCCACAGCTGGTGTTGTTAATCCTGTCCCGGTGGGTATTTCTGTGTAGATTCTCAATTACCCAGGTCATGTTATATGTATTGTTTTTTATATATATCTAGATGTGGTTAGCCTAACGCAACTAGAGTAGCTTTAGATTCTTGATGATGTTTTGCCTCGCTTCCAAAACGCTTCTTTAGTTCTGAATGAAGAAGTCATTATGATCCGACAAGAAAGCCCTTTGGATAAGAGGCAAAACTTCTTTAAGAATCTAAAGAAAGTCTGTTGACCTGTGAGCATATTTAGTTCCTGAGGGTAGTTTGTCTGACCCACACTATTGAGGTAATGCAGTAATATGGATATTGCAGCATTATGATCAGTGGTCAATTGATAAACAGATTCCAACTGAAGAGTTGTTTCCCTCTGCATAGGATACACATTGTTCCAAGCACTTCCAAAGCATAATTTAATGGAAAGCACCAAGGATTCACCATATCAACATCCCAAGTACTTTTCTCACCAGAAACAGAACTATGTGATATTGTAACTCATTCCAATTAACCTCAAATCTGTTACAGGATTTCCATGTGTATGGCAACTATTGAGTTCTTCAAGACATCTCGGAATCATCACATGCTTCCAGGGCGTGTTGCTGTTTATTGTTTTACAATCGTACACATACTGCACAGTACATGTTTGCATGTGCGGGGAAGTGATGTTTGTCTTGCATTTAAACTTGCTTTATGTAAAGGTGTAAGATATGGCTGGAATTTTAGAAAACAATTTAAAGCCTCGTCCTGTCTTCTCATACCACTTGTTAGGTGTTACTTGTTATCTGCCATCAGTCTGGAGGACAAATAATTACTGTTTCTCAATAATGTATGCATGGTCTGTGTACGTTTTGATATTTTTTGTTATATATATTGTGTAAAATCCAAAGTGCCAGAAATGAGAAAACAACTTGCACCCTCACCTCGTTTTCCTCGACGCCAGGATACGAGTTCGGCTGGAGTTCAGTGTGTGGCATCTCCCAGCGCCAAGATTGTGCCGTCTGAATCAGTTATTTTTAACAATTCTCAGAATTTCAGCAGTTTTGTGGAATTGTGTGTATTCTTTCTTAAATAATGCATACCAGCTGTCAAATATAATAATATATTTTTTAAAAATCTTTGAATTTGACTTAATTGTTTGTCTTGTGCATACAATTCTAATGAGAGAGAGAGAGAGAGAGAGAGAGAGAGAGAGAGAGAGAGAGAGAGAGAGAGAGCGAGCGAGAGAGAGAGAGAGAGAGCACTCTAAACGGCTGAGGGGCTGACACACATCTTTTAAATGAGACTGAGACAGGATTTTAAGGACTCAAGAAAACAAAAATCAGAATACACAGCAGAAATTTGAGAACGTTATTTATTCAGCTTTTTTTATCAATGACATCAAAATATTCTTGATAATTCTAATTGAAAATAGGTTTCAGGTTAATACTATAGCACTCATATACATTCTCATCCCAGAAAGAACCATTCTATGCAAGACAGATGCTATTGTGTAGGCAACGTGCAAAAAAATGTAAATAAACTCATTAGAAACTAGCTGATGTAAGAGAAAAATGGAAATCACAGCTTTACTAAACTATATTTCAACGCTAAACTTTCTCACTCATCAGTTGAAAGGATAAGGAGGGGTGTGAGCACTATGAGGCCTTGCAAAGATGAGAAGAAAAGCTGGGGGTTATGCTACCGTCTCAAATATTTAAGAGAGCACGACCAAAGAGACCAGCGGTGCCACCAGGAGCAGAAGGCCAGCACTTGTGCTGCTGGCGCTGTTGCAGTAATTCCCCTGACAGCAGCTCAATTCTGCTCCAAAGGTTTTTGACATCGCTGTAGCTTCAGGTGCGCACACCAGCTTGGAGGCACAGCCCTTCATGGTGATCGATTCACCTCCTGCAGTCACTGAGAGAATGAAAATAATGTGACTGCTTTCATCTACTAGAATCCCTCTCTGATCAGAGGGAATATGTGGAACAGAGTAAGATGTTAAATGCTTGCAGGCTTGTTACCTTTAGTTGAGATGCAGTGGTCTTCAGTTCCCTCACAGTTTAGAGTTGCGGTGCAGTCTTTTCCTTTGCATTGGAAGCACTTTTTACCATTTGCAATGGATTTGCTGGGCACTGTAATATAAAACATACATTGCTCATACTGTTTGGTTATGTAGAGGGGGATTGGGGGGTTATTGCAATGCACTAGTCTTCCTTTAGTGCCTTTTTGAAGCTCTTTATATGCTGGTGAACAGCATTCAAATGAACAGATTTATAAATATTCTCTCTCTTTCAGACACACACATGCATACACATATACACACACAGCTGCACTGTGGCAGTTGGGGGTATAATACTTTTGGGCTCCTCTAGAATGGATGGTGATATTGGGGAAAATGAATTTCCTCATACTGGCTTGTTTTGAAATTTTGAGTCTTGTTTCTCTAACCATATTTGCCCCAAGCATATGTCTCGGGTTCTGATACATTCACTGGCATCAATCCACAATTCACAATGTCTATCAGGCACAAGACATGAATATACAACTTCTATATGTTAAAAATATATTATTTACTCAGTAAAATCATATATGTTTATATTTTATTATTAAACAAGTCATTATTTTGACATCTAAAATATGACAAATGCAACCAACTCTAACTTTTAAGGCGATTAGTAGTAGTGAGGAGAGTAGTCACACTTTTAACAGCGTTTGCTCCTGCAACTAAAACAGCTCTCAGTGTAAATAATACCAACAGACAATATAAGTAAGTTACCAGGGGCAGGTTGGTCATTGCAGAAATCGGAGTTGCAACACTTGCTGTTAATCACGGTTTTAGAGATTCCGAAGTTGATTGAGGCCTCCACACACTCTGGAGCCAAAGCGCAGCTTTTTGAGTTGACTTCAGCAAGTTTTGAACCACCTGCAACAAAAGAGGAACCTTTGTAGACCGGGCCAGGACAAAGCAGTTAACGATAAAACAATGCAACACAAATGACCATACCTGCATATGAAGTTAAACGAAGTGCACCACACTGTTGACCTGACAAAGGGCATTCTATTGCTTTGTTTTGGCAGGTTCCTGAGTGTCCCGGTACACACTCATAACATGTCAGGGTGTGGGCTGTGGAAACACAATATTCAGATAAGTTTAAAAAAAAAAAGTTTTAACATTTGTAAAGGTAAATATAAAATGCATATATGAATGTATGTGTTATCGCGGAGATATTAATAGAAATATCGAGTAAACGCGCCGGCGCGTTGGTCGTCCCCAGAGTCAAAAATGTAAAAAAAAAAATGAAAACATAACGTAAACTTGCCTTTAGGGAGAAGCACAAAGCCAAAGATCAGAGTAAGGAGATGCATTTTGATGGCGGGATACAACAAGTTTCAGTCTGATCTGTTACGGCTATAAGTAGTTCTTTTGAGAAGGAGGTGTCCTCATCCTCAGACCACTCCTATTTTGTTGCTTTGAAAGTAAAAAAAGAAAAGCCTTGTAAATTCACTTGAAATGAAACTCATGTTTAGTTTAGTTTTTTTAAGTTTGCAACTTTTTGACAGATCTGAAAAGTAGTGCAAGAGGTGTCTTATTGCTAGAGGAGCTATAGCACAGAGTATCCATACATAGAAACACTTACTGAAGGGCCAATACAATACAAAGTGAACGACTTTCACTCCGTTTTTACACATAATATATTAACACACATCTCTCATAGAACATCCATGATCCACCCAGTGTAGTTATGTGTACACTTCTGGATGCCCACACAAGGAGAGCAAACGCCATCATCAATAAATCTCAGTGCATGTTTACACGGTTGTGTCATGCGAGGCACTGCCACACTGTAATTATGAAAGGCGGGAAAAATGTTCTCTGTTAATTACAATTAAATATCTCTGAGCATTGTCTCGCTCTGCAGTAGAAATTGTCGTGGCAATTTTGTAATCCCACTCTGACAACGAGAAACGAGACAAAAATCTCTTAGGGGTGTCACACTTTTAATGCTCAGAGCATGGTACACAAGACAAGGTTTAGGTTGAAATGTGCATCCCGATGGGAAGTTGTTCTCTCTCTTTCTACTTTGGCTTAGTCATCCCTTTATGGTTGCTTCTTTTAGTTAGTAACTTGCATGTATTTGTTCAAAAGACAAAGGGTTGATTAGTGATCTGATCGTCTTCTGACGGCACCCAGAAAACAATTATTTAGTTTAGGCAAAGATTCAGCAGATTCAGCATGATCAAACATAGGGGAAGTTAACATGATTACATTGTGCATGATCAGATTAATTCCCCTTGCAAAAGAAAGATACGTTTTGTCCAATACCTTATATTTACTTTTACGTCTCTGCATTGATGAATCTTGGATATGGTTGTGTACTGTGGCATACACGCTAGATACTTAAAGGCGTACACTGAAACAGCTGAACAAGCACAGGCGAGTTAAGACAATGAACTCTTCTTTGACAGAATACATGTAAAACACAGCAAAATAAACTCAAGCCACCTCAATGCAGCCACTTATTGGGAAGTTTGTTGTATTTAACATCTTGGAATATCTTATTGAGTCTTCCTGGAGTTCTTGTTTGACACTCCGAACAGTTCAAAAATGTAATCACTTCAGTTAACCTAATACAAGCTGGTAGAAAAGCTGCACAGAACCCTTAAAATGAATTAGTAGAGATGAGTTTAACGATGCAAACTTGGTTTTGAGAAGCACCGTAGATTGTCATTAATTTAGTTCTGAGAGATGTCTCAGATGACCTCAGCTGCCCAACAAAGGCAGACAAATATATTTGACTGTCAAATGGCAGAGGTTGGTTTTGAACTCAGCCTTGAATCTGTAAATACGGTTTATTTGAGGTCAGTCAACATGCACAACCCTTACTTTATTTGGTAAAGATATACAATATGCATCTGTTGGGCTATTACAGTAACTGGTTATCTGAAAATGTTACGAATTTGCAAAACTTTGCAAAAGTGTATCATGGAAACCTAATGCAACCTCTTAATCATATGTAGTTTTCAATCTGAGTCTAGGGTTGCTCAACAAGTTTCCCACCAACACTTGAGTTTCATTTCTTTGTCAAAAACTCAAGATCAAACAGGTCTAAGCACATTAAAGTTTGTGTGTTCTTTCAGGGGAAACGAAAGCCACACACCAAGGATGTAGAAATCATAGACTTTGCCTTGTCAAAGGTTTTAAAGCAATAAGTCATTGGAGACTGACATAACAAAAGTGCCAAAAAAATAACCCAGATGCAAAATATTTTGTATTTGTTTCCTTTTATTTCTGAGTAATTCACAATTACACTTTTGATTAAGGTTTGAAAGAAAATAAAGAAAAAACAAATACAGATTTCTATATGTTCATGTGTGCACTATCAGGCCAAAACATCACAAAGTCCATAATGGCTTGCAAATAAAAACAAATATTGAATCTTGTTCGATCATGTGCAGAGTTGTGCAACTGGTTTTCTTTTTCTCTCTCTCTCGCCGCTGGTGTGTAGGCTGCAGCTGTGTCGTTTCAACATGACAGATACACAACTTCCTGACAATGAACGCCAAAAGTTTGCAGCTTTTCGTTCCCACCAAAGTCTACTGAAGGTGTCCTGCTTTAATATCTGACTCTTCACCACTGACCGGGCTTCCGTTTCCTGTAGGGTGCAAATGACGGTCTCCACTTCCACAGCCACATTTTCTTTCAGTGACCTGATTATCAGACATAAGAACTTGCAACTGCTATTGGATATGACAGCAGTTCAACCAAGGTGTTAGCAGAGCAGGCGGCTGTACTCTGAGAGGGCCGAGGACTTCTTCACCCCATCCCAGATACGAGCTGCATAGTGAAACCTGTAAAAACACAACACATTTATACAGACCCCAAATTGTACTCACCTGATGAAACGGATGTGTTCCAAGGAGCAGTTTATGCAGTATGCGTCTTTACCACAAGCTCGCCCACACCTTGAAAACTTTCACTACAAACAATGAAGGCTACAACTTCAAAATGTAAATAAAAACTGAAACTGCAATTAAACTGGTTATAGTAACACAAAAAAGATATGCTTTGTAAATCTCTATTTTTACTGCACAAACCCTATTCAAATTCAGGTTCTGTTTCATTGGCAAAAACCATAAACCTATTTATCATAAATGTTGTATTTGCATCTAAAAAGAGCACTATCCTTAAAGATGAGATCAAATGAAAATGCCTTTTTAACCCTTTAGATCATATTGTGCACCAATTTAAAAATGTATGCAAATATTTCTTTTTACAGAAAATCAATTTCTTGTATTTTTCATTGAAGAATGTGATGTTTACCAGTTCTTCTCAGTGAGGATGGTGTGTGACAGCTGACAGCGGGGCATAGCCAATATTTGGCTGCGGAGTTTTGAAACCATGGTTGAGAAGGCAGGATGTCCTCTGTACCCCGGGAGCAGAGAGAAGAGCGGGTATGTTCCCGTCCCTAAACACCGTACAAAGATTAACTCACATTTTACTCGATATACAGGACAACAATTGAGTTCTGCCTTATGTGAAGCTACATTCTCTATAACCTGCTTTAGTCAGATTATCCTCCCCATCATTCTCCTGCATAGGAAGGAGGAACATGTTGACTTCAGTTGCCAGATAGTCCTGCTCCAAACCAGGAAAGATGTTGCAGTCTAGCATGGACAATGTACCTAAAAACAAACCATGTATAATGAGATGAGTGCAGGTGTGGCATCATGGAGCAACTATTTTGTTAACCAAAGCTCTAAAACAAATCTAATCACAGTGGTATTGTTGGTTGACCCATGACATTTCCATTAAACAAAGTTAGCTCTTAAAAACAGCCACAGAATGAACAGACTATGTTTATGTATGAAGATGATATTCTTGTAGTTTTTAACCTTTGTACTTGAGATGAGAGTGGGCCATTAATTTGTCCACAACCATATACATGTTTTTTAGATTCCTTGGGCAGAAATCATCCCGTCTGGCTTTATTCTGGAGGAACACTGGAGGAGGGAGACATTTTAAAAAAGCTCATTAAACCTGGTTGATGTGTGTGAGATTGTGTGTTTCTGCATTAAAAAGTCACCTATATGAGGATAGTACTCTGCTCCATCGTCACTGCCTGAAGAGCCAGTGCTGTCATGGCTTGCAGACGGAGTGGAGGGTTTCAACATCTCAGCGGTCTGAAGAAACCTACCCACAAACATCAATACATGTATGAGCATATGAATATAGTTTTAATACATACTTTAAAAAAAGACTATCCTTTAATTCCTTAACTTCTTAGGATATATAAGTTGTTACATTTGGCTAAAATTATTCAAATTAAAGATTAGAACTTCATGTGGGCATCTTGAACAGATAATATTATATTGGACAAGATGAATAAGTGTCGGCACAAGTTAGACTGGTACATTTTCAACAGGTCTGGTTTTGCCTGCATTTGTTGTCTACTAGACCAACTGAAAGACAAATACGATTGAGCTTATGAAAAAGCAGAAGACAAATATCCTCTCAAGATACACGATGAAATGCTCAACATTCCTGAGGTAGGATGGGGATTTGAGAGCTACCCTCTTTTTCGTCCCGTGAATCTTGGCAGTAACTATAACAAAGAGCCATTCCAGATTACTAAGTACCAACCTGTAGAGGTTTAAGTCAGTGAACCAGTCTTGAACCACAATGACCACATGGCACACTGTGAACAGGAAGGCAGCGATCTGAAGGGACTGTTGACAGATTATACACAGAATGCTAATGTGGTCACATGCATCATTAAACGATGAATCAGAGGACTAAAGGTGTGTATTGGTCCCTAGAGGTTAAGCACCAGTGCTCACATAAACAACTGGTGTTTTCACCTGCTGCCATCTGCAAGCCAGCCACTGACCTGCATCTCCACGTATGTGTGAGGGAGGTTATACTCCGGAGGCAACTTCCGATCGTTGTTGATGAGGTGGTCGAGAATGGATGGGCTGAGCATCGGCTGAAGAAACAAAGAAAGGCATTCACACACAGCTCATCAGTCCTCAACCAAACACAGCGTTTCAAGTTAACCGTAACTACGACATTTCAATTTACACAGTTCATGACTTGCATACATTCAACACGCTGACAGCAAATTAATAAATACTACAAAAAAAAGGAAGAAAAACTGCATGTGCAAATACTACATTCATACCTGTGTATCCAAGAAGATGACTCTCTCCTGTGTGATGAAGAAATCAATGCCTGTACTCTGGTTTCCTCCTCTTTCCTTGATTTCTTGAGTCTGGGCTCTGAATACGTAGCCCCTGAGCAAAGAAACATGCATTCCATCATTTAAAATGACTGCACTGGTTAAGCTTAAAGAAATTATGTGCAACAACTGCAAATGCATAGATAGGATGTAAAGGTCTGAATAAGCAATTTAGCCAGTACTTCAAATGTTCTCTAAACAAACAGTATTTGATCATAAGATTGTCTGCTGTGTGGACATTATCACACACTGAACTGATTTAAAGATATATAATATAGGATTAGCAGAAATACTCCACTAGACTCTGCAGAAGTAGATTTGTTTACTATATCGCCCCCGTGTGTTCACAAAGAGTACCTTCACTTTTTAAGTGTAGCTTTAAAATGCACACTATGGTGAAACTTATAAAGCAACATACCATCACATTTTCAATGGGTGACCATGTGCGGCGTTTTTCAACACTGACCTCATACACCAAACTGGCATCTGACAAACATTACTGCATTGTTTCAAATTCCTCTTACATATTAGATGATATTTTCTATCATTAGGGGAAAGCCTCATCCTTGCCAGCATCCTTTAACTGTGGACTTCTTCATGGTTCAACTTCCCTTTTAGCCACTATTCTGTTTTCTATCAATAAATGAAACAAATGCATATAACCAAGCAGTTTACAAGCTTGAACTTATTGTTGGTGTTACAACCAACCTCACCTTTGATCTTCCTCAGGAGTGTTGGCAGACAACAGTGACATGATTGTAGATTTCCCACTTCCCTGCAGGCCAATGACTCCCACCACCAACATATCTGTCTGGTCCCTCAGATACTGCAACACATGTTGAACACAGAACTTCCTTTGAGTACATACAGTGCATTATATTGAAAAGATAAAAGATGAACACATCCTTTAATACAACGGTTCCACAATCAACTAAAGTCATTAACTCACCTCCATGGCACTGTCACACCAATTCATCTGGTCATCCACGAGCTTAATGCTGTGCTTCATCTTCTCAGGGGGGAGGAGTTTAGACTGGCCAACCATGGCTGGAAGTCACATGAAAACAAGATTTACTTTAATTTTCTATGGGGGTGTAATTTGGCCTTATTAAGTGCATCCAAGTATTCAAAACATCAGTTTCTGACATTTACAGTAGAAAAAAAAAAGATATTTTTGTGAAATCTACAATAGCTCACGGTCCACAGCGCTGCTCGATGCAGAAGCACCCATTCCTCTGTTTTGGATCTGGTATACAGGCTGGGTGGGTCGCTGACCCTCCCTCTCCATCTTGGAGGGCCCAGGACCACCAGAGGGTTGAGCTGCCGCATCTGGAGGGGTACCCAGCTTCCCTCCATCATCCCTGGCTTTCATTAGCATGATGGGCTTCTCCAGGACTGGAGCTCCACTGACAGGTGCATTCTGTGAGGACTTGGCCTGGTGAAGGATGCAACAACAGCACAGGTCAATAGATTGCATGAGCTGAGAAGGAGAAGACCACAATACAAACACGCTGTACTTTCTGTAATGATCACGTATTAACTGTGACTCGTTTTGTTGGCATTGTGAATTGTAAATTCTGGAAAGAATTATGTAAAAGTATAAATAATACCTAACACTGCCAAACATTAAAAGTATTTATTACCACACTTTCTTCTCAAATGTGATAACAACATTGATTTCACATATTACTGTCATGCTAAAGTATATTTGTGGTTAATATGACAACCCTTCAAACAGTACTACTACCTAGACAAATCCAAATGATCTGATGTCATTATTATTGTATGTGTTTGATGAGAAGTTTTACAATAACAGTTTAGTATCTTGGATAACTTAACATACCCTTTCCCCAGGGGGTTTTGCAAGAATGATGGGGGTCTTCTGAATGAGTGGGCCTGGTGGATCCTCGCTCCCATCCTGGACAGACAAACTGAAGTGAGTCACTGTTCTTGTGCAGAAATCAAACCAGCAGTCACAACAACGCAGACTTCATTATGCCAGTGTGTGTTTGTAGTCTAGCTAACGTTACCCTGCGTTCCCTCGGTTGATATTCTCGATCCCGACTGGGACCGGACAGATTTTGCCCCGGAGGTCCTGGATCTCTGTCCCCCCGGCGTCGCCTCCTCCTGCGTCCCTGCCCGTACATCCCGGGCTGACTGTGACCGGACTCCGACATGTCGCTGCTCACCTGAGTCACCACAACAACACAACCGATGACAACAGTAAGCTAGCTAACGATAGGAACCCAAGTCCGAGCAGAGGCGAGCTAAAGATACTAAAATATCTTCTAAACAAGAAACCTACTCTAAGCTAGCAATCCTGTAACCATTACTGTCGATGACGTTTAGATATATGGAACGGTGACATCGTTAAAGTTTATAGTGAAGTAGAGTTAGCTAAAGCTTTCCGCGTGTGCACTGCGCTAGTTTCAAAACACAGCGTTAAACGTTACGGTACTGAAAGAAACTCCACCCGCCTGCTATGTGTTTAGTGACCAATCAAACGAACCTCGTCCGTCTGGTAAATGAAGTCGTCATGAAACATCGCAATGATATTAGTAGTTCCGCCACTTTTGGGATCCGTGGACTCGCTTTACTGTATATTTTACTATACGATGACATCCAATTGCTCTTGTTTATCCTTCTTCGGCTGCTTTTTGTTTGCTTGAATTAAAGAAAGTAACATACATTCACAATAATAATCAAATTGTGTTATGTTGAGTTTCATAACTCGCATACTTCAAATACCTTACAAATATTGAGTGTATGCTTTGCTCCAATTAAAACAAAACATATTGATTCAATTCAATTCAAAAGCGTCTTAAATATTGTCAAGTTAAACTCGACAGAAAGTTTTCACTTAACTGAATTGCAGTAATAGTAATATACGGTATGGAAAATGAGTTTTCACCGGTTTGTAGAAATATTCAACATTCTGTTGCATTCTGGGAGGTGTAGCCGTCCCTCTTCCGGTTTTAACCGGATATGGAGGAGTTCGGCGAGTGGGCGCCATCAATATCATGACGGTGTCTCTTCAAACATGAAATTTGAAGGGTTTTCTTTTTTGTAATGTGCTTAATCTTTACATACAAGTGGACGTGGACAGCAGTGGTTCATGTTTTTAAGAAACGCACAGTAACAGTTACCTGACTTGGACCAATCGTTTGGATTCATCACATTATTTCACCTTTTCTCTGTGCTGCAGGCGGCAGTTTCTGGTCCTGTACTTGTGGACAGAGGTAAGTAATGTTGTGTAAAGTGTAATATATATAGGTCCCCTGTTCAAACACAGTCGTCCTCTTCCACTAAAACATATGTAACGTTGCTATACACGTAGAAACGGTTGTAAAGAGGAACTAAATGGGTTGTGCTGGTAATCGAGGCAGCGTTTATTGTGAAGTCATGTAAAAACTCAAGAGATGAAACTAATGATTATTGTCATAATTCATCATTATTGTTGTTTGATTAATTGACGGTTAAGTCTTTAAATACTAAGTACATTGTGAACCTGTCAATTTCTCAGACCCTAAGGTCACCTCTTCAAATTGCTTTTTTGTTTAAAACTCAATGTTATTAAAGTGCTCTATAACTGGCAAAAACATTGACATATGACAACAACAGTAAGAGTCTACAGCCATGCTAACATCTTTATACTTGGACACAGGGAGGGTTTGAGCTAAATGCTAACATGCAGTGCTAATATTCTCACAATTACAGTGCTTCTATGCTGTTGTTAAGCAGGTATACGCAATCTTAGTGTGGTAGTATGCTAACATTAGCTAATTTAATATAAACAAAGTACAGCTGAGGCTGATGGGAATGTAATAATTTTGCAGTTATTTAGTCATAAACCAAGCTAGTGTACTAATTGAAATTTTGAACCGAGGATGGTGTTCGATGAAAATTCAGAGGATAATAAGTTTGGGGGGTTGATCCTCTGGGGACAATGCATTTCTGTTTGATAATTGACTCACGCTAGCAATTATGAAATGATTTGAACTTATTATTTTTTGTAGTATCATTGTTTCAGCTCGACACCAAACATATAATTACTGTAGTTTGGCTAAATCTTAATTTTACTAAGTTAATATGATTAATGATAATAATCGTGATTGTAATAATGACAATGACTAAATAAATAGTTGTCTGCCTTCATCATTGCTCTGTGATGCAAGTATAAAACCTGTAATATGGATTTTAAAGTGAGTCTGTTCATTCTGCTTAAAATTACAGACCACCCAGAGGTTTGCCTTGACCAGCTCCATATGTCTGAAGACTTGAGCAGTGATGAAGAATGGTGTGTATCCACAAAAAGGCAGTTGGATGATGCACACACAGAGGTGAAATGTTGGGAATGTGGCAAAAAATTCAGGAAAATAAAAAGCTTGATGTTGCACTACAAAAGCCACAATATCAAAGCCACCTGCCACATCTGCGAGGTTACTTTCCGACGCCAGACGTCCCTCTCCATGCACTTGGATAATGTACACTTGCCACCACTCTGCAAAACGTGCAATCAGTACTTCAGTAACTCGTGGGAGTTGAACAAGCATGCAGAGACGCAGTGCATCGGCTCGCCATTTCCAATAGCCCCTGCTCTGATTTTTGCGCCCCTATATCAGAGTCAGAACAGTGACAACCTTCCCATTGACGGGACTGCACTGCAAAACACTTTAAAGTCAGTGCATCGCGACTCAGAGTCCGAGTTGAGGCTACAACAAAGAATTGAGATGAAGCCAGAGAGAGCCGAGACATCTGAAAACAGTGTCGAGTATGTAGTGGTTGAAGACAATAACGGTATTGAGATGGAAATTGAATGTGAGAAAGCAGATGACTCATCGAGCACTGAATCTGATGACGAAGATAAGACGCACTCTAAATCTGCAGACTTGTGTCCGGATGATCCAGAATCAGACGGTGGCTCGAGTTCATCCGATTCTTCCAGTGACTCCTCTCATAGTTCGCACTCTAAAACCCCGCCTGGAGCCCTTCCTGCTGTTAATAGTTCAACATGTGCTGCGTGTGGTAGAGGGCCATTTCGCTCAATGAAGCTACATTTGCTGCACTGTAGTGGTATAAAGGTGAAATATCAGTGTTCAGTGTGCAAGAAGCTCTTTCTCACTGAGGCGTCTGTTAAGGAACACTACATGCCTTTGTATTCCTGTGAAATCTGTAGCCAAGTTTTCCCTCATGAGAACTCGTACCATCACCACCAGTGTCCCAAGGGAACCAAATCACCTCTGGTCCTCTTTTGTTCAGAGTCAATGCCGCATGCGTGTAACATATGCAAATCCTTTTTCACCTCTGAGAAAACTTTGTTAAATCACGTCACCAGAGTTCACACGTCAGTGGTCAGCACCAAGGTGTGCATCCTTACCAATCCATCAGCGCTGATTGATTCACCAGCTCTCCTTGGCACAGCAGCCAACAGTGGTCCAAATGTGGTCAACCAGGTCATGAATGGAAAGCTCCATGTTGGCCAAACATATGCAGGGTCTCTGTCCACTGTTGTGAAATGTAGACCTTCCTCTCTCTCAACCTCCTCCCACGCAGACAGCCCGCATGCCGCTATAGGCATGGCGTCCCATGCTGCACCTGTTAGAGCGGGGAAAGACGGTGCCCAAGGTCCACAGAACCAGTCTTTAAGCCGTCTGTCTACACCTTTATGTGTCCTTCCTGGTGCCACTGACACAACTCCAGCCTCGGACCCCGTCACCCCACCGATGCCCACGATCATGGCCTTGTTTGAGAACGACAGCCAGGACGTGGCTTTGGTGAAACGTATGAACACAGGCTGGCGTTCCAAGACCCCTTACCCCTGCCGGCAGTGTGGTGCCATCCTACGGCAGCCCTCCTTCATCATCAGCCACCGCTACCTCCACAGAGGCCACCGCTCACACAAGTGCCAGTGCGGCCGGGCTTTTAAGCACCGGCTGCACCTGCTGCGACATTGTGTTCAGCATGCAGAGACCGTGAGCTACATCTGTGTCAGCTGCGGGGAGACTTTCACGGGTGCCAAACTCTTTGCTGAGCACATGAAGGGCAAGCTTCGGAAAAAATCCTTTTCTGGACGTACATGGAAACGTAAAGTTAAGAGGAAGTGCAGAATGCCTTTTACATGTGACTGTGGACAACTTTTTTTAAGGCCTTCGGCTTATATATGGCACCAACTTAAATACAGGACCAAAACTAAACAATCCAAGAAGCCCTCGGAATGACAATGCAGACACCTCCCTGGTTTCTACTCCACTTTTAGGTACTTTTCTCCAGCTATGTGCACCACATTTTTAAAACAAAGGGTTAAATCAAGAGGAATCTTTCACATTACGATTGTTGCCACAGTATTTTGTTTAATTTTGAACGACAACATTTAAAGCAAAATCACATTCACACATTCAAATACATTCATCCTTAATGGATTTTAATTATAAGCATGTCCTGGATGCTTGTTAAGATGTTTTCACCTCGTGCAAAATGATACATGATACAGATAAACAACGTTTGAACAAGTTACTCATAAATTCATTTGACAACACACATTAACCCACATGGAACTATTTCCAGTGTTGGATTAAATTAAAACATCGAAACTCCAGTTTATCCTCCAGAGAAAGAGTTAATCCAGTTTAGCCATTATTTATTCTTCTCACAAAGTGCATTCTTAAGAGTGAGGTTTGTATTGGAGTTTTCTGAGTCCTTTTTGTTTTTTACATTTGTTTTTACTACAGCTGATTCAAATGTTATGCCCCTGTGAGACATTATAGAGGTCTCAGTATTAAGGTTGAAAATAGCATGTCTTTTTTTGCAGTTATATAATCTCCATGATTTCAATGTCAACGTTCCTCAATATTATGTCTTTTTTATATTCATGTCCACTAGATGGAGCTGTTGGGTTGCTTTTAAAGACAACTAACACCCACGTTGTATTGTTCTCAGAGCAGGTGTAAACTGTAAAATGCTATTTCTGCATCAGCTGATTACAACATCAATCTATGCGTTTCTGTTGTTATCTCCTATAAACCCAAGGATTTACAGTTTAAAATAAAGGTTTCTGCCCAAGATACTTGAATTGAAGTTTAGTTTCTTCTCTTGTTTGAGCATCAAAACACATCGTTGCATTCACAATTCTATGGATGGGTTAGAGGAAGGAATTGTCAGAGGTTGCATTATATTCAATAAGCCTGGTTGCGAACAATTATCAACTTAGTAACCATTAAACTGTCTGCTAACGGAAAAGAGGATGAGAGTTTTCTTTTAATGAGACTGTTTAACACTCTGCAAGAAATATCAAATAAAATTAACATCTAAGAATATGTATCTTATTCCACAGGAATAAGGCAGTGATAGAGTCCATCAATGAAACTTTACAAATAGGGTTAGGGTTCAATCTATACCCTGGAGCCTTTGACAACGTGGATTACAAGGCTCTCCACGCTCCTTGTTTGTTTGAGATTTCTCGAAATGTCCTGTGTGATTCTCACACAAGGAGTGGAAGTCTTATTTTATCCGTATATTGTTCGAGTCATTGTGCAGGTCACTGGTCCAGAAGATGAGATCTGTAGCAGGTATGCCAGTCCTTCAAGTGGTTCCGCATGTTAGGAGTCGAGAGCAGCTCCGGGTAGGATTTACTGTCTCCCTCTCATGGATACTGTAGATGAAAACACTGAAGACAATTATCTGTCTCAGTAACAAATGTATGTAGCCATGTCACCTGCGAAAATAATCCACAACAAAAAAACGTTATTCACGACTCAGCTTGGATACCATATCCTGCACTGTGTCGATAGCAGATCTGTGCAGCGTCGCTAGAAGCCTTAAGCGCTGCTTGTACCTGATCTCTGGGCTGCGGTGACGTAGGACCTGAGACAGTAGCTCAGAGGTTTGTTGGAAGCAGCGACTCAGCTCGTCCAGCTTCTGCTCCATGGAGAGGATACGCTGCTCCAGCTCCCGATAGGAGTTGTTCCAATTGGCACTGAGGTCGCACATGATCATCTGCATCTGTTGACATCATCCACACAACGCAAATGCAAACGTTTTTGTATTTACAAGGTGAAAACACTGGGCTCAAAACTGCAGCAAGTTCAATATCACTTTATTTGGTGCAGACTCATTTTACATCTATCTTGCAGATTTATATGGAAGCGTTGGAGAGTCTCTCTCGAACTGGCTGACTCGAAACCAACCCAGTGTTGCCAACTTAGAAACTGTGTCACTACATTTAGCAGGCCCTTTTGCAACCTACTTTCAAAAAAGAAGCCAACAGCAACAAATCTGGTTTCTTTTTTAGTCCTCTGCGCTCTCATTGGCTGTGGCTCAGCTGCATTCAGTCAGTAAGAGTGTGCAGCATTCACAGACTGTAACTAACTGATTGCAGTGGTTTGACATCTTACCAAAGGGCAACACTTGCAGTCTGGAAAAACTAGGTTTGTTTAGACTATAAATCAATTAGGAAAATGCATTTTAAAGTGCACAAATTACACATTAGTGCCTCTCACTGGGTAACGTCTTTATATCTTGGGTTTTTACCACATGGAAAACTTTTCTGGGCCTGTGAATTCCTGACACAAATGACTCCTGAGACATTTTATGGAGATTTTTATCAAGCATTTTATGTGTCTGAACACCTAGCAATAACGAGCAGGTTGTAAAATACTGCTTAATAGTCTATGTAAGTAGTGAGTGGTTTTAGTCTAGTCTTTCCAGTGAAACATTCCAGTGACAGCTGTCATTTACCTTAGGGAGGTCCACCATCTCACTGACGTAATCTCTCAGCTTTTTTTGTTTGAGGCGCAAATGCCGAAATCTGTGCAAAAAAGAAAAGAAGCTTTGATAGATCTCATTCATGTATTTTAAACATTTGTATTATTCCAAATGTTACACTGAGTCACCGAAAAGGGTTCTGTTCAAAGAAATGTCATGTTCTAGTGCAAGACCTTTTACCAGTTTAAGTTTTTTTAAAAGAACAGTAAGACACTACTGTGTAGTATTCAGGGTGTCAAGATGCATTCTCGAAGATTTTCATTGTAATAATAATTTGTTAAGTCACTATCAATCGTAGAAAGAGGTAACACAAAGGTGATGGAGCCTCTGGCCCACTGATGAAAGTATTGCAATATCTATATATTTGCAGTTTTACAAAATGGGTTTCTGTGGCAACATTCCTGGTAAGAATTGAGGTGTTACAGTTTTTCTCCATTGTATACAAACCAAAAATGTCACTATACAAACAAGTTTCAATTCTGAGAAATTGCATGTTAGTATCTAATTTCAAATGCAGCACAACGCTCCAAAACTCAAAGCACAATTTCTTTGTTTTCCCTCAAATAAAAATTCCAAAACAACCAAGACTGAAATCTCAAGCATTGCCTCTTTAAATGCTCCAATGAATTCTGAAACGCACATCTGCAAATGGAGCGTCCTATTTTTGTCATTCTGGCACAATACAGAAACTCTGATTTGTGGAGGAATATGCTGAGTATTCCACTACTCAACATGCAGAAGCACGCTGTGTTTGTTAGATAGCTATAAAACATTGCTGGAAGGTTTTTGACATATAAAGGTAGAAAAGGGCTAAATGTAGTATCTGGTGTATCTGGGATGGATGAAACCACCAAAAAATGAAATATGGAAGCCAATATTTCAGCCGGTCTCTGGAGACATTAGAGCGATGGTCTCATGATCTTCTTAATCCTATCGGGTGGAGGTGCCTCCTGCTCGAACTTTCCACGGTGTATTTATTTATAGTGGCTCTCCCTGGTTTAAAGCAGGAAGTGCAACCCCTCCACCCAGTCTAACACACACTCACACACATTATCCTTTTGTCAGGATAATGAAGCATACAGTCACACGTCTGGACTTCCTGTCTTGTGCAATCCACTTGTTCTTAGAAGCTTGGGCTCAATAACAAAGAGACACAACTCAAATGGAAAAATACGTGCAAAAAGAAGATGGCTCCAGTGGGCTTTAATTAGTTGTTTGCCAGTATGTCTAAGATCTTTGCCTTGAATTCGGTGGAACAAAAGGGTGGACCCTTGTTCACACATTCCTCGCCCACAGAAAATAGGCCAACAAATCTAATTGGTAATCTGAATTAGCCATTAAAAATGGTGACTCTGTGGTTAAGCATGTTGGCACTAAGTTAATGACCTGTAAATTACACATGGAAGGCACGCAACCCACAACCAACGTACATCCCTCGCCCAGACACACACACACACACACACACACACACACACACACTGACATCCTGCCTGATGCCACCATTTTGTGACACAGTAACTCACACTCTTATGGCTTCCAGAAGGCATCTCTGGTGTCTTCGGTGCTCACCGCGGTTGCCCTTTGTCAGGTTTGTGCGGTGCAGAAGCCAGCATTCCCTAAGCACATTAGCAGCAGCGTGCCGGATCTGGTGAAGAGACAGACACATTAAAATCAACCGATCAAACCGCGGAGGTTGCAGGAGCAGTTACGACCATGATAAGACCATCAAGATAAAGTCAATCAAACATGTAAGCTTGATGGGTAACACAGCGCTTATCATGTTTCTTAGACAGAAAATGTTAATCATTTTTGCATCGGAAGTAAAAGTGTGACTCATCTAAGGCAGCTGATTAAATCCAGATCTATTTATCTATGTGATGCTTATTTCAGATAAAAGTAGAAGTCTTACATAGATGCTCATATACAAGAATTTGAACAGGCCACACAGACTATAAGTGAGGGATACAAGTTCTCTGGTATCACCTTTGCACCTTTCTCTTTGATTCTATTCATGTCTCTTTGGCTTCCTGCACAAATCACTGTAAGTGCCCTGTGATGATGTCACTCTGGCCCTGTTGTGAGGGTTATTAATAGAGGCTGTCAGTGTCTGCATCCAGATGTCTTCCCTTGTTCCCATCGGTGTAAATCTGGACTGCACCAGATAGCTCAGAAGGATGCACAAAAACACACACAGACACACACACACACACACACACGGACTAGAGCAATCACAAGCAAGGCATAAAGATGCAGCAAGTGACAGGATGCAGCCACCGGGAGAAAGGAAATGGTTGTATCCTCCAAAGCAGTGCACCTACCGCAGTCAGACACTGCTTTACACTGCTAGCGAGAGGCTGTAACACAAACTGACACTAATATACTAGGATCTCTATCCATCATTACATGTTTATGTATAGTCCTGAGACACTTTTCTGGCTTCATGTTTCCTTACAAGTGTTTTTTTATCAGACACCTCTTTCTTCCCATCACTAAGCAAACACTTGAATCCTGTCCAAGCCTACAAACAAAGTCCTCTGGAAGCCACTTCCACACACACTCACACACACGTACGTAAGCTCAACCAGTTTCCTGCCCATCGCTGAACCGTCCTGAACTGACACAAGTTTCTTTCCTGACAGAGATCAGATGATTTCCTCTGTTTGACACCTTGAAAATGCTATAAAGAGGTTGGCTTCTCCCTCCTCCTTTCCCACACTATTCTGTCCTCTGGTGTCTGTTATTGAAGGAAAAACTATTATTTTAATAAGACTCAAAAACCAAAACACACATGCCACACAAAAAGGTAGTGACGCATCCATCCTGACTGCTCCATCCGCTTTGTCGTTCTTATTTGTCTTGCTATGGGGCAGTAACATTGGTTGGAAGGGAGGGTAGTTAACTGTTTACTAAATGATTGTATAGGAAAGTTTATTCAATTATTTGATAAATATTATCACAAAAATAACAGCCACTGTTTTCAGGTTGTACAGCTCCTGTAGGGAACCTTCAACGATAAAAAAATACACTTTTGGACATTTTGATTTAGATCTGTTTGTCGTTGTCAAAGTTGGTACGATGTTCCTAGTGATGTCATTAGGGTTTATATTGTCACATTTTGCTACACCTACGTTGATTTTCCAGGTTAAGAGTCATCTGTCCTGTATTAAGCTGTTATAGTTATGTGTTAATATTTGTATGTAAAGACTCTATTTCATATATTGTTGAATTCTACTTTACGGTATGGTGGTTTTACATGTTTTTGGCTCTTTTATTACAGATAACATATTTTACATAACTGTCCAAACCATACCAAAGTGTTTAACTTTTTTTTGATTGAGTTATGTTATTGTCGTCTGGCACTGCAGAACAGACTTTTCTAATCATTCTGCACTTCCTCAGCTGCATTACCACACATTGTTCCAGTGACTTTGACAACAATAAACACAGACGTGCTGTTCATTGAGATAGATTACCTAACTAAAACAAGTTCCAAGTTTCTGCAAGCTGGTTTTCATATAAAAAAATAATGAGAAGGTACATTCCAAAATCTACAACATTTCAGCTGGTTTTGAAACAGAGTTTGCAGTAACATAAAGTATGCATGATTTGTAGTAAATGGGCTGAAACATGCAATAAAATACTGGTATCGTCTTTGAAGTAATACTTGTCAGATGAAGCCTGTCAGTGGATAAGAGACAGCAAAATTCCTTGTGAAAATGGCCATGTGTGTACATCCAAAAGTTACACTTCTGATCAAGAAACTGCTGCAGAGAATGAATCAGAAATCGGTGAGTTGCCATGTTATTCTTATAGATGTATTGCAGTGTTTTCATAATATAAACTTCAACATTATAATCCTTTTGCTAAGTAACTTCACTTTTTGCTCTTACCCTTTTAGAGATCTGGATGTCCAGCATGAAGAAGTGCACATGTTTCTCTCCTTTGTTCAACGCCAGCATCTTGGTAACGACTGCCACCAGCATGGCAGTGCAGGCTACACCCTAGAACCCAACACACACACACACACACACACACACACACACGGACATCGGCATGGTTTGTCAATGATCATGTAAGCATTTGAGATTGATCCTGTATACTGTAGTGACATCAACAAGGTAGAACTCAAGAAAAACGTTCACAGTCTTGTGTGTTTTGCTCCACCATTCTTCTCCTGGGAAAGCACTTCTTCAGAAATCCAAATGTTGATCTTCATACCTCATATGGTTTTGTCCGATAAATCAAAGTTATATTTACACAGAGAGTTCAATGGTTAAACACAGGCCTGTGTGGCACTGCTATAGTGCTGGTTTCCTCTGAGAATAGCTGTGTGCTATTGCTGGACAGAGAACTACAGAATGATGGTTATATTCAAAAAGGCCGCCGACCAAATCACATCATAGTCACACAAACAGACACTTGAAAGGAAACACAGACAAATCACCACGCTGATTTCATGTCCACCACTGATAATCATAAAACATCTTTACCTGTTTTCCTCTTTTCAGCTTGCATTAGAGAGAGAGAGAGAGAGAGAGAGAGAGAGAGAGAGAGAGAGAGAGAGAGAGCAAGATCAAGCATGAGCATAAGAAAAGACAGTTTTAGAAGATATATATTTATCTTTCCCTCCAATATCCACAAAATATCTGTAATTACACCATCTGTGAAACCTAGGAGGTATAAACTCTTTCCTTGGATCCATCAACACACAGTGATGGGATGCAAACAGCGTTGTCAACCCCTGAAACACAGCTGCAAATTGAGTTATTGCTGAAGTCAAGCAGAAGTGCTGACCATAGAGGCATTCAGCCATATTACAGGTGTGAGATCCCAGTGACTGGCTCCTATAACTGCCCTGATGAGAGTAGGACATTTATTTTTTTCCAAATCACAGGCACAGGTTGGCACACCCTCCTGTTGTTAGTGGTTCCAAAGTCAATAAACCACCTAAAAATGGATATGGTGGAAAGTTTCCCCTTATAAGGATGGAAGCTTATAAAAACAAGGGAGATGGAGAATGTGAGAGAGGTAAAAGATTGTTTTCCACTCTGTCACAGAAGTGTCTGAAGCGGACTCGTGCCCACATCCAGAACCGCGGCCTGCTTATACCACAATTTAACGCAGCAGAGGTGAGGCAGCGACCCATAATCTATTCCCTATTCAAACACAGCCACTCCTCACTCTCAGTGACTAATTGTTTATTTTACTTTACAGTCAACCCTCCTGTTCTATCTCGGACCCTCCCTTCCACCTTTTCTTTTTATTCTTCTCCTTGCCAATCCTTTGCATGCTTATTAAAACACATTATATTGCTGTAATTTAAAACAAAATGCACTTTCATGTTGTTTTTTTTGCTTTTATTTGCTCCTACTATTTGGAACTCATGTGATGCGTTCTATTCTTTCTCTCTGGGATATTTTAATTTGTTTCTTTTATTTTCAAGGTATGACAAAAGAGAGGAGTCACTGGGTGCACCAAAACAATGACATCATGCTTCATGCAGATGTTTTATGTGGACTGCATGCTGACAGCTTCCCCCCTCAGTCTTTTTGTGTGAGTGCCTGGTACCAACAAGGTCATGCAGAAGCACCAGCCATTCATTTACAGCTGTGAGCTAAATCACACACACAAGGGAATGGAGGCGTGCAGGTCTGTCAGCACCGCTAGGGTGTGCAGCTGGGCATTCAATTCATAAGTATTCAAGATAACTATATAGGCTGGGATAGAACACAAAAGGCGCAGGAGAGAAGTGAACTAGCTGAACTGACTGAATATGAACTGGGGAAACTGAATAGGAAAATGATGGAAGAGCTGCTGCAATGGAACAGAGCAGAAATGGAAGGGAATGAAACAAACCAGAGAGGATGATATGGAACAGAATAGAGCAGAACAATATGGAACGGAACAGAAGGCAATAAAACAGAACAAAACAGAACATGTTATATTGGGGAGGAATGGAACAGAACAGAATGGAACAAAATTAAATTAAATGGAGAAAATCAGAACAAATAGAACTTAATAGAGAGACTCAAATGAAACCAAATAGAACAGAAGGGAACAGAGCAGAAACTGAATAAAAGTAAAAGTAAGGGAGCAACAGACCTCTGTAGAAACAACACAACGGAACAAAATTAAGTGAAAATGAGAAGGACAGCAAGAGAACATCTTGTTTTGTGCCTTACCAAGCTGATAATCCATGCAAAGAAGAAGGGGGGGAAGTGAAACAAAGATAAGACATTGTGTTTATTGAACTGAGCATTAAATGTCTTTTGTGTAGAAACCACTACTGCTGTTCTGGCCAAGTCTTTTTTCTGATAAGAGGTCAACAAAGCCAAAGCAAGCGCTTGAAACGACTCAACAGGTGTCGATACCCCTCAATATGCACAATTTGTTCTAGCGCTTGCAATATTTACCATGACTCCAGTGAAGAGACACACCGCTTTGCCGCAGCTTGTGTTGGGCGCCACATCACCGTAGCCCACAGTGAGGAAGGTGATGGCTATGAGCCACATAGCCGTGTCCATGTCGCCTGTCGTTGCTTCGGTCTGCCTGCATGACGGAGGAGAAAGCAGGAACCTGTTGTGTATTCTTATGGACTGTAGTTAAAGGCAAGGTCCCAGCCACATTTTAAACCTATAAATCTAGCCATAGTTAACTTTTACGTAAGCTCAACCATGGTTAATCTAAACATTCACAATAACTTTCTACATAACCATGTTTTACTTAAACATAACCATCTTTAATCTGATGCCAGTAACATTTTTCCTAATAATTTCCTTGGAAGTTTCCCTAAAAATGTAATTCAGTATGTTTTATAGAGAAAATAGAGACACAATTGTGAGACAGTTATTTAAGTTTAGTTAGTAGTGTTGACTTTATAAACAATTGTTGATTTACAGATGTATTACTGTGAAAGGACTGCTCTATTTAAACCAAATTATTTAAATACTTCTATTAATCTTATATGGAAACCTTATTCTCCATATATAGGAATGGGTGACACAAATAAGATATTCTATCACGGTATACAGTTTAAAATCGTAAATTGCATTAACAATAGTGTATATGTCTTGGTATCTTTTAAGAAATAGTTTATGGACAAAATAACCAGATGAAAATAGTAAGTTAAATTCCTGAAAAATCGAAATACCTCATTATTGATGCAAATATCCTATAAAAATCTAGTTTTGGCATGAAACAGTGCTGCTCGTTGCAGGACAACATTTCCCACAATGGCCTAATATTACTAAAAATATCAAAGTGATAACTACAACAAAAAGTATGACAAAAATCCTGAAGGCAGATAAATGTATACAATTTCATTGTCTATATTGTGATATCCTGTCAATATGTTGAATGCTTGCCCATTGCTGTCCTACTGTGCACTTGCTTAAAGACTCATTAGGTAACACTAGTAATAAATTAGAATAAAGTAATTGGAAGTGTACAAATTGATTCATTCCTGTTCCCAATGATCCATTTCTTCACAATTTGTATAAATTACATCGTCTTTTCCAGAAACCTTATGATTACAGTTGCATATAACTTCCTGTCTTAGATACAGCAATAAATTAAACATTTCCTGAACATGATGTGTCTTCTGAGTTTGATAAAGGTGTGGTCTGTTAATCAAACTGTGTTATCAGTGTGGATGCTTTACAGGAAGTCAAGAAGTGACTACCAGTGTAAACATGTAAATCATTACAAAGCACAAGTCCAACGTAGACTTTGCAGAAACCACACAAAGAAGTCATACAGAGTGTGAATGTTCATCTGTTCATCAATATGACTGGCGAAACAGTTCAGTGATAAAAGGTTTGGTGGTCTTATCAGCTATCGATCATAAGCTCTTTTATTGCTTTTGACAAATCAAAACATACAAGACTGAGATATGTGAGGACGAAACCTCCCATTAAGGTTCAAATGAACAAATGACCTCACACTGTTCAAACAGTCAAACAGGGTAAACTTGACGTTTAGTTGGCTCGCGCGAAGAAGCAATTTGTTTTGAGTAACGACATAGAATTTGATGACTATCAAATCAGTTTTTGGAGTCAAATTGACCATCAAGTTTTGAGCAGCAATGTTAACCTGCCAAACATGTAGCTATTTTAATGTACAAAGATTAGAGATGTGGTGAAACTACATAGAGCTGTAGTGTGTGTGTGTGTGTGTGTGTGTGTGTGTGTGTGTGTGTGTGTGTGTGTGTGTGTGTGTGTGTATGATAGAAAGAACAAAAAGTTTTGCTTTCATACTAGAAAGCATTAGTGAAATACATCATAACACAGTATTCACTGGCGCAGGTACGGTTTACTTTGTAAATCATTGTTTCCTGTATAATATGAGAAAAAACATTCAGAAACATTTTTGTCAATTCTTTCAGAAACCAAGATTTGAAAAGCTACATTTAGCTCAAAAGCCTCCAATAACTTAAATCTATTGTCCAAAGTCTTCCATTAAAATAGAAATAAAAACTTGTTTTGCAGTTAGGTGGTCACAAATCTGACTCTCTTGAGTGTCGTTTTTCTTTTCTTTTTTACTTAACTGCTGCAAGTCATATCAATTTGTGAATTAAAGCATATTTCAGGATACATTATTCATCGAAGGCTTTCCCATATTTCCCATATTTTTGATGTATCGCATAATATAACCTTCAGGGTTGGTGCAACTGCTTTTGTGTCTCCTTTTTGCAAACCTAAGTAATCACTATATTGTTTAGTATGCACAGCGAACATACGTCACGCCAGTTTCTTGCTGGTAGTCTGACTTGTAACTTGACACATACACATCTCTCTTCCCTACCTCTCACACAAAGTAAGCATCCAGGACGCAGTAAGCCAGAAGAAGAGGATGAAGACCAGCAGTGTGCGCGCCGGGTATTTGTTCATCAGTATCTTGAGTACAAAGCGGAAGGTGAAGTTTATGTTGTTGAGCGAGCCGATGCTCCTGTAGGAGGCGCTCAGCAGCACTTTGCTGTGCAGCAGGATGGCTCTGTGCACCAAGTACAAGCGAAGGAACATCAGCACAGATAACAGCAGCTCGATGTCCATCAGGGCCTTGCCGTGGTGTTTGGAAATACAGAGCGGAGCTGAGGAAGAGGAGTTGGCATGCAGGCCCACCTCCCAGTATGTGCCAACAGGATGGATGACACAGACCAGCAGCTCCAGAGTGATCACAAGAACCCTGTGGCTGCTCATGGCAATACGCCAGTCCACCTGTTTGTGGTCAATGACAAACAGCTGAAAGATGTAGGAGGACAGTATAGAGACAGAGAGTGAGGGAAGAAAATGATAAGTGCTGATGGACACCAGTGCAAATACAATCACATCTTTATGTTAGTGTGTGGAAATCATCTAATTTTCTCCTTAAAACTTGAGTACAAAACACTTGATATTCTGTCACTGGCTCCAGTTTCACCTCTTATTTTCCTACAACACTAGTTGATGACATTATGTGTTTTGCATCTCAAGCTTAAAACAAAGATAAGATAAACAAAATGCAAATATGCAGTTCTCTACAGTACATCATGTTTGTAAAGGTCTGTGATAAGGGAAATGTCTTTTAAGCCTCCAAAGATAGGTAACCACTCAAGATATATCTTTATCGGGCCTCATTTTATTCAAGAGAGTAGACTGAAGGTCCACTTTCTCCTTTCATTGCTCCACTGGTTTGAAGCATCCTGAAGTTTTTGGCTTGACTTAGTATGTTCCCTCTGATGCCCAAGATATTGAAGCTACATTCAGATCCCTGTCTGTGTGTTACTCTCCACCCTTAGCCTGTCCTTCCTTATCTCCTCTGCGCACTTGCACGGAGCCCGCTTGTATCAGACACAAATGACTTGCAACCACACTGAAGACACTGTATGTAAGAGTATGAACCCAGCAGCCTGAACCAAAACCGTTCTGCACTCGTTTGTACTGCACTTTATTGGATATGCATGCTGTGAGTGTGCACAAGGGAAAATGAAAGGTTATTTACTGTTTAATTTCAACCGAATCCCTTCATGTATACTGAATTCAAACACAACGGCAGCGAGCCATGTGGATTGGAAAAATAGCGCAGCTACAAAATTGTTCATGCCTGAGGTTTTCATCCAGGAGTTTTTTTTATGCACATAACACAGATAATCAGTGTTGAGGCTACCATCAGTGGACCGAGAACTCCTTCTAAAATGCACAGGTATCTTGAACAAAGTGTCGTTCTAGCCAGTAATTAGGAATAAATATTTGCTGGTATAAAGAGTGGTGCACAAAATATGGCAAGCCCTTAAGAAACAACAATGCACCTTCGCATGCAAACAGTCAGGCTTTCACTCGGGCACACGCAACATCACAATGAGGGTGTCCAAACTGTTGGAAACAAAGGGGGAAAGGGAAACTCACCCTGATGTCCTTACGATGGAAAAGTATGATGAGAATCAGGAGACACCCAGTGGACAGGCTGATGGAACAGTTGATGAATAAGGCCATGTTTGAGCCCTGGGACGGAAAGGGAGATAAGGCAAGAAGATTTGATTTCTTTCCATTTATGTTCTCCATTATCAAGGTTTTATTAAAAATCTCGGTGTCTAATGCTCACTGTCGTGATGACAGGGGTGGAAAGAGCAACAGAGTATCCAAATCAAGAAGAGACACTTATCATATCTTACAAGGAGAGGTTTGATTTAACATTTAAAGAAAATTACTGAAATATAAGTTTAAAAAAGACAGAGAATGTATGACATATTGCCTCTGCAATTCAATGTGCCCTTTGACCAGTAAAAAAGCTTGTTCCTGGGGGAGTATCCTTTAAAGGTACATTATGTACTTACATATTACATAGTTAATTAGTGAGCCAGAAATTTGGTCCATTAAAGTACAAAAAAACAACTAAGGATGTAAGACATATTCCAGTAAGACATGTACAAAATTAAAGGGAAAATATCTGTCATAACATTATACACACTAGGCCATGATGAGAAGATCATTGTTTTGCTCTTTTTTTCTCACAATTTGAACGGCTATGACCCAAGACAGTGTGGGCAGACCAACCAATAGGTGTTGCTAGACTGTAAGTTGGATTTGATCCCTCACCAGCTTCTCACCCAAGAACAACTGAGCTGCCAACTGCACCAAGCATTAAGCACATGTCACTTCAGTATAGTGGACAAGTGATTTTTCATCAACTGATTTTAATGTGTACCTTTATTTCAGACTGACTTGGTACAAATATCTGTGGCATATCAAAACTACATTGTCGTGCTGAATTGATTAGTTACAGAAAATCAATCACCAACTGCTGCTTTTCACTGTGAATTAAACCCTCCCAGGTTTTGGTCTGTTGGCCGTGCTTTTTGTGATATTTCATATGTCTTCAATGATTTTTAAAAATAATTGACCAATCCATAATGATCAATAATTACGAAAATAATAATTAGAGACGACCCTTAGGGAGGATCAAACATCAAATATTCACTACATGCATGTGGTATGAAAAATGTACTTTTCAATACGTCATTTTAAGTTGAGTGTGCTTTTCACAATGATTCTCCAATCAGTAATGCTGTTAAAGGTGTGCTAGCCATCTCTTCTTTGTAATAAAGGTTTTGTCAGAGATTTCCTTTCCATAAAACAACATTTAGAATATACTGCTGATTGTGTTATAACAGCATAACTGATGGCTACTCTGTCTGATCCTTGCCTTTCCAATTGGAGTATCATTAGAAATTCACAAACGTTCGAAAAATGAAAGGTAAAATTACTGATCCTGTAATGTACTGCAAAAGAGGTATAAAAAGCCACTCAATTACAGAAACTAGAGTGCTTGTAATTAAATACTTTTCATTCCAGGGAACTAACAGACACAGATGAATTAAGAAGGACAAGCATATGGCTTCTGCTATACCACCTTTGTCTTAGCAGGTAAAAGAGCACCTTTACCCTTCATTCATGCATCTCTGTGCAACTGATACATCAATGGAAGTTTTTAACAAAAAGTGCAGTTTAATGTGGTTTACGGATAAAAAGATAATTACAAACTTTCAAACTTGAGGAAAGTTGAGCGTGTAGTTGGTATGGTGTGATGTCCGTTGGCAAGGTAAGCCGTTTTCCACAGTTTCTCTTGTAGCATCCACATCACGTCTGTATTTCGTCCAGGGCTAATTAGAAGACCCCACAAAAGCTCAACATTTCACCACATTCCATAACAAAGAGTTCAACAACATGTTTCTTGCTGAGTTTGTAAAATTGTTTTTGTAACGTTTTCATGCTGGAAGCAGTCATTTCAGGGCGATGAACCTAATCTGAGTTAATCTTAACAAAGATTGTTTCTCATAGTCTTGGACAAACACCGAGCCACCATGATAAAACACTGAATTCAGTGCAAAATAAGGTGGTCTAGTTTGTATATACTGTAACAAATAAATACTTGCCAAAGAAATACTACATACATCTGACTTACGTTTTCTAATTTGGTTTGTTAGTTGTTGCGGTTTTGTTAGGAATCGTGTAGATTCTTGTGCTGTAGGTCACTCATGGAACTACACACATCCTGAAACTTGAGGATACAAATAATATCCTACAAGAATATTAAACTGGCATAGTGGGACAGTCATGGGAAAGGAGACATCACAGCGGGTAAAACATTCGGAAGTTTAGTTAATACCAACCAAAAGCTGGACACGGTGATCTCACTGTGTGAAGCTACCTGGTGACTGATCACTGCAGGGTGACATCATATGGACATTTTTGTTATTATTACAGTAAGAGTGACCCAGTCAAACACTGCATCAGAAGATGTCAGCGAAATGTCGGTGTAGCATGTAGGATCCTGGTATCCTGCATGCTGGCTCAATGCCACTCTCATTGGAGCACTTCAATAGCACAGAGTCATCGTTAATGTTATGAGTAACACCTGTGCTTTTACTACTGTGACAAGTCAAAATGTCTGCTGTGATAAAGGCCTATTAGTCTTTGAGGATGATCAGCGTAACAACACAGAGAACATACACGTGTGGGCTAGATCTGGTTCACAGCTCAGTTCAACAGGCAACAGCTTTTGGGCGAGTTTTGGCTGGTTATATAAGTACCATAGCTGGTCTATATGTAGAAAGACGTTTTTTGGTGCGTTTCACCTTGTTGCTTACGGGTCAGTGTCAGTTTTCTGGTGAGTAGCGACGTGTCGCATACGGGGAAGCATACTGGTCCATGGGTGAGTTTTGTCTTTTTTGCATGTGGGTCATATATGTAAGCCAGGTTTCAGTGTGTGGTTGACTCCACATGGATCACATTGCATCATCCTTTCAGAGAAAAAAAGTCAACTTATGTCATTTTACACTAGAAATACCTTCATGTTATTGCTGAGGACTGCATGGCTGTATGTTGCCCTGCAGTTATAGCTTTTACTTTATTGTGATCCAAAGTTTAATTTGCATCATAATATTTTTGAGGTTATTGTTTTAAACATAAAAAAGATTTCTGTCAAATAAAAAAAAAAATTGTGAAAATATTTTGTGGGGTTTGTTTGCTGCATTATTTGTAGGTAATTGTATGGCTTTAGTCCAATTTTTAACAATTGATTGTCTGGTAAAAGGAATGAGTTGTAGCTAAAACGCAAGGAAAACGTTGTCCATTATACATCGGCACTATAAATTCGCCCTTGGCTCTGGTCCGATGTTGCTTTCCAACAGCAAAACAATCAACTTTTAAAATCATAACAGGAGAAAGCAGGCGTGAAGTAGCTGAACGGAGAATGAAATAGCTGAAAGAGGGAAGTGAGTCCGAAAATGATGCAAACAACTGATACAAAACAAAAACCTGTTGAGCTGCCAGTCAACCCGAACAGGTAAAACTTTTCAAACATTGTGATATTTAAAAATAATTTTCCAGCTAAGAGAGCATATCTAAGTGTATTACAACGATGATATCATGAATGTTTGTTGTGATTGCGTAAGCTGTAATATTGTATCAGTGCTAAGAGAGCTGATAAAACAATGTGTTGTATGTGAGAAAATCATTGCATGAAAATAATTCTTAGCAATTTAAGATGTCAGATATTCCTGATTAAATCTGAAATGATTGAGATCAAACTTGGTTTTGCCAAAACATGCTTAACTTTTTGGACCACAAAACTGTTGTTATATAATTACACATGGCTGAGAACCAAAGTTAATAGCCCACCAAAGTTATCCAAGCTTTAAATACTGGATATCATGCACCATTTTTCAGCCTCAATATGTGGATATTGAATGGGTTGTAAAGTCATTCCAGGAAAGTCATCAAAGAGTTGCAGAAAAAAGCATACAGGGTTGCAACCCTGTGCACACTCCTGGTTCTAGCACAGCCCAACTCAAGACATAGAGACTTTTAGACTGGCCATGCAAACACTCTAATTACACACTAAATGATGTGGAAAGATAGCCTGAAGTACTGTGAGCAATCTTGCTGTAGGGGAAGAGGTGAAATGTGGAAAAACATTCCATAAATAGCCCTGTTTTTCATGCATAATCATGAAAAGGTAAGCTTAAAATATAACTTCTAAGGTCTAAGTAGGCAGATCCAAAATACCCTGAAGTATACATTGTGTGTGTGCTACCGGCCACTCAGTATTGTGTAGATTAGACAAACCCTATGTGACCAAAAGTCATGTCAGCCCACAGCGGAGGAAGATGTCACAGCTCACACTGCATGACTTGTACATCACATGAAGTTTAAAGACAAATGCTGAAAATGGTTATATAAGCTATGGCTAAATCAGCAATGCAGCCTCTCCAAAATAATATGCTTTAACTGCGGCGAAGACCACTTTTCCAGTGCATCAGCTTTTCCATGGCACAGAAGCTGATGCCTGTTGTTAGGAGTCGACAGACAACACCTGTTCTTGGTTCGCATTAGAATTGTAATGTCATATTTGTGCCAACACCGTTAATTTTTACGACCATGCTTCTGCTCTCCATGATTCCATAGGTTTCTCAAAAGATTGTAGCTGATGTGAGTTAGAAATGTGGGGGCTCTCTGACACTGTAATCAATCACTGACTTCACAGAATGGAGGTGGTCTTTTTTGCTGCTCCGCATGAGAACTTTTTTCCACATGTGGAACTGGCGTGCGCTGTAGGAAGTTAGGGAGAGTTAATAATTTGTTGATTGTGTGGCCTGGCATTGTTATCCACTGAGATCTGCGTGTTAATGGCATGAGGCTGTGCTACCAAATAGAGTGTCTGGAAATGGGTTAACTAATCAGTAGGTCAGGGGGTTCAAAGCCCAGGTGCAGGTTGTGCTGCATGAGGCTTGGGCTGTGAGCTAATCAAGACTGTTGTTATGACAACAAATAGAGCCAGTTGTGTAGTGGTGTTTTTCTGCACAGGTTATGATCAATTTAGTTACTGAAATATGTCATGAATAAAAGATAACATGGTTTGTATCAATTTGTTTGTATCAGTTTTATAATACTCTAAGTGAAAAAACTAGTTTGGGCAGTTCTAACAGCAGCAGGCAGGTTGTTAATTAACAACTTAAGTTCCACTGCATGATGCTGACAAAAGCAAGACATTAATACATTTGTTCATTATGTTATCATTTTATGATGCGTTCAATAGCCAACACTGAGGTGTCTCGACCAGCTGCCAAGACAAAGTAAATTTAGGTGATGTTATTTATTGTTCTAACTTTGAAGATGCAGGTGGATGCTTTAAGTTAAACTCTTCTCTGTGTGTAAAAGTGCGATATAGCTGAAGTTTAGATTTGATTTGTGAGAGTGTTGCAGTGGAAACCGAGATGGTTAACATGCTTTAGTGATGTAGTTTTAAGATCGAGTGCCAACAAAACCAAAGTGTCACATTTCAAACATTTCTAATCTAATTATTTGATTTGAATATGCAGTCAATTCTTACATGTTTAAAAGACATTAGTGTATTTCTTAAACCTACCGGTTTGTAAACGTGGGGACATATCTCGAAGTGGATTATCATGAGCAGTATCCCGAGCAGAGCAGTCCCCAAAGATAACGCGCAAAGGCGCTTTCTGTCCTCTAATAAAAACTTTCTGTCTCGCAGTCTGTGGAGTTCGTCTCCCTCCATGTGAGCTGTCCGCTTCCCGGGGAGTGACAGCGGCACGGACACTTCTGCCGAGTCCCCGCCGTTTCGGTTGATCAAGCCATCGCAATTCACACATTTCACTTTGGAGTCGCCGTGCAGGCTACGGTTTGTCATCTCCATCTCCAGAGCGCACACGAGACGGCCGCCTGTCCCTTTCTCCCCGTCGCCGCAATCCGTTGCTCCGTCCTGTGCCTGTCCGGTCTCCCCTTTGCTTTCTTCCCGAGTTGGGGAGGGCATATTCCGATGGGCGCACTGTGTACCGGGCCCTTCTCTCGTTCGTCGCTCATCGAAGTAGCGTGTTTAACCAAAACACTTAGCTTCTAACACACCCTCACCTCAACACCAACCGGAGCGGCGTGGTTACGCGCACTGATGCACACTGGAGTGAGCGATGAAGGATACTCTTGTTAGCATGCGTTATCATTTTAAGAGTGTACGTCAGTCTGACTCAAACGAATTATTTGGGTGTGTGTGTGCGTGCGTGCGTGCGTGCGTGCGTGTGTATGCTCTCAGAAAAGTAGCCTAAAAAAACTCCTTTTAGAGAAGTCACAAGAAAGAAATCTGTTCTGCAGCCCATTTTAGGTTTTGCGGAACAAACCACAATCTTGTCTTTCTTTTTCTAAACAAAAATTAGACTATAAAAACTGCAAGAAGCCTTATTTTACATGTTTATATGTTTATATATATATATATTTGTTGTTAACGCGCAGTAACAGTGGTGAGCACGAGTTCACCAGCAGCTGTAGAGTGACATCTTGTGGTTGAGTACCTTCATTCTTTGACTTGGTGTGAAACATCAAAGTTTACTGGCAATGACTCGTAAACGTCCTGGCCTTCACTCTCCTGTCATTTTGTTGCCCAGCTATTTTTATCTTTTTCATATACATATATCTCTTATATTATCTATAACATCATTGTTTAAACAGTTTGCCCCTCACCCTCTTCACTAGGCCCGTTTAAGGAGGAACAGCACCATGACCTTGGGCTTAATGACGCATCCAGCACAGGAGTCCTTCCATTGCAGCATCTTGCAGGTCAAGCTGACGATAATGATGATCAGTACAACTGAGTGACATTCAGTGGAGTGTGTTCAGGCTGACAGGTGTTTTCTAGACCAAGTCAAGCTATTTCTATGAGAGAAAACAATATAAACAGTAACAAAACCTCTACTGAAATGTGTTGAGTACATAGAAATCAGCAAAAGAACACAATGTATGATTTCAGGTATGAGTGGATTTAATATGCTGCATTAAGAAGGTAAATGGCTAATGCAAAAGTTTAAAGCAAAACAATGCTTACAAACACAGATGAGTTTTAAGGTTGCATGGGCATTAAATAAATATTCATCAACACAATTAAAGATGAAAATCACAGTATATACTACTCAGTGGGGGACAACTATTCAGGATTTATATAGCTGTAGCAGATCTCCATAGCAAAGAAACACTTTAAAAACACAGCAGTAAGCAGACCATACAACAGAGACATTTAAATACATTGTACTAACAGCAGAGATCGTTTACGCTATTTAAAGTCATGTTTGGGTTCTGTGAGGTTAGATTTGTAAAATACAGCAGCCACTGTTCGTACAAAAATATACAATTTCATGTGTTAGCTATAGGTTGAGTGCCATCCACTGGTGGCCAAATAAATTACAACGAAAAGACAGTGAGATTAGAAAATGTGCATCAGTCTATGGTATCCAAGTTCTGTATTATTTACAAGCAGTTTAGCAAAAATATTATTCTTAAAATACAGATATAGTCACTCTTGCTACAATAGATTAAACCCCTGAATCACATTTTACATTGATTATATGTGACAAACACACTTTGGACCATATTTGGTCAGAGAAATGACATAATAAAAGAAAAAACACCTGAAAAGACGACTATTTGGTGTGAAGCATATTGCTGAGATGTCCTGAGTTAGTCCAAGCACCCAGAGATTAAAGTCATTCTAAACGTTTATAGTACGTAAAAGAAATTTTTGCAATGCAGACATTTCAGTTCAGTGGCATCTCTGTGCAGAGTACAAGCCATAAATTACAAGTCACCAGAAGTGAAAAGGGAAAAGGAATCATAACAGGTTGTACAAGAAATAACTTCGAGCTATACAGTTTTTAAAAAGTAATTTTTTTTGGCCCACGGTTAGCTAAACTCAGAGAATTAACTTCAGTTAAAGGAGCTTGTAATGCTCTATCCAGTTGGACCCCACACTTCCTGGACGGTCTAACCCTTCACAGCTCCCCACGGCTGCAGGGTGGCTTGAGGCAGAATGAACTGAGGAGATGGCTGCGGCAAGATGTAGTAGCCAAATACCTGGTGGGGCGGAGGTGGAGGCGGCGGAGGCGCGCACACTGCATTGAGAAACACTGGAGCGCCCTTCTTGTACTGAGGCCAAACTGGTGCCGGGTGGTAGAAGTACTGGAGGCTGGCAGGGAGCTAAGGATTGGAAGGAGTACAAGAGATTAGAAGGGATGGTGGAGAGTTTCCAGCATGCGTGTTAAACACACTTTGTCCATATGGGAGGAATCAGTGGACCTTTCCTTTCGACAACATTCAATACTGAAACTTTGTCACATCGACATGAGCTGTAGTAATAAGCTTACGACTAACACACAAAATAGGCATAAATTCAGAACTTTTTATGGTGTAAGGATATGTTGAATGATTCAGTACTAAGATTGTCAATTCACTGTAGTTGTGTATAAAACAATTCATTGCACAACATGTTTAAAAGAATGAAGCTCTATGGCACAGACAAACTGTATCCGGCTTTGTATCTTTTTGGAATTTTTTATTTCTGTGGGATTTCGTTTGACCGTGAGAAAAATATAGATTATCACCAGCCTTATCCCTTAATTGTGACATACCACCAGATGGCCCAAAAACTGATCAAATTTACCATATTTCTGACGTATTTAATCATATTTGGTCCTTCCCCGTGCCGCTTCCGAATCCTGGGAACCATTGCTATCGTGTAGGTGTCGCCTTCTGCTGCAACCTTCTTGACGACCTCCTTCCCTTCTTTTTTTTGCTCTCCCTCCATCTCGCCATCTTTTGCCTCCTCCTCTGTGTCACTCGACGCAGTGGAACTACAATCCGAAGAGGTAGCAGAGTGGTAATCGGATGTGTCCAAATTTACCAAGTCCACCGAGGAGTCCGCCTGTTTTCCCTGAACACCTTCCTCTTCGAAACAGGCTACTTTGAATGGCTGGCCGTTCTCTGCAGATCTGTGAAGAGGGAGTAGATTATTTAAAAACACACATTTGTACTTGCCACATTTTATGCATCATGACGATGATTCATCAGGAGAAATGCCTCTTTGTTGTTTAAGTGTGTCTGTGTGTCAGTCAGTCTTTCTATGCCTCAGCAGGCCAGCCAGTGACTCACCTTGCACACACCTCCAGGGGGTCGATCCACAGAGTGATCTCAAGCGGAAAGCAGAGTTCACTGGGTGTGAGCTCACTCTCCTCACATGCCTTCAGGATCACTTCATCACAGAGTACTCCATTGTTTATCCGGATACATCTGTGAAGGAGTCAACATTAAAGATTCTGTGTTTTCTTGTGGATCTCCTCCCCTGTAATACTGTGTTGTCAGCTTATAATAAGAACATAATGCTATCTTTGCAGAGACAAAAAATATATACATTTAGTGACAATTGTGTAATCACCTATATGCCTGGCCTTTGCTGGGACAGTCAGGGTACCAGTGGTCATCATATTTGTTGCATAAAAGTTTCTGGAGCTTCTCTGCAAACAGTTCGGCTTTGGCTTCACTGAGCTTGCCACGTGCTACAGCAAGGCTTTTGAGGAAGTTCACTCCAGCCGCCACCTCTCTTTTCATGGTGACTGTAGGAACAGAGGATTAAAAAAAATTATGAGGTTGCCAAGAAACGTGTCTGTGTACGAGTGTGTGGCTTTGTAGTAAGTAGTGATTTGAGTTATTGGTAACAGACTGTGACCTCCCTTCAATGATATGTGGGCGGGGGAGGGGGGGGGGGGGGGGGGGGCAGGAACTTCAGTTGCAGTGATAACAGCGCTCTCCTGCGTGGTTGACCCTGAGCCTATTTTTATTACCTTCAGGGCACTCTTTTACAAGTGGGTGTAAAAGAGTGCCTGGCATTTTACAGCTATGGAAACGACTGTGTTGACAAGAGGCTCGACTGTGTATACATGCAAGCAAGATGCAAACTAGCGCTGCCGTGTCAACATTAAGTATTTTCTTTTAATGCAAATCCAATGAGCTCACGGTGCTGTTTATCCTCTGATAGCGTGTCTGTTTGGGTTGGGTGCCAATGTCAGCCTGACCAGAGGGAAGAGTGTGTTCTATAAAGGCCAAGGCAATTCAAACTGTGCAACCGAACCGGATCAGCGTGGTAACATCCTGCTGATGTCCCTGACAAGAAAGTCGTGCCTTGAACTTTGAGGTGCAGAGAGTAATTTGTTATTGTGGCTTGAAACACACCACTGTCACTTCAGCCTGTATAATATGGTGTGAGCGAAAATTATTATTTGCCCTGGTAAAAGTATCCACAGCCTCCACTTAGGCGTAGTAATGAGCCTGTGACACAACAAACAAAAGTAGTAGTAACTTTAAGTCCCTAACAAATATGTTTTGCTATTATCCTGAAATGTTATAGATGTTCCAGACAGTTATTAGTCTGCCAGGGAAACAAGTTCATATAGCATGTATTCTTCAGGCTGTTGTTGTTGCAGACACACAAACACAGGTTTTTCTGGTAGGTTTTCAAGTTTCAGATTTCTGCTGCAACTTTCAAAAATGTTAGCCTTGTTGGCCCAAGCAGCCTTGTAGTTGTAGTTGTAGTTTGTTTGAATGTCGCGTTAAAGAGGCCACAGGCATTTAAAACAGATATGGTGTTAAGGCTGACAGAGTGCTGAGTAGTTGTCTCAAAGTGTTTCAGGGTTTAGAAGACACTCAAGATCAAAACGTTTGCGCTGAATATGGCTCTTCTTGCTTATTATCTAGTGAAAATGACACAATTTCTTAAACCGAAGTTTAAAATAACGAAGGAGCTTGTTTTGTCCAAACAGTAAAATTTAAAAAAAGATACTCCACTGCCACAGAGGACTAACAAATACAGTAAATATTTGAGTGTTCACTGACAACCTGCAACATCCCTCATTTCACAACTGATTCAGTATATTGTGTTCTATTAAAGACAACCAAAATGAGTCATGTTTTCAACTCGCTTGCGTCACACCAAATTATTAATGCGTGTTTCTAGATACTAGAGGAACATACTAACATTCGCTGATGGTGTTTGTCTTCTTCTCTGATTACTTCACCTATGCGTGTCAACTGTTTGATGTAATCAGAGGTTCAGTGATGCCCTAAAAAGAAAAGAAGAAGTTCCCAGCCATGACGGCTGTGTGTCTGTTTACTGCAGTGACCTGCTGCCACTATCACAGACTCTGCTGATAGGGTTTGGATTTTACGTGTGAAGACAACAACTTGACCCGTTTGCATGAGTCAAGTCAATATTATTTGTAAAGCCCATTATCACAAATCAGACTGAAGGGGCTTTAGATTATGTACTCTACACTACACCCTCTATCCTTTGACCATCGTATATATACATATTGGATAAGGAGAATAAAGTGGTAGAACCCTCGCATGCAATAGATTTGGTCCAAGATACACAAAAATAATCGCCCCTTGCTGATAATATACAAACTGTGCGTTTAGATTGAGCGCCTTTCTTTTGTCACTCGACAGCATTGTTACTGTGCTCTGTGTGTGTTTAGCATACCATAACGTCATATAGGTGATGTTTCTTGAACTAAGCCTACCTGTCACATTGACAGCCTGTTGAAAATATGATTGACACTCGCAGGTGCAGATGTTTCACCTTTTAGCATTGTTCCGTCTGTATTCACTGTGAGTGACAAGAAAACTTGTTCTTGCGTCTACGTGAAACAAAGGAGACTAAACAAAGCAGTGAAAGTACAATTCTGTGTGATCCAAAGAGGGGACACACTGTGTATATGTGTGCGTGTGTGTGTCTGCTCATGGATGGCCATTGCATCCAGAAAAAAGGAGAAAAATCTAAATCAAACGCCAGATAATGTATTCTCGGTTTCTTTCTGCTGTGAAAAAGGAAACTTCCTGCTACATGCTGGAAATAATGTATTTGGGGTTTCTGACAGCGCGGAAACCCCCCAGTGGAAATCAGTACAAACACGCCAACGGATATAATTTCGGTAGAGAAGGTTGTCTACATTATCCAGTTACTCTAAATGTATATGATAATATAGCATTGAAGCATATCGGTTTAAAAAGTCCTGCTTTGAAGTGTTAAGAACATCATAACCCTAGATAGAAAAAGTTTAGAAAAAAGTAGGGAACAAAACCGTAATAAGGAGTAAAACCAAAAATGAATCATTAAAAATACACCGAGCGAAACATGAAAGACTTAAAATGATAACTGACGTCGAAGTTCTTGTTAACAATGTAACAAACACGACAGCGACAAATGATGCGTTTTAAAATAAATTACAATCACAGCAAATTATGTTTTCCAATTAAACAATAAACATAAAAGTTATTAAACATACTCACGATAATAAGTGTTCACAGTCTGAGAATACTCTGCAGTCGTTAAGCGTCCTCGTCTCCTTGTCTCTTGTCTCGTGGCTGTCTGTGCTGGTGTGTTGGCGTTATTATGGTCAGCACATGTTGCTTCCTTGTTCTCTGCTCAGCTCTCGATGCTTGCTGCAACAGAGACGTAACATTACCGCCAGTATGACTCACTTCCTCTACTCGGAGCAGTGAGCAAGCGCTGACTGGCTCTCCGCGAGAGCGACACTCCACCCGACCCAAATATGGGCAGTCAAGGTAAACAGCTGAGTTAGTTTCACTCAGTTACAACTGCAGTGCATTTGTTCATCCCTCCAACTCACAGTGATAATTTCACTATCCTTTGATGACATCTGGTGTAAGGTAATACTCGTGTGTATCCTTTATTGTTACTCTCTGAGGCTATTTTCTTGTCAAAGGGTTGACTGTGTGGCAATAGTGAGATCTGAGATGGTGACCTTATTGTTCTGTATGTCCCTTTTTTCAACTTGCTAGCAAGGCACCCTTTATCAACGATGTATATGTTGTAACTAATTCCTTTATTAAAGGTTGGTAGATTATTTACCGATGCCTTATATCAGTCGTAAGAAAACATTTTTGTTTGCCAGCTGTGAAAAACAGAAGTAAAAACAACACTCAGATAAAAGTAGTCAAAGTCTATTATATTAAAAACTCTTATAGCAAAAGTATCTTAGCATTATCAGCAAAAAGTGCTTGAAGCATAAAAATAAAAGGTACTCATTATGGAGCAGAAAAAACGTTCTGTGTGTGTGTATTGTTACTGATGCATTAATATAAGCTTCATTTTAATTTAGTATAGTCATAATAAAGAAATGGTAATACATTTTTAGTTTTCAAAACAGAATCTGTTTTTAAAAAAACGTATTGATGGGTTTCCCTGATGACCTAAAGAGCTGGAAATAAGGATAATGGGTTTTTTTCAAAACTGCCTGGCAAAGCAAAAGCTCTCGTTATTAATGGCTTACAACCAATACAGCATTTGTAAATTCTATTTTAACCATACGAATAAAGCCATTGCTTTAATATTTTTTTAAAGGTGCCTTATTAGAAAGTGGTCCCCTGATTAGGCTATATATCTGTTACTATCTTAAATAAAAGCTTCAGTAACACAATTTAAAGTTCTCTATTAGTAAAAGTCCTGCATTTTACTTATAGGTCTAAGTATCTTATCAGGAATATGTACTAAGAGTAAAAGTACTCATTATGCCGAGTGTTGTATTCATTATATATATTCTGTTGTTAAATTATAATTATTTTAATGTAGCCAGTTTAATTGGAGCTATTTGTATCTACTTTAAATACCATTTGCTTGTTTATTTTGGTACTAATTGGGTCATTTAAGGCAAGTAGGGCAAAGCCCCAACTCTTGGCAGCAGAGAAAAGGGTGGTTTTAGTGGGACTCAGTAGCCTAGTTTACAAATTGATATAATTCTGGATTAATGTATAGTAATACTTACTGTCATTTATGATTATTTTACAATTAAGG
This sequence comes from Cebidichthys violaceus, assembly GCF_023349555.1. NCBI lineage: Eukaryota > Metazoa > Chordata > Actinopteri > Perciformes > Stichaeidae > Cebidichthys > Cebidichthys violaceus. The sequence goes on along the minus strand of NW_027176927.1, from coordinate 13,891,892 downwards.
TTCAGTGGCTGGATATAATAGTTTTAAAATGTGTAAGGTGTTTTAATTGCGCTTCCTGGAGTGGCCGCTAGGTGAAGATAACACCACGCCATGTATGCACAATGCCAAGTGCCCCGAGTGTGGGAAAACCACAATGCGCATGTCCACAATCTTAGCCAATTAAAGCAGATTGCACTAACTTCTGCGCGTTTGCTCATCGTTTGCTTGTAGCTGGTTGAAGTTAGCGCTTACGATCACTGTGAACGATGTGGATTTTCTTCTACAGCGCACATTTAAAAAGTAAGTGCCCAGTCGGATAATCACATGTTAAACGGAGAGGGAAATGTGAAATAGTGCGTTAACTTTATGCCAAATTGTAAAATATCTCTAATTTTCTGGTTTTGCATTGAGCAAACTAATTGTCAACCATTGGTCTCTACCAACTCCTGAGGGACACAAGTGGCTCTTTAGCAGCTAAAAGCTTCGCTATGTTTACCGCTTAACGTTAGCTAAATATTATATTGTATATATAATGTAACACATTTTGAAAGATGATCATAGTTGGTATAGTAGATCATTATATATGTAATATTTAAAACAAAGTAATCTGTACCTATTGCTGACAGAATAAGTAACGTTACAGTGTTTCCCTGCAAAACATAATGTTAGTACAGTAAAAATATAAACGTCAAGTCAAAAGTAGCCTACAGCATAAATCCCACCACCAGTGTTCCTTGCACTCGTGTAGGTTAACTTTTATGTTTTCCAGTTTGGGTTTTCCAGTTGAAAAGTGACACCGTAATTGTATTGGATTGTAAAACTGTAAAGGATTACTGGTTTAACAGTTATCCTAATGTATTCAATCTGTTTTTGGATAAATGTAGTTCTTCTGTTTCGCAATGAATTGACATCATTGATCCTGTTTGGATTTATCTGGGCTTATTTTCAAATGATTGTATCATAAACTGTAGTCGTGTCTTACACACCTATAGTGTTCTTTTGGTAACAGTGAATCTGCATCCTTAGGATCAGTAAAACATCTAACTCCTATATAAACAAGAGATTTCTGTACAGTGGAGCTGTTTTTTTTCTCTACCTATAAAAAGGTCCTGCTGTAATGTTGTAGTAAGATATTTTACTTCAAAAGTGATAGAAATACTGCAATTTGATAAATAGCCTACTACATTACAGGTATAAAAAATATCCCCCAATCAATTTTTTTTTAAGTATGGAAGGATAAGCTATAAACTACTTAAAACAGCATCAAAAGTAAAAGTACTCACAGAATGTTCCCTTTTTAGAGTGTTACATTATTATATTATTTCCTAATTACTAATATGCCCATGTGTTGGCATCATTTAAATGTTTCAGCTGATAGGGTTTAAAATTACAAATTCATAACTAATTGTTGGGTAATTTGCAACTAAAGCTGTGAAACACAGTGAATGTAAAAATTACTATATTTCCCTCATGAAGAGAAACATTAAGTGTCATAAAATAAGTAAAGAACATGAACCTCAAAGTGCAGTGCCTCAGTAAATGTTACTTTTCACCATTGCTGTTTACATAGTATTGGTGGCATCGATCAGTTTGTTGCATTTCCCTCTGCGACCACTAGAGGGCAGGCTGGTTTCTTTTCTCACGTCTTCCAGTTATAAGTGATGGTTGCCGGTTTCTAACCTTTTAGAAACGGAAATCTTTAGAATCTAAAGCCCACTGCACTTCTTCTCTTTCTCAGTCTTCACTGCTACAGTCAGGCATCAACTCTCTTTCAACATAACCTACATATCCATCTCGCTGTTTACCGTTTACAGACATATTTCCACGTAAACACTGTTCTTAATCATCCAGTCCATGTGCATCCAAAAAAGTCATATTCCATGTATGTGCGCATTTATTTGGCCAATGAAGATGATTCTGATTTCTGCATGAATTCCTGCATGTTTCCTATCTCTATTCCCTTGTTATCTCTCACTATCATTATTCATTTTTATGTCCTTTAGTCAAATATCAGGCTCAAATTGGAAATATTGTATTTTTTGCAGGACCTTTTTGTGAATATTTTTGGTTGCCTCTCATTTCTATTCCTCTTTCAGTTTGTTCTTCTGTTTCGCTAAACAGCCCTGCATGCCATGCCCAATTTCTTTCCGTCCTTGCTATCATTTACTCATCCTCACTCGGCTCTGTCAGCTCTATGTAGGGTTTTCTTCTCTGCTGGATCACATTCCTTGTCCCGGATGCCAACTCAAGAGTAAATGATTGCTATGAGTGTGTACAAGAGGCACAGAAATAGATGGATGGAGAGAAAGAGACATCCCTTGGATGAAAGGGGTAGAAAGCGTTAAAGAGTGGGTGTCTTTGATATTGATTAGCATTGTTTTGACGACTTATGGAAATTAAATGGCCTTCTCTGTCTTTGTTTCTCGTCTGTCTCTCTCTGTCTTGCTCTTGTTGACCTCCTTCCCACTCCATCTTCTTGAGCTGAGCCTCCGTAGGCAATTCCTGTTGTTAACTAAACGACTGATTGCATTACAGCATCTTTAAACAAGCAATTAATTTTCTCAAAGAGTCACAGGTCATTCGGCTTCTTTCTTTCTCTCTTTCTAATTCTGATGTAGCTTCTGCACAACTTTCTCCAAATGAAAACTATTGATTTTCCCTGTCAGGTTGTCATTTGTGCTCCTCAAACACTGGCCAGTATTTCAGTTTTGAGAAGCCGAACCGTGATACTTCATACAAATGGGCTTTTTTTTTTTCATGTACAAGACTCTCACAAGTGTCAGGATTTAGTAGATAAGTATTGGAAATGAAACCACTTGACCTCGAAATGTGATCGTTCTTTTTCAGGAGCAGCTTCTCTCTGAACGCGTCTGGCGGTATCAATGAAGCCCACACGCATACACCACATGCAGCCTGCTTCGCCTTTAAAAAACATATTGATTTCACTCTTTTGCAGGGAGCTTAATGCGATCGATCGGCCGGGCTCTTTCAAGATCAGTGCCAGTATAAGCATCTCTTTCCTCTAACACACATGCTGCCTCTTCCCCCTCAGGTACCGACTGTCCTTGGACTGGGGGAGTTGTGTTCGGAGAGAGAGAGAGAGAGAGAGAGAGAGAGAGAGAGAGAGAGAGAGAGAGAGAGAGAGAGAGAGAGAGAGAGAGAGAGAGACTCGTGGCATCCAGTCTGTCTCTGTCCTCTCTGGTCCACACACCTCCTTTGACCTTTTATCATCCCTCCCCATCTCCCTCCTCCTCCTCCTCCTCTCAGTGGGTCGATACCTATTTGTATTTGCAATGCATTAGACGCAGCGCTGTCTTTTTAGATTGAAAAAGTTGGCTTTTTCTCAGTTTGGCGCCTTGCAGGCAAACTGCAGCAGCAACAAGACATTATGAAATTTTTTTTCTTTTTAAGGCATATTGATATCAGTGACATCACATTTATTTGTCTGGTTTGCTCTTTTAAAAAAAGAAGAAATTCAGATTTATTCTAATGCTAGATTAAAGATGCTGGATCAAGCTAAGAAATGAATAGATCCGCAGTCCCAGTCACTATAAATATACATTGTCTGTTTATTTTAGAACCACAGAGACAGAACTTCACCTGATGCATGAGCTACATTAAACTTTGCTTTTTCAATCCGGGCTTTGAACCCTCTAAGAGGTCAGAAGATAAACAATCTGACAGGTCATGAAATGAGAAGGAAATTATGTTTGACATGGAACCTTTACTCTTGATTAACAATTGTTTTTGGCCACAAGGATGCAGTGGAACAAGCTGTAAACACAACACTGGTATAAACCTTTAAGTCAGTATGGCGACCTGGTTAGCAAACAGTTGCTCATTTCTGCACCGAGCACTTAAAGAGCAACGTTGTCATTCATTTGGAGTCTGATGAATGCAAGTCTTTTCTTTATCTCTGTTTCAATTCCCAAGAGAGACGTGCAGGTCTTGAGCTGCTAAATACTCCGCCATGTTCACCAGCTAGTTAACGTTGTCTGTCTGCTGTTTGGCACATACAGTTCCTTGATAGTTTGGGCAAAATCCTTGTGGTGAGATTGTTCTGTTTGTATTGTGAAACTGGGGCGCTTTGAGGACTCTAAACTAAGTAGCGAATGAAATCAACTCTAAGAACTGATCGTCAATCCTCACAGCTCATAGGCGGTCACATGCAGTCTGTGACGAGTTGTCCTGAGAAGGTGTTGTTTGACAATTAAGAGTAACGAGCCGAAAAGGACCAATGAGCTATGGTCTGAGGGACAAACCTTATACAAATATGGCAATTCATACAATTGATATTTGTAATCTCTGAATTCCAAGTAAACACAGTTTTAAGCTGCTAAATTATACCAATAATTATTAGATAAGAATAGCTTCAACATTTCAGAGAGAAAAAGTCTCCCAGCCAACAAGTGCTGTATGTGCCATGTTGACATGTTTCCTTATTTTGTCTTCTAGCTATCCTTATATCTTATTGATCTAAGCTTCAGACAGGATTAGCTCAACAAGAAACTACTTTCTCACTCGATTTTATTTGGTTGGTGACTTTTTAATTAGCTATATTTTGGGTCGCTCTCCTTTTGTTCACATGGTCGCCGTCTAAACACAGCTTACGTTACTGCTCAAACCATCTTCTAAGTGCATTAGGAGTAAACAATACAATATAGAAAAGGATAAAGAATAATAGAATATATGTAATGAATAAATAAATAATTGTAAAATAAATATTAATACAACAAACTTCACTTACATTACCTTTCAAGTGATTCCCTGCTTGTACCGAACTTCTGCCTTCTGTTCTGGTTTTTAAGAAGAAGTTCAAAGATTTCCCTTGTTTCCTCCCAGCTAACTGCTGATGTTTTGAAACTTGAATGTGAAACTGCAGCTCGTTTTGGATTTGATATGAGGAAGTGAGCATGGAAACTTTGGGATTTGCCAGCGCTAGCTTGTTTTCATTATCTCTTTGTTCAGCATAGCTATGAATGCTTAAAGACCTGTTGAGTTTATTCTTTTCCTTTTTATTTTTATATTGCTGAGCTTAATCTTCTTAATAAATGCCCTCCATTTACGCAACACTTTAATATAACACATGTTTATTAAACTACTGTACAAACTCTGGCCCTGCATATGTAAATGCTCAGGGACTACTTATGTAATGCAGACCTATCTATTTATTTTAGCTCTGGGCTGTGAGAGTCGTCGGGTGGTTCAGTTTACCGTGCCCCCCCCCCCCCCCCCCCCCCCGCTGGCCTGCGATCGAAACCTGCCCTAGCTCCTGACTCCCCCCTGACTCCCTCTCTGCCGTCTCAACAATTAAATCAGTCAAAGTGAGTGGACCGCCCACTCTTTTTCTCTTTTATGAAAAATAGATAAAAGCATCCGCTGGTATGATTGTCCACTTTATGACCCAGAAAACAAATGAGTTGTCTTATTACAAAATATTTCACCTGTGTGTCAGCAGTTGCCATGGAGATTTTGTGCGGCTACGTGAAGCTCTGCTTAATGGTCTGACCTTAACCTTGCACTTTCTCCACTGAACGCTTTCACGATGTTGCAAACACACGGACATACTTTATACCGCCAATCAATATTTCAACAGCAGCCTATTCTCTTACCTCTGCTACAAACACATTAGACAGCCCTTTATTATTGATACATCCCTTACACGTCACAAGAAAACTTGTGCTTTGATTTTGTATTTTGTTCATGTTCATCTCTTTATTGAATCTTGTGTATTTCTTGAGCTGATTTCCAAGTGTTCCATAGCCTTGAACAACCGTTTACAAACCTTCCCCCTCCCCCATCTGCATTTCTCCTCCCTTTTGCCCCTCTCTCTCTCTCGCTTTCTCCCTCCCTCTCCCTGCAAGCTGTGTCTCTTTCCTGTATGCTGGGGGGCCAGCAGAGGGGAAGTACACGGAGAAAGAAAAGCACTCTGAGTTCAAGTGCACAAGCTTAAAGACACAGCTGGCTTCAACAAAGGGGGAATATGACAAGGGGGGAAATGGTCGTAGAGCGGCAGAATAATGACGTATTGATAAGGCGGTTGTGTACATTGAGACAGTATGAGAATCATTTTACAATAAGAGGGGGGTTAGAAAGAAATGTGAATAGGAAAATGGAGAAAAATGTCTCCTCCCCTTTTTGTCTCTCCACGTATACTCCTCCTATTCCCTCCCAGCTTCCTTCAATCTCTGTCCCTCCCTCTCTCCTTCATTCCTACCCTGCATGCATGCACACTCTCTTAACGCACGCACACACACACACACACACACACACACACACACACACACACACACACACACACACACACACACACACACACAGTGACTGATGCCTTCTCTTGCATTCTCCGTTTTCTCACCTCTCTCTGCACCACTGAGACTTTTTGTGTGTTTGTCCTCCCTGTATAGCGCACGGTGGAGCGGGTTCTGCACAGTTCCAGCGCAACGTCGTGAGGAAAAGTACGAATACTGTACTTTTCTTCCGTTGATCTCCTTTGTCCACAAGGCATGTTTCCCTTCAAAGTCCTGAGCGTGGAAGGCTGAAGAAAAGAGAAATGGTGTCTGAGGGAGAGGAGATGAGGCAACAACGGATGAAATTTGACGAGACTGGAGTGAAATAGAGATGCAAGGCTGCATGTCAGGAGGGCAAACACTAACTCCAGAGTGAAGAAGAGGGGACGAGGAGGAGGAATCAAGTTGGAATCGAGAAGGAAACGCGGGAAAAGGTAAAAAAAAAAAAAGGGCTGACCTATACAACATAATTCTCGTACATTGTGTAATTTCCATCCTTGAGCTGTTAGAAAACTATTCATCCTCACACATTATTTCTGTCTTGTTTTCGCTGTCTGTCTCCTCTTGATTTCTATGTTCGGCTCTGCTACGGTTTCTGTTGGTTTGTGTATCTAAAGTCATTTTCCTTCCTCCCTCTCCCGCTGGAACATTTTTCCCGTTCTCCACGCTTCTCCCATAACTCAGCCATGCCTTTTATCTCCTGCAGTTGCTTGACAGAATATGTGTATTTGCTGAAAGATCTTCAGGCTGCTTTAGGGGCCCAGTTGTGCTATTATTCTGTGTCGATCATGGCCTTCGTAAATCTTTACACATATTCTGTTAGGGAGTGAATATTTTTTTGGCCTAGCTTTGGTTCTGAGTTTCAGCTGATATGAAAAGATGACATAGTATTTGAATTATTTGGCCGTCATCCTCCCTACTCTGGAATTGACACGTCCCACCCTCTCCTTCCCCTCACTGTTTGTTTGTGGTCTCACTATGTGTCCTTCAACTCTGTCTCACAGCGTCCACTAACACCTAACTTACTTCTCTGAATACACTTTGTGCCAAAGCTTCTCTCACTCCATCCTTACCGTCCTGTTGTTCTTAGCTTTGCCTCCATTGTTTAATATCGACGAGTTACTGTTGCCCCCTGCACGTGCGATTGAGGACCTGTGATTTATTCTCAGTCTATTCATGCTCTTAACAAGCCGTTTCCATCTCCATGGAGACCTGATACGAGCTCTGAGTGTCTGTACCTCTGCCTGCATGCACACAAACTCACAAAGACACCCCAGTTATCTCTCTAACAGGGTGCGCCGTTTGGCAAAGGGCAGAGATAGTGGATCAGAGAGTGACTGCGGGATGATAGTTAGGTCTGATTGCAGGTTTAACTGGTGGCTTAATACTGGAACCAAAGTAGACGATCTTGATTATTGGGGGCTGGTTTGTGTTCATAGACGAGATTTAGCAAAGGCCGGCTTGCACAGAAGGACAGTTAAACGAACATATTTGGTCGACCTTGTTGAAGATGATTAAACTGAGCAATTGATAAAAAACAAACAGATTGTCAAACACCGACAGATTATATTCCCGATGTTGTTATCCATGGTCAAATACAGAGATGCTCAGTTGCACATTGGGCCCTTATTCATGTGCACAAATGTTATCTAGACTTGCGTTAACATGGAGTCTTAAAGTTAAAATATGAACTTGGATAATGAAATCACATAAACCAGTTAAATTCAAGTTACTCCTTATTGATTGCTGTTCAGGAGGAGATATTCCACCTCAGTTTCAATATGGATACTTATTTACAATAGCAAAGAAAGTGCAAGTAAAGTAATTACAATGCAGAAACTACTAAAGTATACTAAATACCGTTTTGGCCAAAAACTGTTTTCATTATCAATTGGTCCAAATATTCTCTTGATTAATCAATTGAAAATGCTTATTTTATTCAACCAACAGTAGAAAAACCCAAAGATACTATCACAGTAAAAGGTAAACCAGCAAATATTCATTTGAGAAGTCAGGACCTCTGAATTCTTTGCGCTTTTGCTCAAGAAATGACTTTATCTATTAATCGATTATCAGTATAGTTACTGATTTATTTCTATCAATTGACTAATTGTTTTAGCTCCGATAAACTAACATTCATGCAGCATGACTGTACTGCACTGACCTTGATGCCTGACTTGGTGAGTGGTGTGATGGTGTCCAGCAGCGGGAGCTCGATGTGGCACAATTTGAAGTGTAGTCGGTACCGTTATGTTCCACCACGCTCATCCAGTTCAGCAGTTTAGAGGCTGTCTGTTGGTCTCCTGTGGCCCAAATACACCTAAAGACAGTGTCAGCTGTCTTTTTAAAATTTTCACAAACGAGTTGAAAACGGAGAATAAGAACCCTTTTAGTGACTAGTTGTGGCATTAAGACCATCTGTCATATTATATTAACACTTAAAGCATAACAATACCGAATACTTTGGCAGGAATAATGGATTACACTGGCTTATTGTCCTGACAATGAATGTGTCGGTTATTTAAAGCCTCTTCAACTCGAGGCCGCCACTTACTGATCCCAGCACATCTAAAGTTTAGAGTGTGGAGGAAGCCATTAATGTGTTTCACTTTATAAAACATAACTCTGCCTTCGCTATCAATTATGTAGCTCGGGTGTGAAAGAGATGGCGAAAGGGCCACACACACACAAACACGCACGCACTAGGCAGCAGGGTCCCGCGCAGAGAGAAAGCGCTGCACCATGTGACCGCTGTGGATGTACGAACGCTCTCTCACAGTCTCAGCGAGAGCTATTCCCCCCGGACTCTGTGTTCTAGTTGCATCAGTGTTTGTCGGCCTTCTCTAGGACATGGGGGCTGAAATGGGGCTGAAATTGAGAGAGCTCCATCTGGATACCCATAGGGCTTTCCTACTATAAGCAAGGTACAGATAATATTTCTCTCTGTCGCACAGAGCAAAAGAGTTTTTGCCATTTTAAATCTCTGACTGATGTGAAGTTCTTGTCATTGTCTTGATATTATTGTCATTTGCTACGCGGTGGTGTTGATGTAGTGAGATCATTGATTACTGCAAATGCTTTTTTCTCTATTGAGGTATAGAATTGTATAACATTTGACATGTACTTTTTACTACTCTGCTTATAATTACTTACATATGATAATCTTGTAAAATATGATGCATTGTTATAGATTAAACTACCCAAAGGTACATAAAATACTTAAAATTAGCTCCACCCTGACCAACTACATTAACATGCTCCTTCCATGTTAACTCATAAACAATAATAATTATCCAATAATATAAAATAATATAACAGAAGTGTCGATTGATATGAATGATAAGTCATTTTACTTTTGATTCTTCTGGCATATTTTGTTACTTATGCTTCAATACTGGTAGAATCTTGAATGCAGGACATCTAATTGTAATTGAGTGTTTTTAAAGTAAGTTATTGCAACTTTTAAGTTGTGGAAGATCTAAATCCTACTTCCATTACTGATGAATCATATCTTGTTGCTGTTATTTTACACACCTGTGCTTGATGTAATGCTCTTTATGTACTACACGCAGCCCTTGGACAACACTTATATTAGGATTATTATATCAGGGTATACCAAAATTTGGTATCGGCATATACAGAATGTCAGCCAATGAGTAACACAAAACTGCAATATAGAAATGCCAAAGATATGTTTGAGGCTGTTTAGAAACAGTGTCACCATCACATAAATTATCCACTAGATTACTGTTTATTCAAGTTCATTTTTCAGCTGTAAAATGCCCCGCTCAGTACATGGTCCCAATTCTTTAAAAATGAGTGACGCTCATCAAAAATATCTGTTCATGTTATGTGTTCTTTTTGAAAAGAATTAGCTGAAATGTCTTTTAAACTTAACTTTCAGTATTGACTTCAAAACGTCTTGGGGCTCAGACTTACTACATAAACAACAATGTCCCCTTGTGACCAAATACAATTAAGGCTAAAAATACTAGAACAGTAATCATCAAAACATTATGAATTAATTTGAAAGAATTCAGTATCAGTTGAGCGGTAACTTAAACTTTAAGATTCACCAAACAAACAGGTTTTTATTTACTGAACTTTGAATGGTTACACTGAAGTAAATGTCCGTAGATTTCTCTCAGATCACATACTTGTGAATAATTTCACGCAGTTTATAGCTACAGTATGTTCATTTTATGTAAATTTCTGCATCTAATCAGTCTAAATACCAAAGTTGGTCTGAAAAACCACACTAGACCCACAAAGTATTTTTTGCCTTAATAATATTCACAGCCACAGTCAACTAAGACCAAGATTTCGGAGAAAATCACAAACTTTAAATGGCAGCACTTGTTTCAGCTCCATTGCGTGGATATTTTGCTTTTCTTAATACTTTGGTTCAGCATAAAGAAATGGTCAACTGCATAGTTGTCGATCATGAAATAATGAATGAAGTTTGCCTACATCATGATTTCTGTGTATTCAAGTACAAATTACAACTTGTTGGTATTTGTGTGCGGTGTAGCTGTACCGCGTTGAATATAATGTTTTTTTCTGTTTATCCTCCCTTCCACTGCAGTGTTAGAATTTCTTCCAGTAACCGAGTTAATATCGATGAATAGTTTCCTCATGAGGGCCCAGGTGGCTGCCTCGTGCATTCAGAAGAAGGCAGAGGTGGTGAGGTGGGGGTTAACATTTGCAGGCTGTAGGAATGTGTTTGGAGTCAGCAGTGAGAATTCCTCCGTTGTGCATTAGTAGGTCTCAGTGTTGCCTCTTACCTCGCCAAACTATCTTGTTCCCCCCTTTTCCTCACGTCTGTCTCTTCCGTCTCCCTCTACATTTGATCTCCGTCTTCATCGCCACGTTCCTTCTTTCCGTCTCGTCTTTTTCTTCTATGTTCTGTCTGGATCTTTGATCCTCTCCATCTCCCCTCTCCTTTCAGGCTCCTTTTAGATGTCTCAGACACATCTTAAGAGCTTCAGGAGTTTGGGGTTGGGTAAAAAGAGATAGATGGTGAAACTACTGTATGTGTGAGTGTGATAGTTCTCTCTCCCTCTCCTGCTGGCATTGTGTCCTCTTAAGTATGTCAGTCATGTATGATTTATGGAGCAGGTTCCTGAGGAATGAGCCTTGTTGATGTCATCAGGCATTGTCTGTTCATAGCTTCTCATGAGGACCATGACTGTGGACCAGGACATTGTCTCCACCCACACAATCACACTGTCTTCAGTGTCGTATCAGATGTTGGGATTGTCACTTAGCTGTCTTGTTCTGGTAAAATCAGAACAAGAGTCACAGACGGAAAACTTGATGCCAAGAACAATGAATATCTCAACTGAAGATGAAACAGAGTTAAATGAGAAGATCGATACCACACTGTCAGTTAATCATAACACTGTAGTCGGTTAGCTTGGTACTGATCAAACAAATATGTGTTAATTAGTGAACTTTTTCAAACTGTTTCCACAAACTTAAGGTTTTGTACTGTTTGTCAGACAAAAAAAGTAATTTGACAATGTTTTAAACTAATGATGGGCATTTTTTACAATTTCTTTTAATATTTTAAAGCTTGAACACTTTAGTCATTTGAATAAATAATGGATTAATTGAATAAGAAATATAAACACTCTTTTGCTATAGCCCTATAACGTGTACGAGTTTCAAGATAAAGTCATTTTAAGTGTCACAACGTCTCCTTTGGCGACATATGGATGGCATTCACAAGGGTTACCATTATGCTTTGCGGCGATACAAACGCTCTGCAGTTACGCCGGAGGTGTCAGCTGCCCGCGTCACACCACGACACCCTCAAGTGTGCCAGACAGAGAGAAGAAGAGGTGGGTGCAGTGTGAAGAAAGGGGAAAAGAAAGATGAAGTCGTAAAGAAACAGACTGTCTGCGAGGAAGAGACAAGTGGGTGAAAAAGTGAGAGAGCGAGCGTCTTGAAGGAGGAGGGGAAGGGTTTGATGCTGCAGCAATGTGAGGACAAGAATAAAAGAAGGTGAAAGGGAGGAGGAGGAATCATTTGTGTTTTATTGTCTGTCTGCTCAGTGAATCATTAGAAAATGAACCCTTGTGGTTCAGGGCACCAACCGTCACACCAACTCCTAAGCATTGAAAAATCTGTCTGTCTGATGGCCAGTATCAGCTGGTTGAAGTGATACAAACATTACACACCAGTGTATAAGATATCACAGCAAAATAGACTTTTACAAGTCAAAGATTCAGAAGTCAATGGTGGAAGTAAAACCTGCCGTTACTGGCTGTTCTTTGGTCAGTGTGGGTCGTCAGGGTCACATCTGTAAGATGAAAGGAGAGGCTGCGGTTGGTTGCTTCCTCAGAGGGACGGAAAGGTCAGGAAGTGGCCCCGCGCTCAAACACCAGACTCATTGTTCAAGTTCAAGGTAACATTGAATGGGTTTTCATTCAGTTAGCTTGACCTTCTGTTCTCTAACAAGTTGCTGTTTTTAAATGGGGCATAATGAAACACTGCCTGTGGCAACGTCTGACGTTGGGTGTCATGCTGTTATAATTGAATACTAATTATGTCAGTTTTATTTATTTAATTAGGGTTTCTTGTTGTGGATTGGGCAGGACATTGGTGGTTGTTTGAAATAAGCTAGCTTAAGTATCTTTTAAGATATTATGTGAATGTGCTCACACGTGGCCAGTCCTCAGGTGTATCCAGTCTCTTGTCTCTCTCAGACAATTAACAAGGTCACAGCCAGAGGGTCAGATGTCAGGCCAGCGTTTCCCCTCCTCCTCCTCATCCTCCTCTAGCAGCCTCCCTCCCTCTCTGTTGTGTCTGTTCAGTCGTCAGCTCCTCATTAACTCCTCACAGGGGATTTCCTGTTCGCCTCCTTCGCTTCCCTGTTCCTGTTGAAACTGGAACAGCATATTGGCTCTTTTTACGAAACATGAATAATTAAATCTTTCACGGTTGTTTCGCTGAATATGCAAACTAACTCCCTAAAAGTTGTAACTACACACTAGGAAAGGAAAAGGGTAGTCGGAGCACGACTGAACCGGCTACAGTGGCAAACCTTTGGGAAGTTTAGGACCGTAATTGATGACTTTGTGCTCTCATTGAGTACCGTGTAACACACGCGTGCGCACACGCGCGCACACAAACGCATAATTCACAGTCTGACTCACCCCCTTTAACAGAAAGTCAATAACAATACAGGGATGATTAATCAGTCCCTCTTGTGGCCCCTCCCTCTCTCCTCACCACCTTCCACTCTCTCTTCTCAACCCCACTCACCCTCTCTCAGCTTAGTATTGATCTGAATGCATTTGCTTCCCAATTACCCGTTAGCCCCCCTCCCCCATCACGTAAACACTGCCACTGCATCGAGCGGTCACAAAGAACCTTTTACACAGGAGTGTCTCCCGTGCACACGGACGACGCGCACTCGTGAGCACGTGCACGTGCGGCAACAGCAAGCGCACATCTGCGTGCACGCCACCTGATACTCTGACTTAACTGCATTGCGTGGAGGGATTTGGCTTGATTATTCTGGAGTGCAAATTAGGAGGGTCCTTTTCAAAGTGCAGGTGCACTATGTGTGCTTATATGTGTTTGTATGTTGGACACACTTTAGCCTAAACACAAGGCGGCATTCTCAAAGGTTTAACTGACAGCTCATTGGACCCCCCCCCTGCTTTCCCCCTCACCATTCTGGTTGGTGGCACACAGGTTGCCATGACACCAGACTGTTTTGTCTGCCCTTTGACCTCTTTAAGGGGTGCTGTGGTCAATCAGGCATTACATGCGAGGGGCAAATAGAAGGGAGGCGAGGGAGGGAGGGATGCATTTCCTCTGTAAAAAATTGGGTCCAAAAGGTTCCTCTATACATCCGCTTTGTACCGAGCAGAAGGTGGGGAGCCTCCGAGAGGCTCGCAGTGAAACAAAGACACATGTGCACATACAGACATGGCAGCGCTTTGCAAGGGTAAATGAACTAGGCTGGAGCTCCCAGGGGGTGGGGAGTTATTATGCTCATTGTGCAGTCGGCCAGCTAAAGCTGTTTGGCTGCTTCTTTTGAAGTTATATTTATCAAACCGGAGCAGGAGGCTTAGCTCTCCAAGCTGGTGCATCGCTTTGTCCACACCGCAGAACGCATGTGTGCATCGAGATTGCTTTCAGATAGATCAAAAGATTTAAACACTCTCAAATGTTTATCCAAGCAATTTCAGGCAGACAAAATAAGCATGAAACAGAATTTATGTTACTGTGTGCCACCAGTAATGTCCGTCCTTGAAACCATCAAGCAGTGGAACACTGGAATTGTATCATCCAATAGAGAAAGAAATGGCTCAAATATGCTCAATCGTGTTGTAATCTGTAAATATCGAGTAACATTTATTAATGGCAGCACTCGAGAAGCATGGCAAAACATTTAAGCATTAAGTGCAGCTTTTCAAATGAGGCTAATTCTAATGTAATTTATTGTGCAATGTAAATAGCTTTAAGCGTTAGTACCTCTTGTCTGCAATTCAGAATTCTTACAAAAGTTAGACATTGAATTATCTGATGGCCCGTTCTGCCTATGGTGGATAACTTACTTATATTATTTACAGTCCTTATAACTCAATACCGACATCAAAACCCTCAATAGAGTGTCCACATTACAGGGAGGCAGAAACCCTGAACTCTGTTTGCACGCCTCTTCTTCCTGTGTGAATAGTTTGTCTTTTGTAGATTAGATGCTGTCTGCGATGCATGAGGTTCAAAGATTAGAATACAACAGGATTGCAACGCTATATTTTATACCTGGTTTAAAATGACTCCAGAAGTGACAAGTGGGTGTTATATTTTGGAACCGTAAATCGGTAGCTTCTCATGGTCTTGTCCTGTTTGACACCTTAGCTGTTACAGAGATTGAACCGGTGACCTCTTGGTTAAACAGTCTTTCTCTTCTCGAGCACAGCTTGTCTCCTTCTAACTGATTTGTGTGTGTTTTTCTGTGTGTTTCAGTCGGCCTTGGCTTCATGTCTAAGGAACACCTGCCACACTTTGCAAGGCAGTGATCTCAAGGTAACAATACTTCTATGTTATACATTTCACGTATACATCTATGTACCAATTTACATATCCATGTATCCATGTATCCATGTAACAAACCTATGTTAATGTCACATGTCAATTCATAAATACAAGCACAGTCTGTTGTGTATATATCACATAGTATGAGTTTAATTGCTTTCACATAATTTTAAAGGGAAAATCTGCTTCCTTATACGTGTATGTCCAATCAGTGCTGATGCTAAAAGTAATTCACTGAAGAAATAAATTCCAGTTTACTTTTACTTGCTTATTTTCCTTGTTAAGGCATCTTAAAAACACATTATTCAAACTGGACAGAAACAAAATATAACTCAGCAGACATATCTTGGTTCGTCTGACCACTGTTCCAAGAATCAACAAATCTGGTTTGGTTGAATTAATCCTCAATTCACAGAGTAAGATGTGAAAATATGCTGGCTTGAATTTTCCCTTTTTGAAAGACTACTTAGTTTCAGATAGATGCCCTAGAGGCATTGCATCTTTTGCTCTTCTTCTTCCTTTGCAACAGTAACTTTATTTCCCCCATGTAATACACACACACAGTCTACATTGGGAGATACATCAATGATTTAAACCTTTGGCTGTGTCAGACTTTCATGAGGGGAAAATCAAAACAAAACAAAATGTGCACTGAACACGTACCCCAGTATAATGTCCAAATTATAATAATGTCCTGGATCTTTGTCCAACACTCGTCTTCAGTTATTCAGTGTGTATTTTGATATTATAAGCAGTTTGAGAAAGCTCCACTTTGACACAGGTGAATTTTCATCTTTTAGTCTTCTAACAAAGTGCTCTTCTGCCTTTTGTTGTTGACTTTTATTTTTGGAGTGGAAGGTAAAGTATTTAAAAGCTTAAAGTCTGTTACAATAAGAGACAGAGGTGGCTCAATGTCCTGACCCACTCATTATCTTTATTTCATTAATTGGGATAACTAAAAGGAGCTTTAGGCTTTTTATCTAAAATGGATCATTTGTCCTTGAATGATTTTGGCAGGTATTTAAAAGTTATGTAATCATTCTTATATAAAAAAAGTCACTAATGCTTGCACACAGTTAAATATGAAGTTATTATCAAGCCACTGTGATTTCTGACTGGTCTAAAATGAGATTTTATACTAAAATACAAAGTAGAAGATGCAACAACATTTCAAAGTAGGATGCCATGTCTTCTGTGCTGCTTTTTTTGTACTAATAACAGGACAACCCGTTTGTTCTTGCCAGATACCATCACAAACAAGCACACACCTCCACCGACTCAGAACCCTAGAAAGAATTCCTCCCTCGTGCGTTTTATTGGAAACTTTTAAAAGGGCGGCGCTACGAAAGGCCAGACGCACACCAATCCCAGCATACGTAGATTGACAACTGTGCCATAGCAACAGTTTGGCTAGTTGCCAGGCTGTTGGAGTTGCCAGGCAAAAGGTTTCCATGGCAACATTCAATTTGCCATCTTGTTATGTGAAGCTGGTGTCAACCAAAGCAGATTAGTGTTGGATAGAGCATCGCTCTCACCTGGGAAATCATGTGCATATTTCAAGAGATCAAAGTGTTGTACTCTAAAATTACAACATAAACATAAAAGGGACGTTACCCTCATTCATATATATATATATATATATATATATATAAAAACTTGGCAGCTTTGACACATGTTGAAAGTCAGCTGGTACATTCAGCCTTGAGAAGTGTTACATCATGTTCATTTTACAGCATATAGTATTAAAGCATTGAAGGTCAGAATGTCTTGTTGTGCTGACTGGTGGATCTGTGAATTGTTTATATTAGCGACTGTAACCGTTAAGTGGGATCCCAATGTGTGTCGTCACTGTATGTGGATGATGAAGTATGTGAGGAACTCGAAGCGAGACGCCCCATTTATGAACCACCCCAGACGTCTTGGTGGAGTCGTCCTCCACTGTTTAGACACTCAGACGGGCCTGCTTAAGGGTGGAGTGAGTGGGAGGGAGAGACGGATAGCTGACATTGGCACAATTACACTGCATTTCTGCGTGATTTGAATGTGAAAATATTGCAGACGCTGGCTATAAAGTAGAGGAGTCTTTGGGTATGTGTGGGTAAAGGAGGCAGGAGGGGGAGTATGAAGACGGGGTGGTTAAAAGGGTAAGAGGCGGGAAATCGGGACCCATGAGGGCTGAAGCATAGAAAAGGTTGAGTGAAGAGAGGAGTGGGAGGGGGGTGCACTTTGGGACAGGAGAGTAAAAGCGACTGGGAGCGGCAGATGGAGAAGGATTAGGACTCTAAATGCATACCAAAAAAGAAAGGAGAAGGAAGAGGAGAAAACAGGAAACAAATTCACCTGGCAACATATTTATAAGTTACACCAGCATGTTTCCCAGTTGGCTAAAGGGTTTTAAGATGAGCTCTCTGTGTTCTTCCTCTCTCTGTGTCTTTTCTCATGGACATCCATAGCCATGCATAGTTCAGCACGAGGTCTGCAGATTGATAGGTGCGGTCTATGGTCTAACTCTTGTATTGTAAAGCTCCTTTATTAGAAGATAGATTCCTTAAATCCCACATGCAAAGCTGCATTTTCATGCAGAGGCTGCAGAGCTCCCTGTAACAGCTCTTTAGTCAGCGTTGTAGACTCAGGAGATGTTTTAGCTTCATATTTTTTGGAACATATTTGCAACTCTGAAATCATCTTCATGTTGATGTATTTATGTTTTTGTTAAGGATCTGCTAAAATCTTTAAATGCCATTTACATAGCATATCCTCTTGCCCCAGTTACTGTGCTCAGGGTAATGTAACACTGCTGGCTTATAGCTGTTGGAATGTAGCATTGTGCCAGCAGACGGGGCGCTGTAGCGTGCAACAACTACCACTCCTACAGCGAGGATCTGCTGATTAAAACAAGTCTTGTTTTAAGGGTGGTTATTGTTTTTTTCACTCGGCGTGACGTGTAAGAAATTCCATTTTGGCTGTGGAGCCCAAGTCGCCCAGATTTAGATGTCACAGCTGACAGCAGACTTGATGGTGGTGACAGTGTTTACGGCAGATGGCATTTAACTCCCATGAAAACCTGTCAGCTATTAAGTAGAATCAGACAGCTGATGTGGATGAAATGCAGCATTGTGTGACTGTATGAAAGCGCAAAGCCAAACAATATGGCTCAATAAAGCGTCAGACACAATAATAGCTGCTGATTTTGAACTGTCTCCAGGATGTTAGGGGATGAGAGATTGTGTACTTGTAACATCCTGTATGTAACAATGCTAGGAGAGAACAGAGCACAGATGGGAAGTAGAAGCAAGAAGGAGTTTGCACAGTCGCCAGTAGAGGGCAACAACTCCTAAGAAATAGATGGAAATACTATGAATGAACATGTGAAATGAAGCGTTTGTAGTACTCCACCTGTTGGCCCTCAGATTAGGTCCTCCCAACCCAGACATGAGTGCAGACTTGCTACCCATTTCATTTTGTAGAACTGTAACATGCATCTCTTCAGGAAATGTCAATCAAACTGTATTTTTTCACCAAAGTGATGAAAACCAAAATGTCCAATGAATCTACCATAACAGACAGACACACACACACAAACAAGACACACACCACTAACTACATGAATTAGGGAGGGCTTTAGGGATTTGTGTGTATTGCTCACATAGAAAATAAGTGAGGCATGAGATAATCAGCTAACTGGTAGACAGGAGCCAGACAGGTGTATACGCAGAGAATACACACACACACACACACACACACACACACACACACACACACACACACACACACACACACACACACACACCTCGGTCCTGCTGGTGAAGATCTTGTCTGGAGAGCAGCTCTACAGTCTGTGCTCTGCAGGGTGAGGTAGTTGGTTGTATGGTTTCGCATAATAAACAGCATGGAGATAACTGTACAACCTTCTAGCTTTCCCTGCGGAGTCACTCCTTGCCACGTCTAATGCACCACCAGCAGAGCGGTAAGTATGATGTTACTGCGTGAGAGGATCTCCTAGTGGTTAATGACATGAATCCATCTTTTTAACGTCTATCCTCTGAAAGTCTAATCTAACATCCAAAGTCCTGATGAAGTCTTTCTCACTTCCCCATGAGCCTGTTTGTCATTTTGTGTGAAATATTTGTTGCAACTGGACATGTTTGTCAGGAGGATGAGCTGCTGTTTGACAGACATGCAGTAGTACTGCAGCAGAAATACCTTTTGAAGAGAGGACGCTGAACCCTGATTTTTATCCATGATCCTCCATCGAGGTCAGATAAGGGACTTTGTTTAAACACTATTAGTGTGGAGAAGGGGGCTTGATTTGTCATTTTATTTTTGTTGTATTCATATCTAATAATGGAAATCCAAATAAAAAATGTAATTCTGACGTGTTATGTTTGTGAAAAGATGCAAAATAGTCACAGAATTGCTGAAACTAAAGCCCTCGTTCAGAAAGCCATGTTTTCCTTTGCATATGGCCAAACACACAACTTATTTGTCATACAATAAATCTCATAAGGGAAGAATTGGATAATAAATCTGTAATGAGAAAAGGTAAACTACCCACCCTTCAACAACAAGAATAAGACAACTCTCCTTCTTTCCTGCCCTCTCTTTCCCACTACAAATTTCCTTCAGTCCCCTAATGAATCACAACATAAAACATAAATTACATGGATCACACATTATACAGTGCTTTACGATGGAGTTGATGGATTCCATGTCTGTGCTTGGCAGTACATTGTGAGATCCTTGTATAAGGCTATTGTATGTTTACAGGTATTTGAGGCTGAAGTTGTACTTTTACACACATGCTGCTACTACTACTACTGTACTTCCATGTTGCCACTTTGTGCAGTCCTTTACATCCATGCCAGCAAACGCAATCACGTGTTTTTTTCCCAGTTTCATTACCCCTCTCCTCCCACTCCTCCCTTCCCCTCTGTCAGACTGGTGGTTGAGACAGCAGCCATCTGCAGTGCGTTATAGCGTTATAGCCGGCTCTCCTCCTAGAAAAGGGGGGAGGAGGGGGGCATATATCAGAATTGTGCTGATTCGGCACCGTCAGTCGAAGCGTTCTTTATCATCCACCGCACAACGCTGCTCTCCTGCCAGAAGAGACAGCTGAACGTCTGACGGCTGTAAGGTGTGCAGGGCAAGGATAATGTACATGGGAGGAAGAGCCCTCTGCCCTGCCTCACCCTCCCTGTCTCTCGCTCTCTCACACACCAATGTGGTGAAGATTGGCTATACCAGTGACCGATAATACTTGGCTCATTTTCCAGCATGGCAGATGCTGCACGCTGTGCATATGTGGGAGCAGACTGTTATACGAACATATTCTCAAACATCCACATATGCTGCTCTAAATGTCTTTTTCAAGGTTAAAATCGCGAGTGAAACGCCACAACCTCTCCCCATACAAAGCACCATGGCCTCCTTGAAGCACCCTAAAAATGTATCCCACTTCACTCTCTTTAATACCTTTTTTATTTGCGCACATACACAACTTTGTAAAAACAGGTGTGATGAGAAGGAGTGTGCTGTCAAAAATGATGCCGTCTCCCATCTCTCGGGACTATAACTGAGAACTGGAGCATCCTAAAACAGACGAGGCAGACACCATCCCAGACTGATGATGTCATCCCTGTGAAGCACTCCCATTGCTTTGTCTCTCAGTGGCACTGCAGAGTGCAGCCGCAGACACACACACACACACACACACACACACACACACACACACACACACCTGTCTGGGACATTCTGCGTTCGTCATTCAGGTTCGAGCACTGCTCATACCAAAGAAAGCTGCTTTTCCTTGGTTTTTAATTCAAATTGGCGTCCAGATAGCCAACGTCTGAAAAAGCCGTGCTGCAATTTAGCATTATGGCAAGAGACAGACGGTGGAGTCCTGCACTCCGTAATCTATTCACCATCAGAGTCTAAGTTTTGTTAACGCACAGGAATTTGTCTCGGTGACATTAATGCCGGACCAGATAGGATGCATGTGCTGCGCAAGCACATATTGCACTGGAGCTCACATTGAGTGCAAAGGGATGGTGCAGCACACATCATGGCAGATACTGTTAACACCATCAGCATGTTGTTTCTATGCAAATTTAGGTGGCATGGCATTACAGTGTGGTTGCGGCTACGGAGGAGGATGTGAAGAGTCCTGTAGTGCATCGGAGCTGTGAATAAGACAGTTATACAGAATAGGATCAAAGCGGGAAATACATTCAGCTGTACTGTGTGTCTAGAATACCCGCTGCTATTTTGACACAGCCCAGTCTATAGGCAAAGTATGTTGTGAATATTCATGAGCTATTATGAATGTATAGTGTAGTGTTTTTATTCTAACCTACATTTCTGAAAGGTTGGCTGCTCGTCGTGCATATTTATGAAACCGAAGCCTCATCTGAAAGCCTTTTGAAAGAAGGTGAAGACGAGTTTGTCTCAATCGATTCCCATCATATGTAGTTTGTCAGTTACTATTCGGTGAGACGGGTTTTCAAATTCTCACTAAATGCCACAAGCGATCGATGTGCTTACTTGTCCTTATATTTTTCTCTTTAAAACCCTCATTTTTGTTAGATGGGTTGTTAACACCATTCTGATGGATTGCTGGTTATCACAAGCCTCAGTCACCACTCGCTCCTTCAGGCCAAAAACAAAGTATTTTCTTTTTCAGTTTACCCTCATTTGCTCTATATGTGTGACACATTGGCGATATTCTCTATTGTACAACACTTAGGTGGCATTAATGATGCTTACACATCAAGTGTAGTGTTTATGCTTCATCTCGCTGAACCGACAGCCAATCAGTGGGTCTAAATTAGATTTACTTTGATTCTCTGAGGGCCATATGATTCTGTTATCCAACGAACACAACTTCAACTCTCTGTCCTCTTGGAGAGAAGCACACATATTAGAATCAAACTGCCTTTGGACGTGAAATATTAAATGTATAAAAGATGATATGAGAGAATTGAAAAATATTGCATAACATTACATTTCTTTGTTTATGCATGCAACACGCAGTGTGGGTGTCTTTCTCAGTCTTTCATTGGGTTTAAACAGCCTCCATTTGGATCAGTTTGATTGTACCGAACAGCAAACTACAATATTGTCCACCTCTGATGTTAAGCTGTATAATCAAGACACATTCTCATAATTGGCAAAGCTTATCACCGTGGTTTTATTTAATGCGTTTGATGTCACTCCCGCTGCAATTTACAGTTGTGTTGGATCAACACCATAAATCCTGTAATCAATTTGATGATGGTATGATTGCTGTACACATAGGAGGAGGCAGTAATGTCAGCCTCTCAGGTTCACGAGACTCCTGGGCTTCATATTTTCTCTCCATTCTCATTCTAATAGAGATTCTGACCCTCCCCCTCCATCCCCACTTTCTGCTAGCCTCTCCGCCACCCTACTTCCCTCCCCCCGTCGTCTCTCACTCACACACACACACACACACACACACACACACACACACACACACACACACACACACACACACACACACACACACACACACACACACACACACACACACACACTGTTCCTCTCTTTCGTAGACACGCATACAAACACACACATATGCATGCACTCGCTGCATTCTTATTCACTCTCTCTTTCCGTCGTTCACACGTTTACACACACGCGTAGTTCACAGACTGGAGTGTGTGTGTGTGTGTGTGTGTGTGTGTGTGTGTGTGTGTGTGTGTGTGTGTGTGTGTGTGTGTATTGGGGGGTGGAGTGGGGTGGGGGGAGACTGGGCTAGTAGAGACGTAAGGCTTGAAAAACGTGAGAGGAAAAGGGGGGAGATGGCAGGATGACGACTAGAGAGTGTAAAAGAGGGAGAGAGGAAGGAAGAGAGGAGACTTTGAGGTACAATGAAAGCAAAGAGAGACGACTATGAATGCAGCATGGAGGGTAAATGAGAGAGGGAGTGTGCGTGTGCGTGTGTGTGTGTGTGTGTGTGTGTGTGCGTGTGTGTGTGTGTGTGTGTCGTCTGTAAGTGTTGGATAGCATGTGCACCGCGAGGTTTGGTGTATAAGCAGGCATGTGAAGCACGCTTTTTACTCTGCTTTTTATTTTCCTCTTGTTTGCAGCTCTGAGCATTTGTGACGGCAGCCCTGTGGAGACAAAAGGTGAGCAGCTGTATAGATGTTGGTGTTAGTCAGGCAGGTAGGTAGAGAGCAGGGAAATGGAATCAATACTATTGTCTGTAACCTACCTGCCGCTGGGCTCTCTGTCTGGCCCCGACATAGACCATCAGAGAGAGAGAGAGAGAGAGAGGAAACACACTCACTCTGACTGGGAAAAGAAAAGAAGAGGCCGACTGTAAGGTGATTTTCTTTTTTACATTTTCACTAACGAGATGAATGCAGATTAAGGATCTTAAGGTTTATTTTTTTTATGCAGAGCTGACATGCATTTTTGTCTGAAACTTTTTCATCACTAATTCTTCATATCCTTTCCTTTGACAGTAATGGAACCAGTCATGTTTTGATGTATGTGCAAGCATGTGCGCACTCTTCGAACTGTATATATTTGTAATGTGAATGTGTTTGCACACACTGAAAAGCCTTTCAACTAGTGTCCAGACTGCATGTTGTCAGCAGGTCATATTTAACGTTTCATGTTTGATTTGCATCTCGTTTTAATTCACACTTTTATTAATCACCTTATTTGTAAATCTCAGATGTCTGAAATGCACCCTATTATAATTACCTTTAATACATCTGGCAGGTAAATTAGCAGCTGTCAAAGAATTTAATTGTCATGACTGGCAGTGTTGAGCAATATGCATTTACACCTGCTGCAATTATCACAAATGTGTTCAACATAGAAATTACCACATCTTTTCTTTCTTTCTTTTTTTTCTTGGTGCAGTATAACAATAATAAAAAAGAAGACAATTGGATGGTGTCAAAACCTCCAAACATTGGGACACTAAGACGAGCACAGTACACCAGTTTATATCGAACTGGGAGGTTGAATTGGCCAGTGTTTGACTTGACATGTTTGATTAGGTGAGGAATGTTTGTGACGAGGATGGCAATGTAACGACAACGAAATGAGGTAGGGAGAAATTTTCATTTCTGTTGTGCTATGAGATTTGGCATAAATACTTGACAGTTTTGTTTTATTGATACTGACATGAATGACAGTATTTTAAACAAACCTGAAAGCAACCTCTTCCGCAGAAAAATCCACGATTTATTTCTCTGTGAAGTTATGACATATGTGTGCTGTTCCCCGTGGTCTGATCCGGCTGCCACGTCTGTCACATGCAACATTAACTGAGACAATCTGAAAAATTTCACACCTGTATTCCAAAATCTTTGAGGCCTGTAGCTCACAAAGTAATAACTGTAGTAATACGTAATGTGCATTAATGCAGTTCAATTTGATGCAGAATATGACGCAGGCACCTTTATTCACATTCGCAGTGAGGTGTTTTACGTGATGAAAATATGTCATTTTACGAGTCACAAAATTTGAAAAATGTCCCTTTTTCACAACATATGAACATATTCAGTCTTCCCCAGTCAGCATGTGTCATTCTGCCTGTCTACCAGTGGGGGGCATTGGCTTCTGAAATTCTAGCAGTTCATTTTCTTTCTTTCATCACCAAAAGATGCAGAAAGTTTTACATTGATATGTTAGGGTTTATAAAAAAGGCTCCAGTATGATATTGTTGTCTAAAGTGTCATCATTTTTACTTTAGTTACAGGTGGATTTGTGTCTTACGTGCTCACCTTGTCCTGCTCTCGTTTCATCTTAACTGGTAAGTCAGAAGAAAGATCCTGTCTTCCTGTTAATATTGGACTAATAAAACATATTTGGACATATTAATAATAAGTGCGACATTTGGACTGTATATATTCCTGTAAATTCCTCTTACAGAACTTAACTTAATGAAAATTGTCCTTACAGGGAGTTGTGAAGGATTAAACCACAGCAATTTTCAAGAACTAAAGATAATTATCAGTTTTTATGACACATAAGTTATGTTTTAGGCAAAGACTCTGCTATATATGATTACATAGAGGAAAGGGTTCAGGCAATTACTAAGAACTTAAGATAAATGTCCCTTTCTTTGACATTTAAGTTCTAGACTCTAATGTTGCTACTAATGTTTATTACATACGTATTTAGGTTATTTTTAAAGCCCTCTCAGAGCACTGAGCTCAGAAAAGACACTGTAATTTGTCAATGCTAGCTCAGTAAATAATGTTCAAAAATGATATATAAACAGTTTAAAACGAATTGTTTCTCCTAAATTAATTTTTCTCCATAGTGTGCTCAACTGCTGCATTGCTGAGATTATTTGTACTTTACTCGTCATTGCTGCACTACAAGGCAAAAGATTAGTGTGGATGAAATGAAGACAAATATGTGATGATTATGTTTTAATTGATCTGATTAGTTTTGCTTGTGATCTGCAGCAAGCAAGGAGACCAGTCGGTGCCGCAGAATCCAAATGTCAGATGAGGTCATGTCTTTGTCTCGGTGCAGCGACTCTGCGGTTCTTTCTTTAAATACATTTCACCTCAGTGTTGCTTTTTTGTACTTTGAATACATAGTTAAAGCCTCCCTGTGATTTTTAATTTCTCAGTATGCCCCTCTGTCCCTGAGACCCTTAACCTGTGAGGTCAAAGCAGGTCACAGGTGAGGTCCTCGGGAACAGGGCTGCATTCAGTTTCAACGTCCTACAAAAAAGGGGTATTTTTGTATGTAAATTATTACATGATGGAGTTTTTTCTTCCCAGAAAGTCATCTGTTATGTTTCCTTTGTTGTTCTCCCAGACCGTCATGTTTTCTTCTAGCTGTAATTTATCTTAGTATCCAGCTGTGTTTCTTCAGTATGTTGACTGTTTTCAAAATAAGTTTACCTGTCATGATGATGAAGAAGAAGAAGAAGAACATCCCTCCTCCTGCAGCACAGACACTCAGGGGGCCAATCCTATTGGCTGGCTTTGTGTTATAGCTCTCAATGGGGGCTAATAGGAAGACAGCCGAGGGTTGTGACCCCGTCAGTTACGTCACTTTCAGAAAGAAACGTTATTTGTAAAGAAACATCATGTGCATGTTTTGTAATTTGTGCTTTGTACTGGAAAAGTACCCTGTTTTCTACTTCAGTATGTTAATAAAATTTGTCAAAAAAAGGTTGTTGTAATGTATGTTTTTATTTTCTTTTTTTAAATATGTCTTTCTCACCCGAAAAACTCCACAGGTGTTAAATTTGCAATCTCAGTTTTCTTTTGATTGTTCTTCAGTTGATGCACTATATCTTTGCTACACTGAGCCAAAAGGCTGGATTTTTACATGAAGAACCAGTTCTTAAAATAAGTGGAATTGAAAACATCTTGTGAAGATTATTTTGCTTTCTTTGAAAAAAAACAGTGTCATCTTTCATATAAAGCCTTATTTATTTTTTGTACAACTTGAAATTGTATAAATTATATAAATAAATGGTCATGAGAACATTTTTATCAAAGTGCCTTGTAGCAACACACGCTCTATACAAATTGTAAAACATACTCAAACACACCACAGACACGTATTTGGGATTTTCCACGTTCGACCGTCTGACTTTGTCAGTCCTGGAGCAGACTCTTGCCTAATATTGATTGGCTTGTCTGTGTGGAGACGGATGAATGCATTAGTACCCAGCTCACCCTGCCACTGGAAATATATTAAGTT